>NC_034599.1:105028047-105054517 GCF_900095145.1 Mus pahari | reverse complement strand
CCCTCCCTCTCTTTCTCTCTCCCCCACGTGTGTGTGTGCAGGTCAAAGGACATTCCTCAGGTGTCTTCCACCTTCTGATTGAGACCAGTCTTTCATTGGCCTGGAACTTCGTCCAGTAAGCATGACTACCTGAGCAGCTAGCTCCAGGGACCCACCTGTCTCTGCCTCCCACAAGTGTGGATCACCACTCCCGGCTTCTTAACATGGCTTATGGGGATCAAACCCAGGCACTCATGCTTGTGAGTTAAGCACTTTGCTGAAGGGTTCATCTCAGGCACCAGATACCTATGTTTTCGGTTAATAGGCCAAAGGTAAGGTCCAAGGAGGTAGCTCTCCTACAACTGCACACCAAGTGTGGTAGCAGAGACCTGTAGTCCTATCTTCCTCAAGGCTGCTGTAGAAGGTTAACCCCGGGACAAAGCAAGCCCTGTTCTTGTGATTTTCTTTAGTGAATTCCTTCCCATTTCATCTCATTATTTAACTTCTCCTATTCTTTGGCCGTGGGGCAGCAGTGCAGGTAGATAGACAGTAAGCTCTATTGCAGGAGAAAACAGCTACAAATCAAAGCAGCAGAAAGAGAATAGGAGGTGGAAATGGCTACAGTAGTGGAGCATGCACCCGACAAGCATAGGAACTCTGGGGTTGAAGCCCAGCACCAAATGTCCTTTCCGTTAGAAGACAGTGTTATCATTCGCTCACCCTATTGATAACTAAGGCTGAGCATCTAAAAAGGAGGGTAGCATCTTTAATTTTTAAAAAAAGAAGGAAAAATATACCCTAAAACCTAAAGATGAATGATTTCTTGTTGTGAGCCAGGGTATGCTTGCTCCCCAAGGTGGAGGTCTATAGAAGACCCGGGAAGTTTCACTCTTGTGGAAAACTCCCCTGGCCCTGTATTCTGACCTCACATTTGCACAGACTTGTGGAGTCCTGTTTTGTCCCTTGTGTCAATTGGCGAATTATGTGTGAGTGTGCATGAGTGTGTGTGTGCTTTGATTAATCTACCTATGTCTGTCTGTTTGTCTGCCTCTATCTATCCATCCGTCTGTCTGTCTGTCTGTCTGTCTGTCTACCTGTCTCTTACTTTTCACACCCAGGAGATCAGGCTTCACGATGTAGCTGTTTCTAGAAAACAATCTCCCACAAAGCAGGCATGGGCTGAAGCTCTGTTTATACAATGCTGTGTCTCTCTGTGCTCGACCTAAGGCTGCTGGTGGTTGGTGCGCCTTCAGCTTGTGAGGATTTTGTTTCCAGGTAACAGGTGGGGACTGTGTTTCATGGAGGAGCACCTGGGGCCTTCAAGGCTTCCTGGTGAGGTTGGTGTAAGTCACCGGAGGTGGGATGGGGTGGGGGTAGGGTGGGGCTGTTATAGGGTTTGTTTGATTTTAGGGTTATTTTTGCTCATATCTTTTTTTCTTTTGTTTTATGTTTTAAGACAGGTTGTTACTATGGAGCCCAGGTTGATCTAGAACTCATTACTTAGCCCAGTCTGGCCTAGAACTCTCAATAATATTCTTACATGAGCCTCCTGGGTAATCTTTGTGATTTTAGAGATGAGCTGGAGGAGAGTAGATAGGAATAGGGATTTATATGTGCACGTGAAAATATCACAAATAACCCAATTACTCTACATGCTAATCCCAAATGACAAAATAAATTTAGTTTTCTAGACACATAAAAATAAGGAGGGGTCTAGTATTCATGTAGGAAAGGCTTTTTATAAATGTAGAAGTATTCCCTTTGGCTACAGATTCTGTTGTGTCTAAAAACTAAACGGGATCCTTCTATGCCTTGGTCCAGTGATGCTCTGTCTCCTGCCAATCTCCATACCAAGAGACTGAGTAAAGCAGTCTGGTCCAGTTCACAGGTCTAAGCAGGTTCTAAAACGCAAGCCCAGCCCTGAAGCCCAGCCTCTTTCAGCTTCTAAGCCTGGCTTAGCTTTGAGGCTTCTCAGTCCAAATGGCGTGGATTTGAAAAGCTCTGCCATTTATAGCGGAGTGGCTTTAAGCAACCCTGTTCAAACCTAGGTTTCCTCGTCTATAAATGGAAGTGACTATGCCTAACCCATAGTGAGCCTGTGAGGCTCAGTAGGAG
This sequence comes from Mus pahari, assembly GCF_900095145.1. Classification (NCBI taxonomy): domain Eukaryota; kingdom Metazoa; phylum Chordata; class Mammalia; order Rodentia; family Muridae; genus Mus; species Mus pahari. The sequence continues at coordinate 105,052,423 of NC_034599.1, read as the reverse complement.
AAATTGGGGACCAGGTGTCCATACACCAAGTGTATTATCTGCCTGATTTAGATCAAAGCGGAACATTGGAAATTGCAGTGCCCACGGGTCAGAGGACGCCCACACTAGTTCCTGCTGTCACTGAACTATAAATTAAGCTAAGTACCACCACATCTCTCTTCACACTCAGGGCCAGGGATGAAGGGGTAGCTGAAGGTGGCCCATAGCACTTGTTTGTACTCTTTCTGTTCCTTGGGGGTTTCCTTAGCGGTTTTCCTTAGAACATCACCAAATCCAGAGCGGGCACTCAGCGCAGATCTCCCACACTGTCGGAGTGGGCGCGGCCCCCTCCCGCCTTGGGTTCCCCGCACGACCACGCAGCCCCGCCCCAAGCCGCCGCCTCCCGTCCTCGGAGGGGCCAGCCCGGGCCCACCCGCCCGCTGCGGTGGGCGGCAGTCACGACTAGAGGCGCGCGATCTCCAGCGAGGTGGCCGCGGGCGCCGCGCGGGGCGGGGCGGAGGCCGGGGAGGTGGGCAGGACCTGGCCAGGCGAGGCCCCAGGGCACACGCCGCCGCCTGGCGCGATGGACATCCCGGGGACCTGGCGGCACTGAGCGAGCAAGCACGAAGTCGAGCAAGCCTGCGGGTCCCCCAGAAGCCCAATACAGTTCCCGCGGCCGGCCACGATGATCCCTCCAAGTGGCACCCGCGAGGACAGCGGAGACGGACTGACCGGGGAGGCGACGGGCACAGAGCAGCCGCCCTCTCCTGCGTCCACCAGCAGCCTGGAATCCAAGGTACAGCGCGCCTGCACTGGGGAAACACAGAGTCCCTTTCCCTCTGACACCTTTCCTCTGGGGTCCGGGTGCCAGGAGAGATGGGACTCATCCCTAGAGAACTGGGATCCGCTGGACCCTTTGCTTCTTATGCTGAGACAGCTGCGCGGACCCAAACCTTTGCAGAGCTTCTGCCTTAGGAGCGCAAGCACTTTACCCTAACCCTGGTGCCCAGATGGCTTCCTTAAGTGGGAGAAGGAGTTTGGATGATGCATGCCCTGAACATACTCGTGCCCACTGCCAGGGTGGGTATGGGTAGCTTCTGGGGGCAGAGAGACCGACACAGCCTAGGGGTGTTCTTTTACATAGCTTTAGCACCCAGCCCACAAAGTGTACCTCATCCTGGGGCTCAGGGATCCTTCACGTACCAGGGTGTCTCCCTAGCTTAAGATACCAAGAGTTTAAAGAAATATATCAAGCGAACATAAGTAACTGGTCTGCAAGAAAGTTAGTGTTCCCCTTGTAGAAGTTGCTACTCTGTAGAACTTAACACTTGTCTTTTTAAGAGTCACATTAACACATATACACAAACGCAACCCCGCAGCAAGTCTCCTGTCACATTTATACTTCCTTTGAAGCTGGCGTGGGTGCCAGGCACATGTTTGGAAAAGTTGGAAGAGACCCAAGCAGAGCGTGGCTGCTTAACAGCACAGAGCCAAATGGCAACCGAGCCAGGAGAGTAAAATTCGTAAGATGGAGTTGCTGTTAGCTTTGTAGATTCCTTTAAATGCAAGGCTCCTGGTTGTGCGGAGGTCTCTGTGAGTACCCGGGGCATTGCAGGGATGTCAGGGCTCCCAATGCCGCAAAGGGATACAAGTTTAGGGGGCCATCAGCTCAAGGAAAAGTGAGACCCTGTGGCTACGCCATACAAGCTTGGATGGCATCGCAGCTCAAGAGGCGCTGGCGTAGGGCAGGATGCTGGCACTGTATGCTTTCAGTATCAATAGTTAACCACCAGAGACGGTGGTGGTCTAAGACCTAAAGCTTTGGCCCCTTCAACTTAACTCTTGGCTATCTCATCTGGGCACTAGTGGCAATTTCTCTGACATCCAATTGGAAAGGCAGACAAGACCATTTGAGGAATAGATGAGACTGCCTAACTCTACCCTGCTGGCTCAACAGACTTGTCCTTTAGCTGTGGGACAAGCACACAACACAGGCTTCTAAAGCAGGCTCCCTGCCCACATCCGAAAGACCTCTTTTTACCTGGAACCTGATGCACCTCATTCCACTACCCCTCCTAGAGAGTCCGAGCACCAGCTGCCATTTCAGAGGGGATCTGGAATGCTGTAGATGGTGTAAGTGCAGGAGTGAAAGACTTTGTTCTTTTAAACTTTGTTTTGGGCCTACCGTCCTGCGGTAGGTAGGCTCAGCAAAGGTCTTAGCCTTTGGGTAAAACAGCAGCCTGATTCAAACACACAGCATGGGCTTGCTATTTTTAGATGTCCTCATGTAAATCATTTGGCAAAGCAAAAACCTTCTATGCAATGCCCGTAATTACCCACCAATTTATCCAGCTTGCCATTCAGATCTGTAGACGTCCACTTTTCTCAGTCATCTACCTGCCTGATATGTGTCTCTGCATCTATCAGTTTGCCACTGTGCCTTAGGCGTCCTAGCCAATGGAGATGAGTTCTACCGAGGGCCTCCTGGACCCTCTGGTACTAGACACAGAACAGCCTGCATGGGTGCGATTTTGTTTTTCTTGAAGTGGTATTTAGGACTGGATCGAGGGGTTCATACCCTCAAAAGAGGCTGGCCTGCTGCTGTGGAAGAGAGCTGGTGATGGGTAGATGGCTTGGGATAGGAGCTGGCGAGACCATCATTGTGTGTAGTGAACTGCACGGGCTTTTGAGAGGCTCTATTCCATTAGAGAGGAGCAAGCCTGCTGAGAAAATGTCAATGGCAAAGCAGGGATGGCTATCTATTGGACTCTCCCAGGAAGTGGTAGTGTAGGTTCAAAGGTACGTATTTCAATATAAGCAAGAAGATAGATGTCTAATGCATCCCAAAAATTCAAGTGAACTAAACAATAGTCCATATATCAAGAAAACATCACATGGACTCCATAATTGTAACCCAATTATGAGATATCAGCTAAACACACAATTTTTTAAGAAAAATACCATCCAGAGGGTACATGGTATAGGTCTTCCTGGGCATGGAAATTTCTCTGGTCTTTTTTGGACATTTAGGTTTTTGTTTTTTAATTTCTCATTATATGGATTAATTTAAGTATGCATGTGTGCATGTGCTTGCTACAGTGCCCATGTAGAGGCCAGAAAACTTGCAGGAATCAGTTCTCCCCTCCTGCCAATGGGGAACTCAGGATCAAACACAGCTCATTAGACTCATGGCAAGTTCCTTTACCCACTGAGCCATCCCACTAGCCCATAGAGACTTTTAAAATTCCTTTTAAGAGATATTTTTTAGGTGGCCATGGAGCCATAATCCTCACAGTTGAGACGAAGAGGCAGGAGAGCTCTCAAGAAAGAAAGAGACAGACAGATACACAGAGAGAATGTCTAACTATAAGAATAACAAGTATTAAATATTTGACAAGTCCAGGGGTCAGGGGAACACCCACTGATTGACAGTCTAGAAGCAAACTCAGGTAGCACTTTATTCTCTATCTCACCTATTTTTGCCTATTTTTATGCTTACTTAGTGCCAAGGGCAATCATGAGTATCTACTAAATGTTGCCTCTAGTCAGACACAATCCTAAACTTCACGCTAGAAGCTTCTACTGTGACATCCATTTCATGGCTACCAAAGTAAGAAGCTCTGGAAAGATAGATGCCCTACCAAGGTCACGGCAAAATCAGCACCAGAGCCATGTGACCTTGTCTCTTGTTTGTGCAGTGCTCACATCAGCCTGATGGTCTAGAGATCCGAACCTCCCTGAGAGGTCACTGGTGAGACATTGTGACATTGTGTCTTCCACCGCACTTCCCCCTCCTCTTCTTTCTTTTTCCCTTATCCTCTTTTTGTTTTGTCTAGGATTATAAACATACATCACTACACCTGCCTGTAGATTTTTTAATTACCTTATTTATTTATTATTTATTTATGTGTATGCACACACTTTTGCAAGAGTGTACATAGCATGGTGCACATGTTTGAAGATCTGAGGACAACTTTTGGGAGTCAGTTCTGTCACCCCACCACCACTACCACATGGGTTCTGGGGATCAAACTCAGGTGGTCAGGCCATCTTGCCACCCAGTCATGTCTTCTGAAGAAATAGGGCTAGAGCCAGGCAGTGGGTGGTGCATGTCTTTGATCCCAGCACTCTGGAGTCAGAGGCAGGAGGATCTCTGAGCCTGATCTACAGAGTGAATTCCAGGACAGTCAGGAACACATGAAAGTACCCTACCTTGAAAAACAAAACAAAAATAGACCAAACAAAACAATAAAAGAACAAAAGAAAGGAAGGAAGGAAGGAAGGAAGGAAGGAAGGAAGGAAGGAAGGAAGGAAGGAAGGAAGGAAGGAAGGAAGGAAGGGTGGAAGGGTGGAAGGGAGGAAGGGAGGAAGGGAGGAAGGGAGGAAAGGGGCTAGGGAGGTGGCTTACTTAGTAAAGTGTTTGCATGGCAAACATGAAGTTCCAAGTTTGGTCCCTCAAACTTCCCTTTAAGAAGCTAAGCACAGTTGTGCCTACTTATAATCACAGTGCTGGGGAAACAAAAGCCACAGATCTGTAGATCTTAGAAACCAGACAGCCGACTTGACATGTTCTAGGCCAAAGAAAGATTTGGCCCCAAAAAGCAAGGTGGGTGGCTCCGGAGGATGACCCACACCTGAGGGTTTACTCTGGCCCTCCATAGTCAAGCACATACTAGTATCCCTGCACATACGTGTGAACCTGTGCATGCACAAACACACGTGCACAGAAAAGAGAGAGATCAAGAGCTAGAAATGTGTCTCAGAGTTGGAATGCTTGTCTAGCTTACTCAAGGTCCTAAATTCAATCCATCACACCTCAAAACCAAGTAAATTAACCAAATCACATTGTTGGGTGAACTGGTTGAGGACCAACTCTCCCTTGGTTTCTTTGTCCTTGTGTTTGCTAGTTCCCACGGTAAAAATAATCAAGTGCATTATTCTAGCACCACCTGGAAACTGGGACACAGCAGACCCACTGGTCTAGAGCTCTGCACAGCATCCTAAGAGGCAAGCACATATACGCAGTGTCTGACTATATAACATACACACAACAGCACCAAACATAAAACAAGGGCATACAAAAATTCTAAATATCCATTTTTCTCTGCAATTTTCTTGGAAAGTTAAATTACAGAGGGTTGAGATTAGTAACAGAAGAGAGCATTCATTCCAGGTGTTTTTAAAACTGTATCCTTTTATTGTATGAAACTATTGTATGGAAATTTCCAACATACACAAAGGAAGACAGTATGAAGAACCATCATAGATCTACTCAGCTAACCTTCCCTGCTTATTAACTCATGGACAGTAACGTTTGACATTCCAACCCATCACCAACACTGTTTTCCCAGAGGATCATCTTAAATCAAATTCTGGCTCATCAGATCATTTTACCAGAAAATCTTTTAAGTTGCATATCTAAAAAATAAGATTTGGGTAAACCTAGGATCCCATTGGCACATACTGAAGATTTTTTTTTTTTTATCATCGAGGGTCACTAGAGTCTTGCAAAGACTCAAAAACTGTGGGAAATCTGTGAGTAAAGAGAACCAACATTTAAAACTATACAGGCATGCGTTATCTGGGAAAAGCATGTATACCTTATATAAGAACCATAAGAGCATACAGTTCCTCCTCTCTCTCAGCTCTAAAGAAAGTAAGTTGCTGACATGACGTCCCACAGATAGTTAAATAGTCTTTGGCTTGTTGACTATTGTTGGTGCTACTAGCTGAGAACTTAGTCTTCAGCTTTGAATCCCAGGGTGATTCCCTCAGAACCAATTCCTGTAAGCGTGTGTAGTCACAATGTTTAACGTAATTGTAATTTTTTTCTTTCCCATTAGTTGAGCAGAAAAATCTGGAAGCCACTGATGTGTGTCTCCTCCTCTATCTTCCCACTGACTGTTCCAGAAAGACCATAGCCTAGTTTAATTGCATATGCTGGACACAGATCAATAGACCAAAGAAAAACTCCCCCTTGCCCCAGTAGCTGAATTCTTTCCCATTTGACTTGGTGACAACATAAAAGCTTATAAGGGTCGAATGTGAGGTTTGGGGCCATCAAAGATGTGACCAAAGGTCCTATCTAGATGATTCAAAGAGATCCCAGGCTTTGAGGGCAGACAGACAAACTTCCTGGCTCCTCCCAGTTACCACGTGTCTGACTATAAGCAAGTTGGCTCATGATCTCCAACCCTGGGTGTCACCGTTCGCTTCATTTGTCAACTTAAGAAAAAACTAGAGTCAACTGAGAAGAGGGAACCCTAGCTAAATAACTGCTCAGATCTGAGTGGCCTGTGGCCATGTTTGTGAGGCATTTTCTTAATTGCTAATTGGTTCAGTCCATTTGTGAGTGGTGCTATCCCTAGGCAGGCCGGCCTGGCCTATACAATAAAGCTGTCTGAGTCAGCCAGCAGAAATCGTACAGAAAAGTGTTCCTCCATGGCCTCTGATTCAGTTCCTTTCTTGGCTTCCTCTAATGATAGAGTGTGAGCTATAAAACAAATATTCCATTTCCTGCCCCACGTTGCTTTTATTCAGTGTTTTACCACAGCAACCGAGAAGCAAACCAGAATACTGGGCTCTCCATCTCTAAAGGACAGAATCCCTCCTTGGCAAGTCTGCTGCTTTATTTTGTAGTTGTTTTGTTTGTTTTTACTGTTTGGGGTTTTATTGTTGCTGCTCTAAAGGGGTCCAACTATGTAGATCCAGGTTGGCTTAGTTCAGGATGCCCTCGAATTCACAGATATGCCTGGCCTGGACTTCAGAATGCTGGGATTAATGGAATGGGACACCATGCTCAGCTTTCTGGTTGGCATTTTTAATGTTGTGAGGACTAAAAGAAAAGATGAAGCGCTCCCATACAATTGACACATGTCTGCATAGAATATCGCTGATCTCCTTTTGAAATAGAGGATCCTTATGCTAGCCAAGCCCGGTAGTCAACATCACTGAAACTATCTGAGCTAGCACTAACACAGCTGAAATGGTTCCAGTGGTTCCACTGGCTGTTTCTTTTTGGACTTTTAGTTATACTGTCAACTAGGATGAGATTCTGCCTCAGCTAGGTTAGTCACTAAGTATGCATCATCACCACCCACCTACAATTAATATTTGACGGCATAGTATAATCCATCCACCTCCCTAGCGGAGCCACAGACTGTTTCTGAGTGATCCACTCTGAAACCTAGCAAACCACCCACACTCAAGGAAATGCCTCTGCTCATAAGGACACAGCCTGCATTCTGAGAAAGGTTCTGTGTCCATCAATGAACAGCCACTTACTATTTAGTTTATGGCCAGCATTTCCCCAGCACAGACATAAAGAAATGATAGGCAAGAAATTACATTTCTACTCAAAGGAAAACGATGAAGCAAAATGCATTCAAATCACCTATCTATCTATCTATCTATCTATCTATCTATCTATCTATCTATCTATCTATCTATCTATCTTCCTATCAGTTTTGTTTTATTTCAAGACAGATTTTCTGTGTATAATGGAGTCCTGGCTGTCCTAGAACTTGCTTTGTAAACCAGCCTGGCCTCAAACTCACAAGAGATCTGCCTGTCTCTGCCTTCCTAGTGCTGAGATTAAAGGTGTGAGCCACCTTCTTCAACCATCGTATAGATTCTAAGGATTACAGAATGTCCAAAAGAGCAATATCCATGTCCTTCTGTCCCCTTCCCCCCACTGCAGCCAAGAAAAGGTATTTGGATCTATTGTCTTCTTCTTCATATTTCCTGCTGAACCAAAGACCTGGCTTTGGGAAAGGCAGCCCGCCCACTTATCATTCTTCATGTTGCTAAATAATTTAAAGCATTACTCAGAAGCAGCTAGATTTATGAGCTGACTCGATCCCTATTTATGTTATGCCCATGCATAGAAAAATATAAGGTATTCTGTGCAGACAGCTAGAAAGCCAAACTAATTTAAGGAAGAGAAATATGCACATCACACGTCCACCCAGAGATAAGAATTATTCAATGTTTTGGCTGTTTCTTTCAAGCAACATTTCTCTTCTTGTATTTATACACACTGAAAATAAACTTGGAAACATCTCTTCCTACGTGTGCATTTTGCCTTTTCCACCGACCATTTCCGGACACACTTCTCCATCCTCTGAAATCATCAGACATCTAATATTCCATTCAAGCCATTTCCGTGCTCAGCTACCTCGAGTCTATCAGCTCCATTTGCTTTCCACATCTAGTTCTTTCCCAGCTTTCGCACATTTGAAAAATATTAAGACTTGCGCCACGATGCCTAAGCATTGTATATATTTGTGATTTGATTTGATTCATTCCCCGAGAAACTCCTGGGCCCATGCACTTTATTCTCCTTATTACAGGGACCTGGAGAACTCCTCTGTCAGCCTCTCTTTTGTAACAAACTTTTCCATTCAAATTTAACATCCCAATTAAAGGTGCAAAAACAATGATTGCTCAATGAATTTTTAAAAAGGAAAAAAGAAAAAAGAAAAAAACCCTTGGTTGTGGCTAGCCACTATATAAATCACAAAACAGAATGTGACTCACATCCCAGCGCATCCTATCTCCACTGGCTCCCTAGTTACCACCTTCCAAAGGTGCTCTGTTTCCTCCCTCATAACTAAGTCAATTATTTTTGTTTGTTTGGAAACTTGACCACTGGATCCATCAATATGGACCAGTTAGCACTGTGGCTCTCTCCCTCCATGATGCTGGACCACTTTGGCAGCCATATTTTCATTGGCAGAGTTGTGTACCATCCATTGCATTGGCTGTTCACCCACCTTGCTGCTGAGAGGTATTTGGGCAGTTTTGCCAGGGTGCCCTAAGCAATATGGCTATGATCATTCTACATACCCTCTGGGATGCATACGTGCTAGTCTGTTAGGTGTATACCTATGAGCAGCCTTGTTGACCATACTGTGTACATATGCATATGTAGATACTATCCCCACATGTCCCAGCTAGTAACACACAACAGTTCAGTAACTCAGCACTCCCAACAGTCAGTATCATCGGAAGTGATTGTTAGCATCACAAAATATTTTAACTTGTAATGTCCTCATTGGCCAGTGAAGCCAGTGGATTTTCACAAGATTTTTGGCATGTATGTTTTGTGAAGTAGTTGTTCACACCTCTTGTTTACTTTTTTTGTTAATTACCTTCCTTTTTGTTGGGGTTCTTTATATATTCTGAGTTTGAGAAAAAGATAGGCATAATGTGTGTGCATCCCTGTCCGTCTGTCCGTCTGTGTCAATATTTGGGTGCAGAAGCCAGAGGAGCTCTGGAGTTCTTCCTCAAGATACTATTCAAATTCTTTAAAACTTTTTTTTTTGAGATTAAAATACGATTTTATCATTTCACCCTTCCCTTCCACCCCTTCAAACTCTCCTTTCTAACTTTCTGATTCATGCTCTCTTCTTACACTAATTATTGTTTTATGCATATATGTGTATAAGTTGTAGAGCCCCGCCTTAATTGCTACATCTACAATGTAACTCCTGTACCTAAGGCTCAGGGAACATCACAGAAGAGGGGTCAGGAAGACTGTAAGAGCCACAGGACCAGGGAGATGTTCTGTGAGGCTGTGTCTCCTAGCAATGCCAGAGACTGTGCCAGCACAAAGGGCTAAACATGAGCTGAACAAGCACAGCACTAATAGACATGCTAATGTGAGCAGAGAGAGCTCGAGGGACCTCAAGCCTACAGAAAGAACTGCACTCAGCTAAGGATGCTGAGAGCAGAAGAAATAGTCTCCGCACAGGGGAGAGCACACTTTAAAAACAGGGTCTCTCATTGGCCTGGCTCTCACTTGGGCTAGGATGGCTGGCCAGTGAACCTCAAGGATCTGCCTGTCTCTGCTTTCCCAGGGATGGCTTGACAAGTATTGCCCAACAACACTGTGTTCAGGGGTTGGTTTTTGTTTGTTTGTTTGTTCGTTCGTTCGTTTGTTTTGAATAGATTCTGGGCATGAAACTCAGGTCCTTATGCTTTACTGACCAAGTCATCTTCCCAGATCCTCCTAAGAGAAAGTCTTAGTTTCCTGTGGTCCAGTTTGTTGATCCCCCTCTCTGTGAGTGTGCTCTGTGTCCTGCTTATCAAAACTCTGCCTAGCTCTGAATCATGACGGTGTTCTCGATGACTGTCCCAAGAAGTACTATCCCCATAGCTTTCACAGCTAGATTAAAATCTAGTGGTGGTTTCCTGTATCAACAGGTATAATGGTATAAAGTACAGACCAAGGCCAGGTAATGACTACAGCCTTTGCTGTGAGCAGTTCAGCCGTGCACATGTAAAGGCACATGACCAAGTGTGGCACTGCCTCAAGCATTGGGCTTCATTATTATGAAGTCTCTGGTTTTGGTGGCCTGAGCCCTGTGGCTTTGCTCTTCACTCTTCGTTGTTAAGTTGGTTTCTGGAGGGACACTTTCGGCTCCTCACACTTTATAATGAACTCTAGAGTCACAAATCTACCTGGTAGGATTTTGATGGAGATTGCGGAAAATTTGTAAAACCTATTCTGAGAGAATGGAACTTAGACTATGCAGTGTCCCAGTTATGTCTTCCACCCAGAGTGCCAACTCCTCAGGCTACCATTGCCTGAGAAATAAATGAATTAAATTTCTACTTTGGGGATTCCTGGGACCAACTTATTTTAACGTAAATTTGAGCCTCAAGTCTACATGAAGGCAAATCTGTAATAATGACCTCCATGGAAAATATTTTTCAATCATCAGTTTTTGCCTACCTCAAGTCTGAACTAAGATTTCTTCCCTGTCATCCTGAATTGAGAAGAAGTTTGTTTCGAGTTCATCTTCTCTTTCTTTTCTAGATTGCCCTCCACAGGCCAGTCAATAAAACCTAGCGCTCTAGATCCAGTTGTCCTGTGACGGAATGGCTCACCTTTGAAAGCAAGGAGCAAATTAAGAGTCGCTGGGGAAGAGGGCACCTCAGCTGATGAACTGCCTCCATCAGATTGGCCTATGGGAAGATTTGTGGGGTGTTCTCTTCATGATGGATGTGGGAGAGCCCAGCCCACTGTGCATGGTGCCACCCCTGGGCAAGTAGTCCTAGGTTATAGAAGAGAGCTGGCTGAACGAGGTACTGGAAGCAAGCCAGGAAGCAGCATCCCTCCATGGCCTCTGCTTCAGTTCAAGCCTCCAGCATCTTGCCTTGAGTTCCTGCCTTAGCATAATGATTTGTGGTGTGGAAACGTAGGCCCAAACAAGAATATATGGTAAAATACACAGAACATAGGATTTACCTTTTGGAACATACAGTTGGTGCAATTGTGTATGTTCACGTGGTTGCGCGAGCGTCCTTGACCATCTGTCTCTTAGACTTTCTATCCTCAGTAAACTCTATCCTTGGTCAACAATGGTTACCCAACGTCTGCCTCCCTCTACGTTCCAGATGAATACTATAACTCTACTCACTTTAAAAAATAAATTCCGCCATTGTAGCTTCTATGTATCTCATGTAACGTTGATCCCTTTGTGACTAGCATGTTTCATCAACAAGATACCATAAGTATTCTGTGTTGTGTCATGTTATGAGAATTCTCTTCTATTGAGGGCTGGATAATAGTCTATCATGTGTGTGTGTGTGTGTGTGTGTGTGTGTGTGTGTGTGTGTGTGTGTGTGTATGATAATATACATTTTGTTCATTTACTCTTGTATTAATAAGACTTGAGCAACATTGGCCTTATGACTATTGTATGTAGTGCTGCTATGTGACAGTTCAAGCAGAATCTGCTCCGACCCTTCTATTCATCTCTGTACACCCAGAAGTAGAGTTGCTAAAGCTAATAGAAACTTCATCCTTTCCTGATTTATAAGCCATTTGCATATACTCTTTGGGAAAAGGTCTGGTAAATGCCTTCGCTCATTTTTAGGTAGATTCCTGATTTTTGTGCTGGAGCTGGGGCATGGCAGCCTTTGAGATCAGCAAACATAACTAGGCATCGTGGTGTATGGCTGAAATCCAAGAGCAGAGGCAGGAAGTTGACTACATTCATTACCAGCCTGAGCTGAGAACAAGGAAGCAAGGAAAGAAAGGGGAAAAATAGGCAAATGGGGAAGAGAGCATTAAGTTTTACTATTGCTCTAATTACATTTAAACTCCAGAGAAGATGGCTTTCATGCCATTCTGTTACTTGTCTTTGTCCCCCCTGTGACTACTGATCAGTTCATGCTCTTATCCAATCCTGCATATCCATCTCCTGTTTCTTTTTAAAATTCTCTATCCATGCCCTGCAGACATTGCGCCACACTGCCATTTATTGTTCTGTCTTGTTTACTACATTTCAGCATGGATTTGTTTTTCTTACATAAATTGTCTCAAATTTAGCTATGCTTTCTTCTGTTCATTTGGGAAAGCCCCTCTCATCCTGAGAATGGAAAAATATTAATCTACATTTCTGTATTTCTCTGTGTCATTACCACATAAAGCTTATCTTAATACTTTATTAACTATTAACTATCTTGGGTTTGTATCATTGTAAGGGATGAAAGAATTCTAAATATCCCAAATGATTAGTCAGTATTTAAAAAAAAAATTTGCTGAATAATTTATTCTTTTCTCAATGATATGAAATGGTACATCCGTTATGTAATAAATGGTAATATGTACTGGGTTCTCTTTTGGAATCATCTGTTCTATTCTGATGACTTTAAAATGTATTCTCTCGCTCAGCACTGCACTGTACTTTGAAATAGGCTTTGATGGGCGCCGAGGAGGTAGCTCAGTGGTTAAGAGCACTTGTCGTCCTTCCACGGCATCTGAAATCAGGTTCCAGCACGCTTGCTTGGCAGCTCACAACCGTTTGTATCTCCCGCTCCAGGGCATCTGATACCCTATTCTGTCCTCCAAAGGCAACTCTACTCACATGTACACAATCATACAGATGCATGTACAACAATAAAAATTGAAAAGTTTAAGTAGATATTGATAGCTGATGAGAGACACCCCCCCAACAGGAGGATTTCCATAATTTACCTGCACATACCTTTTTGATTCTCAACCAAGTTATACAAAATAGCAACTTCTTTTTCTTTGAAGTTCTAGGACCTACACATAGTAGGCTTGGAACCTACACATAGTAGGCAAATGTTCTTTCCCTGAGCTATAGTCTCATTCCAAAAATAACGCTTTGGCCAAAATATTCTTTATGGGAAAATATTTAAAATCCTTAAAAAAAAATAAACTCCATGCAATCACTATTTATAGGCACCCTCTTGTGTAAAAGCTCACCAGAACTTCTTATCTTGCCCAATGACATTTTTGTATATTAAGAAAGTGATAAAGATATAGGAGGTGGATATGTGTGCTCATATTTAAATATATAATACATGCATTTATTAACATTGCATGTCATATGGTAACTCATAAGTGTGTAAAATTAACATGTTTCATGTATCAGTTACACTTTATTTTAAATTGGAAAAAAAACAAAAAAATTAAAGAATCCTAATATTTTGAAAGTAACTGAGCAATATGTGTATTAGTATCACAGTGAATTACTCACAGTAAGGAGCAAAATTTTGATCCAGGGATATAATACATTTATTTGGTTTTGAAATAGTTTTATTACTCTCAGAACTTCTTGGAAATTTAAATTTAAATATATAAATTCTCAGATTTTGTGGCATGTGTTGGGATTCTAGAACATAATCCCAGAAACCGAAAGGTGACTTCACAAACATCAGAAAGGTACTTCCCAGGGCTCTGGAGCAGGCATCCAGGGGGGAAGCGGAGGCAGGGGTGGTGAGGCCATTTCCAGGTTTGGCATGGTGCCTTCTAAATGCTCCTCCTGGAGGGAGGGGAAGGTCACTTCTGGGGACTCTTTTATGAGAATACCAGACCTTTCAGGGAGTTTACTTCCAGTATGGTTGTCACCTCCCCAAAGCTTTGCCTATTGCTACCATCCCACGATATCTCGATATCTAGGCTTTAACAAGTGAATGTGGAGAGAACATGTAACCCACAGATAACCAAGTCAACCCTGGAAAGGTGCCTGCACTCCTGTGTTCATACCCAGGTATGGTGACAACAGTTGGTAGATGGATAGTGAGACTGTGAGATGCATGTGCACACAGGCATGCACGCTTGTGCACACACACACGCACATAATTTATATGTATGCATGACAAATTTATTCAGTCTTCAAGAAGGAGATCTGTTATCACAGCATGAGTGATTCTGGAGGACATTGTGTCAAGTAGAAGAAAAATGCTGCATGATCTCATGTTATTTTCATAAAGAGGGGAAGGGGAGAGAGAGGAGGAGACAGAACAGTGAGTGAATCGTCATGTGGTTGTAGGGAGAAGAAATAGGGAAATGCAGGTCAGACAGACGTTGTTGTATAGCAGACACAGTGCGAGGAATAGAGCGGAGGAAGTGATTCTGTCTGATGGAAATGTCTTGCAGTAAGTAGATTTTCTTTGTCATACAGAAGCACGTGTGAAATTGGCTTCACCAGAGGAGAGACTTGACTGTCATATCATATGGCACTATGATGTTAGTGTTGCAAACTCTCATATCCACAATGAAGTTTACTTGAGAAAATAAAGAAGGGTTGTTTAGATGCCTTTGTGGTTAACGCTCTTACTGAGGATGAGTGAGAATGGCAGTGCAGATCCCTGGAACCCACAATAAAGCCTGGCAGCCATAGAAAACCCCATGTAGTTCTAGTGCACAGACAAGGGATCACCAGAACAAGATGGCTAGCAACACTGTGAGCATATCTGTGAGTTCTCTCAGGGTCCAACTAGGAGACCCTGCCTCAGTGGATAAGGTAGAGAGCAATTAAAGAAGACAGGGGACATGAATCTTGGACCTCCACCCACAAGTATACAGATATACCTGCGCACACAGGTGTGCCCACATACATGCAAAAATGCACAAAACACACACACACAGGGAGGGAGAGAGGGAGAGAGAGAGACAGGCAGAGAGAGGGGAGGGAAGGAAGAAGAAGAAGAAGAAGAAGAAGAAGAAGAAGAAGAAGAAGAAGAAGAAGAAGAAGAAGAAGAAGAAGAAGAAGAAGAAGAAGAAGAAGAAGANGAAGAAGAAGAAGAAGAAGAAGAAGAAGAAGAAGAAGAAGAAGAAGAAGAAGAAGAAGAAGAAGAAGAAGAAGAAGAAGAAGTGCAATAAATAATAGAATGCTGTGTTTCTGAGTGGTCCAGAGAACTGGGCTCCAGAGTCAGACAAATCCCACTGTGGTTCTGGAATGCCAGCTAATGCTTCCTCCTTTTCCAGAGCTATACCATGTTTTCTGTAAAGTGAGCTTGTGACCCCTTCCACAACATTGCCATCAGAGTGGAGGCAATTAGTGGATGTGGAATGCCTGGATCTGCTCACTAGTGGATATTAGTGTGGGGTAGTTATAGCAGCTATGGTCATGATTTTACCTGCAGCTACAGCCCTCCTTTTAAAGGGCCAGGTAAGTACAGTCATTAGGGAAATTACAACTCCCCCAAATACATGGCTATTACTGGAGGCATCAGGCTCATAGCTGACCTACTAACAGAGTCACTGGAGATTTCAGCAGCATGTAGCTGGTACTGAGGGATGACCTTAATTCTCCTAATAGTCCTCACCACTCTGGAAACTTCTGCAGATCAATAATTTCATTTGAGGGGAAAAGTAGTATTGATTACTATGCAAGTTTAACTCTCATTCCAAGGGATCCCTCTTATGCAAACTGCACAGTCAGGGGTCATGTTAACAATTAAGCTGTGATAGTCTTTGTGTTAGAGAGAGATCATATGCCTGGTCACATGTACCATATGTACCTGCACACAGGGGTGTGCCCATCAGGACCAGGTATGGAATTGTGTCAGGTACTTAAGTCATCAAGGGATTGCTTGGGCTGTTTGTCCCCTTTATCTGATGTCTTATATTAATAGCTATCCTTAAATACTAAATTCTTTTTTACATTCTTGGCACAAGTTCTACTTGGCCAAGGGGATTTTCTTTTAATAAATTTCTGTGCTATGATTGCCAGTGCATTATTATTTTTGAATCTACATACATATGAGAGATTATTTCCTATCTGTTGCCTGGTGCTCTTGGTCACGTTTCACTTTTAAAGATATGCCAAACTTTAAAAAAACAAATGATTTTGGAAGATGTCCATGTATGCTTTGGGTTCTCTCTGTGGAACGGTTGACAGAGCCTAGAATTCCCCCCCTTTCCTAACGAATGTTTGGAGGAAAACAGCTGCCAGTGATGTCTAAACCTAGTACCATCTCAAAATAAAAGTTGAAAACATTTCTTATCCTGTTCTTCTTAAATCCAAATTGGCTTCAGTCAAATTTGCTAATTTTTATTTTCCAAGACGATCAACTGTTTCATCTGAATCTTTGTAACATCTCTGGGTGGGTTTATAGACACCTACGGGATTCCACCCCCCCCAAGCTCATGCCACCTTAGCTCCAAAAGAAGCCTGGTGGGCATTCACCCTGAGCACAGCCTTCATTCAGCTCTCTGTTTTTATAGAATTGGTCCATCAGGTCTAGAACTGGAAGCAGTTACCATCACTGCTCATATCACTATGTTATTAAGAGAATGGACACCTCTCTCCACAGATTCCCCCACCCTCCTGGTTCCAACCTGTCACTATACAGACAATGTCTGATCTTAATGTTTTCCCCTTCTGTTTCTTCCCACCTTCTGTATCCTGCCCACCCTCTACTGCTACCCGGTCCGTGGACACCATGTTCAGCCCACACCCCTCTCATCCTCCAAGTCCTTGTAGATTTACTGAGATAACTCTTACCCATCCCTGCATGTTCAACCATGAGCATTCCTAACTCTATATATACAATCTGGCCAACTTTCTTCAGAGCTCTAGATCATATTCCCACTGCTTTTGAAGCTTGTATCTTAAATTCGACCCATACTTAACTAAAGTCATTATCTCCCCCTCCTTGACTCAAATGTCACCATACCTCAATTTCTGTGTGCTCATCCATAAAAATTCTTCATCTATATCATCAACCAAGCTGGAAAGTCAGAGGCCATCCTAGATGGTCCTGAGGAAGCCAAAGCAAGGGCAGGATGCTTGACAAGTGTCGGGAAAAGAGAGTTCTCCAGATTCTTGTTAATTGCCTTATAGAATTGAAAATGAAGTATATGCAAATGGCCCTAGTTATAGCGTCCCAAATGGCGAGTGTTTTGATCAGAGTATTCTTTTCTTATTGGGAGCAGCTATGATCATAGAGCAAAAGACTAAAGCGAGATGCAAGACAGAGACTAGAAAAGAGCCTGAGATACTCAGCAGGTCCAGGAATGCCATTGCATTCTTGCCTTTCAAAGTGACTTCCAGAAATTGAGAAGAGGCACTGAGGTGTATGTGGCCTTCACCATCACCCACATCCCCTCCTCCCCCACCGCACTATGCATTTCAACCAAACAAGATGACTTTGGGACCGTGGAAAGCAGCCCAGTCCTAACCTTTACCCAGGGATGTAGCTGCCAGGAACTCCATGTGGCTTTGGAGATTCCTTCCTCTCCCACTTCCATCTCCACACGGGTCTCACATCTGCCAGTGACCTGTTGTGCAGTCAGCTCCGGGGGTGAACATCTCCTCTCCACCCTCCGCAACTTCTGAGCCTCCTCAGTTTCCCACCCGGTATGTTCTTCACTCTCTA
Source organism: Mus pahari (assembly GCF_900095145.1). Lineage (NCBI taxonomy): Eukaryota > Metazoa > Chordata > Mammalia > Rodentia > Muridae > Mus > Mus pahari. Next base: position 105,034,798 of record NC_034599.1, on the reverse strand, counting down.
CTCAGGTTTCCAGTCCTCCCCTGTGGGACCCCCAAAGGGTGTCTCTCCTTCTCGAGACTTGGTTCTAAGGGACACAGATTCACTTCTGCTTCTGTATTATTGTCCCTTCTTGTAAAAATCTACTCTTTCAAGCTCTTCCACCCAGTGTCATCATCAGTCACTTGCCAACCCCACACAGGCTCTCTTCCTCCTTTGGAGAGCCAGGATTTGAGAAATTTGAGCTCACAGCAGAGCTCTTGCCATAATCTTGTCAAAATCCTCACTTTTTGATTCCTTTAATGTCCCCCTTCCTACAGTCTGGTCTTCTTCCCTCTCGTGGCAGCCTCCATTTCCCTGAACACTGGTATTCCTTCCCCTTTTGGTGCTTTTTGATCTGAGGGTGCTGCATCCCATCTGAGCATAGAACTAATTAGACTATCAGTGCCCTCTCCACCCACCCTCGGCCATTCTGACTGACTCCACTTTCAGTCATGGCCATGAGACTTTTGCATATATTCTCAGTCCCTGAGATCCTGTGTCCCTCTGTTCAGCATCACTCAGAAAAGCCAATTTCCTGCTGACTCCCTTCCTACACATCTGGGGAAAATAGAGAAGACAGATGAGCAACAGGTGATGGGATGGGGCACATAAAGTGAATGTGGGCAGAAAGGCCTGGGAGCTCTTTTGAATAGAATCTATGGTGTCCTGAACTAAACACAAGATCTGTATTGTAAACCTCCAAGATCCGTATTGTAAACCCTCATCCTGAGATGGTGATATACTCACAATACTCTCAGATACTTACTAAAGTGCAAAGCAGCCATGGGTGAATCAGGAGGCAAGCCCTCCACAGACACCTGACTAGATGCACACTCTGAGTGGTGGCTCAGTGTCCAGAATTCCAGGAGGTGATTGCCTGCTGCTAAGGCTGCCGGCTGTGGCATTCTTACTATAGGCAACACAAACTGACTAGACCAGAGACGGGGAGAGGATTCTATGGCAAAGCAATGTTTGAACCAGAGATCAATATGGAATATTTCCCTATGGAATAGGGAAAGTGTTAATCTCTGAAGGCTGAGGGTCAGAGGGAAGGGAGGCCACCTGGAGGGAAGTTTCTGGGGGTTCTTCTGTACCTAATTCCCACTTAGCCATTGGAAAGCCAGGATTACAGATATGTTCTGTCGTGCTGGCTTTCCTTGGACTGTGAGGATCCAAATTTGGCTCCTTTGGTTTGCAACACAAGGACCTTATCCTCTGAGCCACCTCCCCCAGCATCATCTTAGGGTATTTCTGCTTTGATATCAGGGAATAGTCCTTCTCTTGTTGTACTTTCTTTTCATTGCTGAGTTTCCCATATGTGACTTACCAGATCCTGTGTAGCTGACACATTTAGTATTTCTTTAAAACACAAGTTGACTAGGCAGAATTTTCTGGTACCTATTTGTTTAATTAGTCCATCTTTTCTGGATAATTAATGTATTGATCAGCTCACTGCTAACCATCCTCAGTGGACCTTCTAATTAACTGTGCAGTGATCAATCTCCTGATATGATGTTTCACTATCATTACTGTGCAGATGTGAAGTGCTAGTCTGGTCTCCGTCTCTTCTATTCAGACACATATTCGATAAGATAAAATGGCCGAAATACTGTTCCCCAAAAAGTTGCCTGAGTGAAAGTAGAAAAAAGTTTTTTAAAAAAGAAAGAAAGAGAGAGAGAGAGAGAGAGAGAAAGAAAGAAAGAAAGAAAGAAAGAAAGAAAGAAAGAAAGAAAGAAAGAAAGAAAGAAAGAAAGAACAAACAAAATCCACCACCCCCACCCCCACCAAAAATCCAACTTGGAAAATTGCAACATGCTTCATAATAACTGACCATGAATATGAGAAGAAGAAAAAAAACCACAAAGTACAACCAGGAGAAGTCATGTCAGACCACAGCTCTGCCTACTGCATCTTCTCAAGTATCCGAGGGGGGTATATGTGTTTGGTATATGCATACATACGCATGTTGGCACACATGCCTGTGCATTCCTGGAAGGCTAGAGAGGGCTGTCATGTATCCTGTTCTATCAGTCTCTCTACCTTATTCCACTGAGACAGTGTCTCTCATTGAACCTGGCTCTGAGATGGCAGCCAGCGAGCCCCAATGATTCTCCTGTCTACACACACACACACACACACACACACACACACACCAATACACCAATGCTAGGGTTGTAGTTGTCGAGAACTCTGCTTTGTGCATGGGTGCTCCGGATCTGAACTTGAGTCTTCATGCTGTACAGAAGCACTGGTACCCAGTAACACATCTCCCCAGACCCTCAGATGAGCAGACACCAGTCACTATGTGACGCCTTCTGTCTAGATCACTTCCGTGCATGAATTACATGAACTTGTCTGAGAAACTATAAAGATTCACATGTTATTTGCTATTCTCGTCTCGTGGTTAGACTTACTGTGGCTTCTTCCATAGCCTGTCTGATTAAGTACTTCTGTACACAACTGATAATCAAATGCCGATGCTGTCAGTAGCATTAAACATGTAAATCAGGAGCCAAAGTCAAAATGACAAGCCATCTAGCTTCCTATCAGGATCCTTCCTGGCTCTTCACTTCACCTTCCCTTGTAAGTGTGCACAGCCTGCTGGGACAAGTGTGCAGAGCCTTGTTGAGCTCCCTGAGCCAGTGTATCTGCTTTCCAGACTTTCAGTGGCATCTGTAGGACAGAGGGGACCCATGGGAGGAGCAGCAGCTTTGACTTTATCTGACAGTGGTCAGGCACAAATGTCACCTGCCAACCTATGAGTTTTTTAATGAAGCTGGCTGTTCTAGTGAAATATGAGCAAAAGTTAAAATTTAAGAGGGGGTGGGAGGGGGGGCTAAAGAGATGGCTCAAGGCTCAAGGTGCTCTTGCAGAGGACCTGGGTTTGATTCCCAGCACCTATATTAGGCAGATCACACCTATAACTATAGCTCAGTTCCAGGGAGTCTGACCCCCAGTTATAGACACCATAGGGGCTGCACCCACAGAGTGAGCACTAAAATAAGAGAGTGCACACACATAAGCATGTAAATAAAATAAATATTTACTAATGAAGAAAGAAAGGATGGAGAGAGAGAAGTAAGCCACCTCACTGGTCAAACCATACAGGTCTGACCCGGAAGGAATCTTGCTCCGGTGGCTAGAGCGATGTTAGATATGGCGCATGGTGCTTCAATTTCTCAGGACCTCATCCCTTGTTTTAAGAGATAGTCTCTAGGAGCAGAGCATCAACCACATGAAAGCAACATCCGTGTTCTCAGGGCTGTCTGGAGATGATTGCAGGAAAGAAAGCAGGTAAATACAACCATGGCCTCATAGCCACTTAGTCTCCCCTTTGCCTAATCCCCCCTCATGCTCCAGAGCAGAAAGCCTGCCTCAGAGCCATCCCTGTGTTAAGGCAGTATGCATAGCTTTTAAAACTTTACTTCAGTCAAACCCTGATCACAGAGTTGGAATGGAACCCTGGTTTGTGTGTGTGTGTGTGTGTGTGTGTGTGTGTGTGTGTGTGTGTGTGCACGCGCGCGTGCGCGTGCGCGCATGTGTGTTTGTTTTCATGTAGCCATTCATGCAAGTATGTATGCATAAAATCTCATTGTGTGTATATAAGCATGCAATCTCATTGTGTTATGTCTGTATGTATGTATTTATGTATGTATGTATGCATGTATACATTCTCATTGTATGCATGTATGTATGGGTGTATCCAATACATTGTCTTGTATGCATGCAATCTCATTGTGTGTGTATGCATGTATGCATTTATGTATGTTTATATATATGCATGCATATAATCTCACTGTGTATATGTATATATGAATGTATATATGTATATATATATATATGTATTCATGCAATATCATTGTGTATGTGTGGATATATGTATGCATGCAATTTCACTGTATGTGTATGCGTGCATGCAGTCCTGTAGAGGGAAAGGTCACATAAGTTAAGAGTGACTCTAATGGGACAGAGATCAGTATGGCAGCGCTGCTGAAGACCAGGACTAAGGCCCTGGCTGAGGATTGTGTGAGTTCCACAGTTCCTCCCCTCCATGAAGACTTAGTCATCCAGGGCAGGCTCTTTCCTTCTCCACAACATATAGCTTACAATACTATTACAAATACTTGCTTCAAAACACAGGGCAGATGAAGTTGAGGTATTTTAACCACAGAGCTGTCTGCTTACTCTTCAACATGTAACCAAGCTGCATAGCAGAAACTGTAATAGAGATGCTGTTGGTACAGATGCCATCATCAACATCACTGCCCTGGGGTGAACATCAACGCCGCATGCCTGATGTACACATGCAGGTGTTCTCCAGACCCAAGCTGGTCTAAAACCATCGTCTCAATACACAAGGGCTCTGGCTTCAGTTCTGTCACCCACAGATGGCCAGCATTTATTCAGCTGGCGTGGAGACAATTGCAGTGGCTGTGCTGGATTGGCCCAGCCTTCCATCTCCTATGCTCCTCACTGAGCTATAGACTTGGTTAAAGAAATCTGGTTCCCTACAGAGACTGACCTGCTCAGAGCTATGTCACAAGAAGTTGTGTCCATTTGGAGTTGAGCCTCTAAATTGAACTGAATTTACCTTGGCTTGTCAAAGCTGTGTCCATCCTGCCTCTGTGGAAATAAAGGACCAAAGGACTCATTGCAGGGCCATAGGACAAAGGGAGCTCCTAGACATGCATCCATTTGGCAGGGAGTTCACATTCAATGGTCCAACCACAGCATAAAGTACCTTCCCCAGAATATTCTTTAAGTTTTCTTATTTTCAGAAAAAAAAAGCTCCTGCCTTTCTGAATCATTAACCAAAAGGCTCTACATTGCATCACTTCCAAAACTGTACAGAAATCTACTTAAAGACCCTAATAGAGAACAGCAATTGTGTCATGTTGGAGCTATAGATAAAGGTGCTACAAAGAGTTTGGGGACATATAGGGAGATCTGCACCAAGCACTTTAGGAGTATGAGTAGTGGTGATCCAGAGAGAGAGAGAGAGAGAGAGAGAGAGAGAGAGAGAGAGAGAGAGAGAGAGAGTTCCCCAGTTGCAGCTCTCAGCATCTTGAAACATGTTTCCTCTCTGTCCCTTGTGAAAAAAAAGACATGTATTCTTCTGGGAAGGGTGCAACAGAATGCACAGTGGCCTCTGTGAATTGTAGGGGGATGGTGTGCAAGGAAAAAGAAGCTCCTCTTTATGAACCCCACAATGGCAACAACAGTGAGCATTGCAGGAAACCTGGAATTCACATGAGTGCAAAACCCCATGTCTGGAACAGCCTAGAGTCGTTCCCTACTACAGAGTCAGGCAGAATAAGAGAATAAGACAGGCTATGGGCATTCATTTCCCTTGGATGGAGTGTGCATGCTGACTTATGCATATCACTTTATTTGATTCCCTTTTACAGATGAGGGAAGTTCAGAGGCATAGAGGCTCAGTAGATTAAAGCAGCTTGCCCACATGACATGGCTGATTGGAGTCTACACTAAAATTCATTTCTGGCTCTGGGGCACTGTTGATTTGTTCCTTTGCTTAATCTTTCTGTGTCTGTGTTCCTGTAGCAATTTAAAGCTTATAAGGGAGCTATTGACCTCTGCAGCAAAATTTAATTCCCTTCAAGACCAAAGCAGGAATATATACTCAATAAAACTATATCAATGAATAAAAGAATTAAGAAATTGTATAGACAATGGCATAATAATGATTATTAAAAATAGTAACGATAAAGTACAAATGTAGTATCCTGGAAAGAGATGAGGAAGAGGGAGAAGGAAGAGAAGGTTGAGTAAGAAGCAGAAAGGAGTGGGCAAGAGGAGGAGGGAAGTCAGGACACCACTGTCCCTGCCTTGGTTCATCTCATCCTTACAGCACTGTTCCCAAACAGTACCTGTTTTATTGTCACTTTATAGATGCAGGCAAGTTTACAGCAGATCAAAACATGCCCAAGGATGCAGGCTCAGTATGTCTACTTAAAAAATGAGCAATGTTAGCCCAGGAGGCTATCCAGACAGAACTGGAGGACCAGGTAGAGGGAACAGGCACAAGTACATTCATCAACTGTAACCAAGCAGTAATGCATAGAAGGTAGCTCAACTCAAGGATAATTAGATGTCCCAATGCCACAATGGGCCATCCACACATCCCCATGTGTCATCCACCCACATTCAGTGGAAAAAAGTCTGTCTGTTGACCTCCCCAACTCTGATCACTCTAGTCAGAAGCTTATCTGCACAGAAAACTCACCAGGTGGTTCACAGGATCAAGTTTAAGTATGAATGAATAGCTAGTGTGTGATGGCAAATGGCTCCAGAGAAGTGAGAGATGACACAGGGATCATGGGCACCTAGGAAGAATGGATGTCTATTTGTTTTTAAGAAAAGAGGCAATCAGTAGCTATTAGTGAAGTTTCAGAAAAGTAAAGCCTCACATTTTCAAGTGTGAAACTAATCATTTTGTTAAAAAAAAACCAATGCAAGGTCTCAAAAGCAGAATAGACAAACCTAAAGATGGAGTCAGTAAAGTGGAAGATAACTGTGACGATGTCACAGAATAAAATCGAAATAGTAAATGTTGACACAGGTGTCCATTTTCCCCTCACTGGGAAAGAATGGTCAAAGTGGAGTGAGCAGACAATAGAATAAGGAGGAGGAGGAGGAAGAGATGGGGAAAGAGGAGGAGGGGCAGGAGGAAGAAGGGGAAGAGGAGGAGGAAGAAGAAGAAGAGGAGGAGGAG
>NC_034599.1:105021036-105028012 GCF_900095145.1 Mus pahari | reverse complement strand
AAGAAGAAGAAGAAGAAGAAGAAGAAGAAGAAGAAGAAGAAGAAGAAGAAGAAGAAGAAGAAGAAGAAGAAGAAGAAGAAGAAGAAGAAGAAATAATCTAAGAAAATGTTAAGAACAGGGAAAAGAAAATTAGATGTATGTCATAAAGGAGTCAAATAAATGCCCAGCAGTAAAAATGAACAATAACACTAAAAGAAAACTGTATGCGAATAGAGAAACCATAATTTGTCAACTACAAAGAGAAAAATCCTGAAATGTCTCCAGAAATGTAAAAGCCAGTGACCTTCTTCTAACAAGAAGCAGCAAGGCAGCAGACAGAGCCAGTCAAGGACATCATGACTTATGAATCTGAGTGACGGTGCACTCAGGCTGGAGTCCAGGGTCAGGTCATTGGGGTAACTCTAAAAAGGACAGCCACCAAAGGACACAGGTTCAAACCAAAGCCAAAGCCCACAGCACACCTTCAAAATCACCAGCCTGATTCCAAAACATCTCCTCAGTCTCAGCTTCAAAGGCAATGAATCTTAATAAAAGTAGACAAAAATTAAAAAGACGTGTCTTAAGACATGCAGAAAGGAAAAGTATTCAACCCCTATTTTCATTTTAAAAGCAGAAGGACATTACCATGTGTCTTAGGGTTTGAATTCCTACATAAAACATCATGACAAAGAAGCAAATTGAGGAGGAAAGGGTTTATTCAGCTTACATTTCCACATTGATGTTCATCACCAAAGGAAGTCAGGACTGGAACTCAAGCAGGTCAGGAAGAAGGAGCTGATGCAGAGGCCACGGAGGGATGTTACTTACTGGCTTGTTTCCCCTGGCTTGCTCAGCTTGCTTTCTTATAGAACCCAGCCCAGGGACAGCATCACTCACAATGGGCTAGGCCCTCTCACCTTTGATCACTAATTGAGCAAATGCCTTACAGCTGGATCTCATGGAGGCATTTCCTCAAGGGAGGCTCCTTTCTCTGTGATAACTCCAGATTGTGTCAAGTTGACACACAAAACCAGCCAGTACACCATGGCTCTACTGATGCTAAATTAATTGGAATTCTTTATTATCAAAAGATCCCTGGTAAAACAGCAGTAGTTCACTTACTGCTGGGTAGCCCCCAGACCACCTTGGCAACTGCCTCTTGTGGCGGCTAATCACAGAACCCTGCACCGTAGGTGATGAGACAGGAATGGTGCTTTCCTAGTGCCACTCAGCAATTTTCTGCAAGTCCAAGTTTGAGAAAGAGAAGCCAGTGTCTATCTTGGAAATGGAAAAGACTGGCATCATTAGTAACATGTCTGAAAGTCTACCTAAAATGGTCATTTGAACCTCCCATAACTAATAGGACAATTCCATACTATGTGATCAAACTTTAAAACCCAGACTTCATCAGTTGTCCTCACACCAGGGATGGCACACCTAAGGATAGCTTCAGCAACAAATCTGCAGGTCCAATGGGAAAGAACAAGAAAACATATGGAAAGACAATGAAGAATCTCTAAGACTCTGGGTGTGGTGACACACTCTTTATTTTTTTTTGGGGGGGGGGGGTTCGAGACAGGGTATCTCTGTGTAGTCCTGGCTGTCCTGGAACCCATTTTGTAGACCAGGCCAGCCTCGAACTCAGAAATCTGCCTGCCTTTGCCTCCCAAGTGCTGGGATTAAAGGTGGGCACCACCACCCGGCATGACACACACTCTTAATGGCAGAACTGAGGAGGTAGAGGCAAGTGGATCTTTGTGAGTTTGAAACCAGCATGATCTATATAGTGAGCTCCAAACTGGACAGAGCTTCATAATGAGGCCATGTGGTGGTTTCAATAAGAATGTCCTCCAAAGATTCATATGTTTGAATGCTTAGTCACTAGGCAGTGGAACTCTTTGATAGGATGAGAAGGATTAAGGGGTGTGGCCTTGTTGGAGGAAGTGTGTCACTGGGGGTGGGCTTTGAACTTTGCAAAAATCCACATCCAGCCCAGTGTCTGTCTGTCTCTGGTTTTGTCTGTTTGTGTCTGTGTCTGTGTCTGTGTCTGTGTCTGTGTCTGTGTCTGTGTCTGTGTCTGTGTCTGTGTCTGTCTCTCTGTGTCTCTCTCTGTGNTGTGTCTGTGTCTGTGTCTGTGTCTGTGTCTGTGTCTGTGTCTGTGTCTGTGTCTGTGTCTGTGTCTGTCTCTCTGTGTCTCTCTCTGTGTCTCTTTGCATCTCTCTCTCTCTCTCTCTCTCACTCTCTCTCTCTCTCTTTCTCTCTCTCTTCCCTGTGTGTGTGTGTGTGTGTGTGTGTGTGTGTGTGTGTATGTGTGCCTATGGATCAGGATGTAGCTCTCAGCTACTGCTCCAGTGCCATATGTCCTACTATGCTTCCAGCCATGATGTAACTGGACTAAACCTCTGAAATCTATAAGAAAACCCTAATTAAATGCTTTTTTTTAAAAGTAGGAGTTGCTTTGGTCATGGTATCTCTTCATAGCAATAGAAGAGTGACTGAAACAGACCCTGTTTCTGAGAGGAGGACCCTAAGCCAAGGAAAAGACAGGACATTTTTAGAATCAAAGATTTAGGAACATAATGCCACAGAGATTTACTAGGACACACTTTTGATGGGCAAGAAGTGAGACTGAGGTGGCTCTGTGCTTAGCTTCTTACTGAGATATGTTGACATAACAACCAAGATGTCAGCCTCCTCTGAGCCTTGAGCTTCTCTTGTAAGCTCCCTGATTTTAGAAAGTGTTTGTCTCCTTGCAGTCATATGATTAGAGCCCCGAGTATCATACTATCCAGCCCAAGATGTTCTGAATAGCTAGAGGGGACCCTGTAGCCCTGTCACATGCCATTCCTTCTTCCCACACATGCAAGTTTGTTTTGTCAAGGGCAACAAGATGGTCCTGCTCTTCTCTTATACAATCTAGTGGAATTCTACTCAGAGGGCTATCCCTTGCCTCTCTTAGGGTACTATAACCTAATCAATAGAGATATCAACCCATGGTACTCTCAGATCTTTCCACACTGTAGATGAAGTATTATATATTCTTGCCCCAGGGAGATGTTACTGTCTTCTTCTATCCATCTGGCTCCGTTCACTATCAGTTTTCATTCTCCACCAGGAGTCTCTGTGTGCTTAGAGAGCTAGGATCTGCTTGCCCTTCATCTGTGCATTCCTCCTCCTTTTCAATGAGATCCTTCTTCTCTCTTCCCATGCCCAACTTTCTGTGTATGAAATTCTCTCAGTCCAAGCATCAAAGAGACAAATCTTGATTGCTCTAAGTCATGCCTGATGGCTTTATTTTCCTTGCAAGAGATTGGTTGAAGAGGAACATTCATTACAATTCTGCACAATGAAACCTGAGAGAATTGCAATGGAAAGGTTTTCTTGGTTTTAATATGAAGAGACTATTACTACTGGTTATTTACCAATAGGCAGTCACATCTTTCTGAACCAGACTGGGGTGAAGAAGTCAAAGATGAAGATAGAAAGAACCCAAGTCCTCAGTGAGACCATTCAACTGCTAAAGGAGCCATTCCTAGAATTCCCTGCATTAGGACTTTGTATACAGGAGACAATAGCTGTCATTGAGCCAAGGGGAATCTGTATGTCCAGTATTTGCAGCTATGGGTACCTAAACAATTTCTTACGTGAATATTAATCTTTAATTGTACCTATCGTGGTGCACAATGAATCCTCACAAAATACTGTGGTTCTGTTGCCTCACCGAGTTAGAGGTTCTGAGATTCAAGTTCATGTTGTTGCTCCTGATGATGGTGGTGGTAGAGGTGGTAGTGGTGATAATGATGATGACAAACACAACAATGCTGAAAGAAGCAGCTCCTCCCAGCAAACAATGTCAGTGTCACCAACATATGGAATCCATTGCCCCTGATTTGAATTAACAGCTTTCCAAAGCTATGAAAATACTGGTTTGATGCATCTCTATAAATGTTCAGATTCTGTGTCTTCCATTTTGAAAGTTCACATTAATAGTGCACATGACTAAGAGATAGTCATGGTTTTATATCAGATCCATAGAGAAGACCAATCCAAATAAGAATTGAGTTGATTTATGCATGCCGAGGTCATTAGGCCATGTGGAGTTCGTGTTTCATCTCCATTAGCACTAGACTAACAGCTGAGCTTCCAGATGTATAATGCATTGTCTGTATTGTTTTGGTTTTGCAAAAGCATGTACTTCAGCAGTGTGGTTGATGTGAACTGAATAAATGATCCTTGATTCCTGAAAGCCCAGTGGCTATGACCATCAAAAAATAAATAAATAATAAGCCTCACAGGCTTGTAGGGGTAAGAAAAAGTCATCAGATTCTGTAAGGAGACTATGGCTTGACTGTTACCTTCCCTAAATCCACCCACCCATATCTTCAGGAAGAAATCACCAAAGCAAGTCATGCATTAAATTGCCAAGGTGAAAGACTTCAGCTAAATGGCCCCATAAAGCCAGATGGAATGAACATTCGATTGGCAATGTCTGGAGAAATCCACCTGCCTTACACTTCTATTTTATATGAATCCAGTAACAGGAGAGCTGAAAGTGGAGCGCTCTGCAGACGCTGAGCAGAGGTATATTTATGTCACCACGTCATGTTACTTCTGGTAGCTTAGCATGAAATCCCTTCAAGAATGGACTCTGCTCTTTTCTTTGAAGGCTTATGGAGATGAGAAGCATGGTACAGATTAGCTGGGGTGGTCTATTTTTAGAGAAAATGACTTGCTGGGATATTCACCACTCATTCAAGAGGGCAGCAGGCTCTGAGCCATGGACCGCGTAGCAGGAACAGCCAGCTCTTAGAAGACATTCTTGAAGAACACTAAGATGGAGCATTATCAAGTACAGACGCAGGCAAGATGGGCAGTGGGGAAATGAGAGATCTGAACGTGTTTTCTCTGTGTGTGTGCACATGTGTGTTTGCTCACTGATCTGTGCAGGTGTGCTGGTATCCATGCCGGGCATGAGCTCATCAAAGTGTGGATGTGCCACTGTACACATCTGTGCACATAGGAAATGAAGCTAGCTGGTGACTATTGCACTGACACTCTGTCCCAGGATCTGTGCTAAGGGCTTCATGGGGTTATTGCTTTGAATTAGCTCAGCAACCTACATTTTCCATTCCAAACGAAGTTAATAGAGCTGCTCAGAATCAAAGCCAAGATCGAGACCCAGGCAGCTGGACTGTTAGAGAAAGTCAGCTCCCTGGAGGCTTTTGCCATTTACGATGTTCCTGCACTACGTGATGTCTTCATTTATATACATGTTTACATAGTTTTGATTTGGGGAAAAAAATCTTACAGGTGATGACTTTACTTCCCGAGTGACCTGATGTATTGCTTATGTCAACGCAATTAATGAAGCATATTTTTGTTCTTGGGAATCCATTGATTTTCTCAGCAGCAAATGAAGATGGAAAACCCAAGTCTTATTAGAGTTAGTGTATGGAATTCACTATTGATCTTTGTCTTTCCCTTCAAATGCATGTTGACATGCATAGCTCTCTCTGATAGCTTGTCATCTCACTCCTCAGAACTGTTCAATGTACTGTCAGGGACCAGATGTTTAGGGAATATGGAGTCTCTTTCTGTAACATAGGGATGTCTAAGAGCCACCCTGATACCAGCTAGCATGTGGATTTTTTTCTCTATAACTTGAATGATTAAAAGTCAGGAAGGCCAGGCAGTGGTGGCACATGCCTTTAATCCCAGCATTTGGTAGGCAGAGGCAGATGGATTTCTGAGTTCATGGCCAGCCTGGTCTACAGAGTGAGTTCCAAGACACCTAGGGCTACACAGAGAAACCCTGTCTAGAAAAAAAAAAAAAACAAACAAAGTCAGGACAACCCCACACAATGTGCAAGTTTAATGGTATCTGTGACAGACTTCTCTGATAGAGAAGCCATCCCTCCCCATCCCCTAAGCTTGAAAGACTACCAATCCTGAGATTGCTAGAGGTTTTTCTTTTCTTTTCTTTTCTTTTCTTTTCTTTTCTTTTCTTTTCTTTTCTTTTCTTTTCTTTTCTTTTCTTTTCTTTTCTTTTCTCTTTTCTTTTCTTCTTCTTCTTCTTCTTCTTCTTCTTCTTCTTCTTCTTCTTCTTCTTCTTCTTCTTCTTCTTCTTCTTCTTCTTCTTCTTCTTTTTAGGTGTCTTTCCTAGTGACTCCTCTTCCTGCCTTTTTCTGTTGGATTCAGGGTGCCTGTGTGCCCCTTCGATAGCCAGAATTGAGCCTCTCTCTCAGTCTTAACGCAATGAGATAACTGAATTGTTGATTGCCAGGGTTAAAGGTGAATGCTCAAACCTCCTCTGTTCTCAGTGATATGGCAGATACAAAGATACCACATGTGGGAACAAATGACTTGCATTTTAAGGAAATACAAGCTCATTGCTGGGGACAAAAAGCCACAAAAGGATGGGTACTTTCTGCCTATTTCTAGAAAAAGTCAAACTATGGTTATTATGTTACCCCCTTCTCCCATCCTGGGGACTGATCTCAATCTCAAAAGATAATCTATGAAGACCACTTGCCTACTGTCCATCTCTCCCCATTCCAGATGTTCCTTTTCACACTGACACTCTTCTCCCCAAAGAAGATAACACAAACCAGAAGCTCAGATTCATCATTGCCTTCTGTCCCTTCACCAGAGCCTATGTCCAACTATCAGGACCACAGAGGGTTATAAGTCCAAAATGTGTCAAGACCATGCCACTGCATATCATTTCCCCTGCCACAGCTTTGGCCATGTCCAACCCACAATTCTAAGCTTATGGCCAAACACAAGTCACAAACTTACTTAAAACACTGTGATATATATTCATACATGTGTGTGCTTTAGTGTGTTGTGTGTGTGTACATACACAATCTATTCTTATATCTCTATTACATGGTTTTCTTTTTAATTTATTTATTATTATTTTCTTTATTTACATTTCAAATGCTATCCCGAAAGTTCCCTATACCCCACCCCCACCCCTGCTCCCCTACCCACCCAC
>NC_034599.1:105002732-105020439 GCF_900095145.1 Mus pahari | reverse complement strand
TATTTTGTTCCTTATTCTAAGGAGGAATGAAGTATCCACACAATGGTCATTCTTCTTGGTTTTCCTGTGTTTTGCAAAATGTATCTTGGGTATTCTAAGTTTCTGTGCTAATATCTGCTTATCAGTGAGTGCATATCTAGTGACTTCTTTTATTACATGGTTTTCAAGTGAGAACTTTGTAGATGATGTCATGCCACAATGTCAAAAAGTTGGCTAGAACTGGCACACATGCTGTCGTTTGTCTATAAAACTGCTTGGCTTCTTCCATATATAACTTAGCAATCTTTTTAATATCCTGCTTACTCAAAGTCAACAGTGATTTTCTGTCATTCTGAGAACAAACCCAGCCCCCCCCCCACTGTCTCCTCTGAGGTTCCATAGGATACCAACCATTCAGCCACCTTTCCTCTGCTTTCTCCTCCCTTTCAGCCCCTTCCTCCTAATAAAAAACAAACTCACTGATGCTCATCAAATACACAGAACATATTCCTGTCCAAGTTGGAAGAATGATCAGGATCCAAGAACACCACTGCCAAATATTCCCACTAGACTCTTAAAGGGTATAATCATAACAGGTTCAGGGAGTCTTGTCAACAATGTGTATTTCCACTCTAGCTAATAAAACCACAGCAGCTCAATCTAGGAGACTGTTGTTCCAGAATCAGGTCATGAGGTTACAGTGATGAGAGGTCCCCCAACATCCATGATGACTAGGGATGTGGATTCAGAATGCATCCTATCATAAAGTAACCTAGGAGGTATGTCACAACATGGATGTTGGAGTTGGACGATCTAGACTCTTGGCTCCATCCTGGTGATCACTTAAGCATACCAGTCTATTAGTGTATCAAAGGTGTGCAATGATTCCTTTGTCACTTTTATAGTGTGTGTGTGTGTGTGTGTGTGTGTGTGTGTGTGTGTGTGTGTACATGTATGTAGGTGCCAAGAGGAAGCAGAAGAGGATATCCAATCTCCTGGAGCTCGAGTTACAGGTGGTTGTGAGGCGCCTTGTATGGATACTGGGAACCAAACTCACATCCTTTGTAAGAACAGCATGTGCTTGTATCTACAGAGCCCTCTCTCTAGCCTTGTATCCATTTCTCTTTGATCAGAAAAGCAAAACCCATGCAGATATGTGTACTGGGTGCACGTGTCACTGGCCACCCATTGCTCTGAGAAAATCTGGATGCATTGCTATTCCAAGTAAGACAAGGATTTTGTAAAGAAAACAGACATAGGAACTGGAAAGTGGATAAAGAATTCATGGAGTCTTGCAGTTGGGGAAAACCCAAAAGTCTTCAAGGGAAAGAGACTAAAATTGGCGTTAAGGATGATACAAAGACAATCAAAACCCAATCCAATCTTACAAGGTGCTTACAATATAGAATGGTATTGGTCACTTTTCTCGCTTCTGTGACTAAGTACCAGAAAGGAAGGAAGGAAGGAAGGAAGGAAGGAAGGAAGGAAGGAAGGAAGGAAGGAAGGAAGGAAGGAAGGAAGGAAGTTAAGGGGTGAAGAGAATATCTAGGCTTATAGTTTTAGGGCTATAGTCTGTCATAACATGGAAGCACTGCAGTAGGAGCTTGGGGAGACTGAATGCATGGCAAAGGGACATGTATCCAGTCAGGAAGCAAAGAGAGTTGGGTGCTGGCACTCAGCTCACTCTCCTTCATCCGTAATCTGAAACCTCAGCCTAGGGCATGGTGCCATCCCACAGTGGGATCTTCTCACCTCAATTCTCAACTGACTCTGCCTAGAAAATCCTTCATAGGCACATGCACAGGTGGGTTTCTGTGGCAATGTTAAAAGCTATCCAGATGACAAGAACTATAAACCAGCACTGAGGTGGTGAGATGGGTAAAAACTGATGATAATGTGACACAAGTTGAGATGAGAGGCTTACTCAGTGTGAGAGCATTGCATGACAGACAAGGAGCACCTGCTTCTGTCTGGAATGATGATGATGTCTTCACATCCTCAGTGACCGGGCAGCAGCTGTCTGTTAAGCACACCTGTATACCAGACATGTCAGTATGGATCACTAGGACTGTACAGGGAAGACAGAAGACCCTACCTGACCCTCAGGAAGTCCACAGTCAAGAGGAGCCTAGACAAGACACAAACAAGCTCTAACTGTTACAGAGCTTAGCAGAGCTGGTGGCATTGTGAAAGAGCAATGGCATCCTCAGACACAGTGATAGTGGAAGGCAGGCTGAAGGTCCCGCTGTCTGGTCATGGCTGAAGTATAGGATGAGAGTGGCTGGAGAGGCAGCTCTAGCACTGACTCCCAGCTTCACCAATTTCTCACAGAGGACCTTGTCATTCTGACTGTCAGTGGCACCGTCTGAAAGTTGGTATTCTGGTTCTCCTTAGAGGGGTCGGGAAGTACATTGAGAGAACATATCTAAAGTGCTAGCTCTCAGTAGCTTTGCTCATGAATGAAATCTGTCAGGTAAATGATGTTGTTCTGTGCTCCATCTTGCTTTGTAAGCTTAAATTAGTCCTTTCCATCAAGCCACCCTTCTCCAGCTGATAGGACACTTTGGATGGTTTGAATTATGTAAGGACATATGACAGAATCAATGTGAAAACACAGAGAACTTATTACTTAAACTAAATCATGTATTCATTCCTTCAGTTGGCATCTTTTAGGGTCTACACAGTATCAGCCATTGCCCTGGGCAAGCACCTGATGGCCAATAAAAATGTAGACAGGTCACACTGGTAACTTATCTTCTGGTCACTGTATTAACACGAAGTTAACAATCTTGCATACCATCCACAAAGCCTTGAGCTTAGCCACCAGCATTGCATTAACTGGGCATGGTAGCACACATCTGGAGACTCAACACTCAGGAAACAGAGGTAGAAAAGAGTCAAGGGTCACCCTTGGCTGCATAGCCAGTTTGAGGACAACTTAATGTGCATGGGACACAGTCTAAGAAACAAGAGAAAATTCAACAATCAATAAAAAAAAAATGCTACCAGATATTTTGCACTGACTCTCTCACATCTGGGACTCTACTGCCCATATCAGCTCGGGCCAGCCATGTCCTAGTGCCAAGCACCCCCAGGTGCTGAGCGAAGCCACTTGAAACAGTTCTGTACACCTGGGGAATCAGTGTGAAGAAAACACCCAGGACTCCACTCTCAAGGGCCGTGTGTTCTGGTGCACGTACCTAACTGGTCTCCAGGGGCTTTTTAATTATGGGGTGAGGAATCGGCACCTGGCTTTCTGTGTGCCCACCAAAAGCAATAAGACACGACATGCTCCTTGCTTCTTAGTTTCTATTCCCTGTTAATTAAAATCCTATACACCAACCCAGCATTTCACTGTCAGACATCAGCGAATCTCTTGCACAAACAGAAGTCCCAGCTCCCAACCAACCTAGTAAATAAACTCCAGATACATGTCTTGATGTTAGCCCCCATTTTGATTTTATCACTGTATGAACCAGCACAGTTAGCTGCTTAAACCAACAGTCACCGATCCCAGCTGCTTCTCACCACAGTTATTTATCATACTGCAGCTCTCTCGGGGTCAAGCACTTGCAAGATTTGTATTTTATTCCGAAAGCCACCAATGTTTTCCCTTGGAACTGGTGGTGGCTACTCCTTGTGTGTGCACCAGTTGTCGTTTCTGCCCTTTTAACTTACTAGTTTTCTTCTCTCACATTAAACTTCTCAATTGAACTGGGAATTTGTCAGGAGAGAATACACTCTGCCAGTTTTGAATACTTCTTATGCCTTCACAGACTCATACTCCTGTTTGTGGTTCTGTTTTTCATTTCATTTCATTGACACACACAGGCACATGCTTTTTGTTCCTATGTTTAAAAAAAAATTAAACTATACTTTCTATATAGTGATACAGTTTACATACTAACACCATGATAGAATAATTTGAGATTATTTTAAACAAAAAAAAAGGAAAATATTCAGGTTACAGGCCACTCCCCAAACAATTTTCTAAATGACTTTCTTAGTGGGTCAATGCAACAAGTCTTATTTGGTGGCTGTGGGTTTCTTTATGTGTCTAAAATTGAGCTGAAAATATATCCCTTGTTTGGGGCACTTCTTCAAAAACATAATTCTATTCAGATGTGAATCTATAGGATATTGGGATTGCATCTAAAATTTACAGTTATTTATAGAGCTCACTGCATAAAAATACTAGGGCCATCATTCATAAAAGTGGTACACAGTCTCACCTTCTATGGGCCTCATTTTCATTTTCTTTTGAGCCAATCTTCTATAACAGCCTTAAACTTGCCATCTTCCTGCCTCTGCATTTTGAGTACTGGGATGAAAGTTTTGCCCCAGCACACCCAACTTGTAAGTTTACAATGTAGCAATCACCAGTAAGTATGTTGTTCTAGGCTTCATTAATTTTTTTTACTAGATTTGGTACTAATGTGATTATCAAAGTATTTTGCTGGTGTTTGGAATTTCCTTCCTTCCTGAGCTTCTCTAGTCTTTAGAGTTTCTTCTGTCTTGGGGTGGCCCTTTTAAGTTGTTAGAAATGCACTATGTGGAAACATTACTATTCACTGTATTTATTTCCTGCTCAGCTGTCCTACTGCTCACATCTGGAATTTTACATGTTCCTTTCATTTTAATTCATTCTGTGTTGACTGGATGAACTTTTTCTGACAATCTTTTAAAATTGCATATTCGTTTGTTTGCTGTCTGAAGCAGAATGTTGATATATGCCTGGAACTCACTGCAATCCTGGCTGGCCCCAAACTCTTGATCCTCCTGCCTCCACCTCCTGAGGACCTAACGTGAACCAGCCAACAGGCTTGGTGTCTAATAAACTCATGGCAGTTAATTGTATTAAATGTACCAATGAGTACTTTCAATATATTTTCATTTTTGGTTGCTTTGTTTTGAAGCACGGTTTTACTCTATAGCCCAGACTGCCTTGAAACTCCCAATGGTCCTTCCAGTCCCCACGACCTGCCCTCCTAGGTCCTTCCAGTCCCCATGACCTGCCCTCCTAGGTCCTTCCAGTCCCCGTGACCTGCCCTCCTAGGTCCTGGACTTACAGATGCTTTTATAGGCATGCTTCACCAGACCCATCTTACCTTAGCAAAGATCTAAAGAGGCACTTTTTAAAAAAATCATAACATTCACTCATTTAGTATGTGTGTCTGTGTGTGCATGCGTGCATGTGGTGTGTGTCTATGTTTGTGTCTCTGTGTGTGAGTGTGCTTGTGTGTGTGTGTGTTCATGTGCCTGTGGGGTGTGCATGTGTGTGCACAGTTACGACAGATGGTGCACATGACTAAAGGACAGCTTACATGACATGACATGACATGGCATGACATGACATGACATGACAAGAGTCAGTTCTCTCCTTTCACCCTGTGGGTCCCAGGGATCTAACTCAGGTTGTTGGGTTTGGCAACAAGAACCTTTACCCACAGAGGTGTTTCCCTGGCACTACCCTCTTGTATAAAGACTAGTATAAATGTTCATGCCGGCACCCCATAAAGGCTATTCACTTCTCCCCATTACAACTGTGCCACCTAATTACATACTCTGGACTGGAATAGCACAGCCTCTTCCTTTCTGTCCTACGGGACGATATTAATGACAACCCCTTGTATTGACTAAAGGGGGTGACACATAAAGTCCCATGAAAACAATGTGACACACAGCCACTCAAATGCCAGCAGTAGCAATGACACCATTGTGCTACAGTCACTGCTGCTGGAGAGGTGGTATGTTCAGTGGTCACTGCACAGGCAAGCATTGGGTTCCCAGCACCCACGTCAGGGGGCTCATAACCACCTCTAATTTTAGGGGATTCAAATCCCTCTCTGGCCTTCACAGGTACCTGCTCTAGCACACACACACTCATGCATGGGGAGAGAGAGACAGAGAGACAGAGACAGAGACAGAGAGAGACAGAGAGAGGGAGGGAGGGAGGGAGAGAGAGAGAAAGGGAGAGAGAGAGAGAGAGAGAGAGAGAGAGANGGCCTTCACAGGTACCTGCTCTAGCACACACACACTCATGCATGGGGAGAGAGAGACAGAGAGACAGAGACAGAGACAGAGAGAGACAGAGAGAGAGAGAGAGAGAGAGAGAGAGAGAGAGAGAGAGAGAGAGAGAGAGAGAGAGAGAGAGAGAGAGGAATTTAAAATAAGGTAAATCTTAAAAGACAGAATTTGTAACAGTGACTTTTTTGGTGACCTCTGTTCATATCAGTTAGCTTCTCTTTTATTGACAATGTTCCAGGTGCAAGTGTTTTGTGCCTCACTTTCCTCTTTTTTCCTAATGCTCTGGCTTTTTCTGCCT
Source organism: Mus pahari (assembly GCF_900095145.1). Classification (NCBI taxonomy): domain Eukaryota; kingdom Metazoa; phylum Chordata; class Mammalia; order Rodentia; family Muridae; genus Mus; species Mus pahari. The sequence goes on along the minus strand of NC_034599.1, from coordinate 105,014,135 downwards.
ATCAGTGGTCCTTTGTCAGTATTCAGAATGCTTGTGTTAGACCTCAGCCTGGGGTGGCTTTCTGCCAAAGAAGAGTGTGCAGTGAGGCTAAGGGTTCCTCTGGGTGTGGGGGCTGTGCTGTTTCCTGTGAGCATGCACCTCGTTCTCACTTGCTACTAGAACATTCTCATGAGACACTCACATCGTAGCAGAACAAAAGATGTCTCTTCACTAGATTGACCCGACACATGGCGGTCTCTGCAGCTGGAGCTGAGTCCTCTTTTTCTTACTTATCCCAGGAAGCCTCTCACCTTACCATTGAATGATTCTTCTACCCAGCCATTCTAAAACTTCCTTCAAAGGTCCAATTATTTCTTCATACCTCTTCCAATAATACAGTCTTTAGTGATGTCCAGTTTCATATGTCTTTATTGTACTCTCCCCCCAGCTTGACAAATATCCCATGCCCCAAAGTCACCTTATTACATAGCGAGTCCTTGTCACACTGATGTGGCCAAACAACTCTCTTTCCAGCATTATAACTCTGAGGTATTTTTAGGAGTATGGGGAACTAAGAAGGTGGAATGTTCTTCCCATTGCTATTTATACAGGAAGTACACTAGGAGATAAGAGTAGGTTGCTGTAACAAAGAATCCCAGTAGATGTAATAAATAAATAAATAAATAAATAAATAAATAAATAAATAAATAAATAAATAAACTAGATGTTTATTCTTTTTTCTCCCATTCTTCCTGGGTGTGTTTAGAAGAACAGCTTTCCTCCTTGTAGTGTTTTGAGCACCCGTTTTCTTCCAAGACATCTCTCCTTGTACATTTCACTACTCTCCATGGTTGTAGAGGCTCTCCAACACACCCATAGTGAGGCCATTGAGGAGGGAGTGCAGATAGGCACGGCCCATCACCCGGTTTCAGAAGGATGCACAACACTTCAGTATATCCATAGCAGAAACTCAGGGCCATTTCTGAGTGTATCTGCAAGACACATTGCAAAATATATTCTAACCACCTACACACAAGAAAAAAAAACTTACAAATTGATTTTGGTGATCTCTACCTCAAGAAAGTATTAGAAACAGTAAAGATTGCTGGCAAAAGAGGACTCCTTAATCTGATAGTTCCACTCAATAAATCAGTGGGACTAAAGGAAATAGAACATCGCCATTGGAAAGTATCAGGCAAGATTCAACGACCCTTCAAAAGAGGTTCTGATTAGAGGCAACAGTATAATAAACTGTATATGTTCTCATGGTCATATGACACTCATTCATTACAAAGGGAGAAGTCCTGATTGCATCATGGAAAGACCTAGCGTCTCCCGTCTCAGCCCAGTAAGCAGAGTTTATGCTGGTTCATGTGCCATCATACATGATCAGGAGGTCCCAGATTAATGTTGCCGAATAATGAGAAAGCATCGAATAAAAACAAACTAATGGACATTTCACCAAAGTTTTAGTCAGAAGCCTTGGAAAGAGCTCAGGAGCACAGGAAAACTTGGGGCCTCCCATTTGGGGAAGGATGCCGAAGATGGAATGTAACTAAATGCCTTGCGGAACACAAGACTGGTTTCTGACACGGAAAGAAAGGATACTGGCCAGCCACTTTTCACAAGGCAACGTTCCAGTTTGTATGTAGTGGCGTGGTAGTTTTATGGCAATGTTCATGTGTTGACTGGGATGAGTAGAGGTAGTAGGGGAAGCCCAATAGAAGGCATTTGAGGATGCCTCTATTTTGCTACTTGCCCATATGACTAAAATTATTTCCAAATTAAATGTTAAGAAAGAGAAACGTCAAGTACTATCACTGTGCCGTGTTCTCATGAATAATGGAATCCTGGAACCCACTGAACTGAAAGATTCAGAACAATCCTTCAACACATCAAGTGTGTTTCAATGTTCAAAGTTAGTAGTTTAGGTGGACAAAACGGCTCTGGGAGTCAGGCTCTTGGTGCCTGACAGCCTGAGTTTGATCCCTAAGTCCCATATAACACAAGGCAAGAATTGATTCCTACAAGTTGTCCGAGTAACTATACACACTCAAGAAGGCATGTAGGCACCGACACAAATACATGCATGCATACAGTAAATAAAAACTAAGTAAACAGAGAGTGTAATTTTAAAACATAAAAATAACATATAACGAGTAGGTATTCCCCCTTTCATTTGATAAAATCTAACTCTAGGATATTTCTTTTAAAATCATTATTGGCATATATTCATTACATATAGTGTTAAGTTTCATAAAGGCATTTTTGTCCAAGAAGATCATGTATTTTGATTCTATTTATCTTCTGGTATGTTCATTAAAATCTGTCCCACCTCTCCACTCATGGTGGCACATGCCTTCTCATCCCAGAACACAGGAGACAGAGCCAGCAGAGTCTCTGTGAGTTTCAGCCCAGACTTGTCTACATAGTAAGACCCCCATCTCAAAACCAAAACCAAACCAAACCAAAAACCCAGATGGACTCGGCTGTCCTCTCGGCAAAGGGCACTGCAGTGACTGTCTTCCTCCCTGGATTGGCTGGTCCGTCGGGTGAAGGATCATCTAAGGCTCTGCACAGATTTGGGACTGGAGTTGCAGCTCAGATTCTCCAGGCAGCCATGAAAGCTGTGAGCTGTGTAATAGGAAGTCATTTGCTAAGTTCTGTGAGCTCAGCTGCAGCCATGGAGACGCTCCACTGTGAATTGAAAATGGGACATCAAGGCTCACACTCGTTGCTTGAGATACACAAAGTCATCAGCATATAAACTGACTTCTTTTCTCCAGTCCTAAGTTTCTCTTGAGTTCCAACAATTGAGGGCAGCAGAGCCAGACTGTGGGAAGACCCCCAGATGTGAACTCAGAAGCTTAGCTTCAACTCCTCTCCCTGCTAGTAGTTTTAGATCCAGTAAGCAATATCAGTAAAGAGATGTTCTCAAATCCAGAGGAGGGCAAGCATTTATGATGGCCCGAGCCGTGTGGCAAGATCTCAGCCAAAGCTTTGTTCCTCTTACCTTGCCCTGCTAACAGGATGGGATGGGATCTGTTATTCTGCTCATCAACTTTTAAGAATGTGGGGCAGCTCTTGTTGATCATTAGGGTCTCATTTCTTTTACTACAAAGTCTACTCCATCCGAAACAAAATGCAAATCTGATGTCCTGTTGTCTCCAGTCTTTCTGACCCCAGCCTCTTTCCCCCTCATCCACAGACACCCCTCCAAGGCCTAACCCTAGGCTGAGGGCTGCTGAGGGAGAATGAACTGTGGCTCACCCCTGCAGGCAGCCTCTGCCAGACTTTTCCTGTCTCCCTCCCTGTCATTTGTCCCATCCCCAAGTCCTCCACTTCCAAATGTATAGGGACGTTATCACTGAGAGTACTTAGCAAGCCCTTTACCTGGTAGTCAATTGCACTGGGTTTTAGAGTCAGTCACGCTTGGATTCATTCTTTCGGGCAAGATTTATTGAGCATCAATAACATCTTAGGTTCTGAGACATAAAAGGTCAGAAAACAGTGGAAATAACCTCTCCTCTCAGAGACTTCCTTCCAGCTTAGGAGCCAAAGAACTAACAACGCAATAAATATGCAACACATAGCTAGACATCATGTGCCTCTGATATCATACACTGAAGGCACAGTGCCATGTCTGTGACATCTCTTCTCAACTGTGTAACATTCACTGGCTTGTGAAGAGACCCCAGACAAGTTTGGGTGACAGCATCTTCTACAGGATGTCAGTTCTGTGCTCTTTAAAGATGGAAATGTCACCAATGTCAAAGAAAAACCAACATGCTATTTCAAGCCAAATGAGAACTAAAAACTAAAAAAAATATGCGATCTTAGATGAGATACTAAGGAAGGTTCTTTTTTAAAAAAAAAAAAAAATTATTCTTGAGATATCACTGGTCCGGTTTTCAAAATCTGAGCATAAGTAACAAACATGCATTCATGTGTATGGTATTTATATAATGAAATACTTTTCTTCTCCAGAAATATGCATCAAAGAATTCAGAAATGTTGAAGGCTTGTTTATGTAATGTCTACCCCCTAAAAACAATAGCAATGGCAATCATTATCATAATCCTTTTCGATGGGCCAGAAGAAAGGATAAGGAAAGCAAATATTGGGAAATTATTAACAACTGTTCAGTCTTGCTAAAGGGGAGATCTGTACTCCTCGATTATTCTTGCCAATGTTCTGTGAGCTTAAAATTCTTTAAAATAAACAGCTAAAATAAAATATATATATAATAAAAAGCCACTCTGAAAAGTGAAGTGGAACAGAGCCAGGGCATAGATCTAAAGAGATTGAGAAATGAGAAAGCCTATACAAGAGGAACAGAGGCCTGGGCAGGGGCAGCAGAGGCCAGGGCAGGGGCAGCAGAGGCCTGGGCAGCAGCACTCTTGGATTGGCTGACCAGAGTCAAAGACTTGAGAAGAACAAAGAACAAGAGTGATAGGGATAGCCAATCCTCGGTTCCAGCCAGGCCTTGGGCACTGAAGGGGTGTCTGGTGAGACTATACCTAGGGTGAGGAACTGGTATCAGGCCTCACCTTAGAAAATCACTGGAGGCCTCTTTGCAGGAAGTAGAGTGAGGACAGAATGTAATTCCTGGACATGGGCAGAGGACCCTGGAGAAGGGAAGTGGTTCAGGTGACATGGGTGTCAGAGGGGACCTGCATGATGGCATCGGAGGTCTGCCAAGTAGATGGATTCTGCATAGATTTTTAAAGAGATCCAGATAGATGTGTTGGCCACTGGACAGGATATGAAGCACAGAACAGAAGCAGGTAATCATTGGTAACTTCAGAACCCGAGACCCGATGAACTGAGTGAAATGCTGGACTGGCTACTCCCAGTCTGAATGACGAGAACTCGAGGAAGGACATTGCTTTCAAGGACACAAGGTCAGCACAAGGTTCAGGGACCGTTTTCTGTAAGCAACCAACCACACCATAGACCCCCCAAGCTTCCATTACAAGCCTTGCTCAGGTCTCAGGGCCATCCCAGAAGACACATAAGGTAGACCAGAGTGAGTCACATGTTCTTCTGTGCTGGTTTCTGTGCCATCAGGATGCAGTCTGAGCACGGTGAGACTATGTGGGAAGCTGCTCAGAGCAGCACTCTATTTATCACGGCTGACATATGTACCCTGAAAAATGTCCTTCTCCGTTCTTTGAACCACCTCCAAGCTGTATCCTGGATAGAGCCTCTCCTTCGGTCTTGCCTGTCCATCACTGTGGTTCCTCAGTCTGTGTACACTTGAACGTGTGCTTCACATTTACCACCCCGTTAGACTTGGGCTGATGAAACCCTTTGGCTTTAGGCCTCGTGGTCAGGAGAAACAATTTTCTCTGTTTCCTTCTACTCCACTGGGCAGTGGTGCTATAAAATAGCTTGCCAAGATGTGGTACAGAGGCAGGGCAGGGCAGGCAACACACCACAGGTACAGAGTTATGTGGTTTGGAGAGGAGACAGGAGGTTGGCCAAAGTTCCTGGCAAAGAATGGAGTTAAAGTTGGCAGAAAGGAAGACTTGGGATCTTGTAAGCAAGGACACTGTTTAGATAACTCTGTGATCACCCTCCCAGTAAATCTGGGAAATCCAAGTTTATAATGCAGAAGAAGGTCCACCTGCCCAGTTACTCACTTAAAAACAAAGTACCTGTCCCAGGCAAAAAAACTCTTCTATAGGTAAGGATAAAGGGATAGAGGAGAGTCCTGACCACTTAGTATAAGGTGAGAGTGGACAGAATTTGCCCTGGTGGTGTAGTGCTCAGGACATGGTTGCCTTGTGACATGGGATACTGAACTTTACAGTGAAATAATAGAAATCTCCAGGAGCCATGGTAATAGACATGCCTAAGACAGCCTCTGTGTTTTCCGTTCGTGTTACCTGGTAGGCTGTACTCTGGGTGAATGTGTGGTAGACAGCATCAGGACCAGAACAGGAGTCACCTTGACGCAGCTCTCTCTGATAGACAGGCATCACTCTAGGAACACAGTGCTGACCCTCGGCAAGCTTTTACTGAGGATTGTTAGTTTGTTACACTTGCTGTAATAAAAAACGCCACAGACTGGATGGCATAAATACTAGGGTTAGTTTTTTCTTCATTCTAGGGGCTGGGGAATCCAAAGCCACATATTAAGTTCTCCTGAGGTTTCCCTCCCCTGGCTTGGCAGAGAGCTCCTTCTCTGTGTCCTCACCTGGTCCTTTCTTCACGTGTCTATGTGCATTATTCTTAGTGTGTGCATGTGCGTGTGTGCATGCATGTATGTGTGCCTGTGGTGGTGTGTTTGCATGAGGGTGGGTCTGGGCCCATCCATGTGATAGAGGTCAGGGGTCAATGTTGGATACCTTCCTCTGTTCCTCTGTCACTCCCTCCCTTATGTTTGGAGACAGGGTCCCTCACTAAACCTAGGACTCACCAATTCAGCAGAAGGCTAGCCATTGAGCTCCACTGACCTGCCTATCTCTGTTCTCCAAGTGCTGGCATTACAAATGAGCGAGTCTGCATCTAGCTCTTATGTGGAGATGGGAACTTGGACACCAGTGCCTGTACAGCGAAAATTTCCCCGCTCGCCATCTCCCCATCCCCCGCCCCCCAAATGTCCTCTTCTGGTGAGAGCACCAGTCAGATTGGGTTACAGCACATTGTAATGGTCTTGTTTTGACTTTAATTACCTCTGTAAAAGCCAGATCTCCAAACATAGTCACATTCGGAGGTACAGGGTGGAGTGTTAAACCTCCAGTGTACGACTTAGGGAAGACAATTCAGACTGTGATCAGTCCCTACTATTTACAAAGCAGTGCTTAATAAACAAAGCTTAGCTTTGTACATAGTGTGCATGTTTATTCTGTAGTCCTCTGGTTATTTAATCAGTGGCTTCTGTGAATCACATTCTTGAATAGCTCATGGTCTAATCCCCTTGTATGCTTTTGAGATCGCTTTTTCTGTGATGCACACAGTCAGCATCTTTCAAGAGTCAAGCCCTTTTCTTTGCACTTGAAGAAAAATGACTGGTCCCAAAATTGACCCCCTCCTCAGTTTTCCTTAGCAACAGCAGCCTGTGAAGCAGAAGAGACTAAATATGACCAAATATAGTGGGGCTTAGTGGCCACCGTATCTTACAGCTTGGCTTGATTGACCTTGATAGGCCATGTGGATCAACAGTCATAATTGCCATTCATCCTCTGTGCCTTTTAGACAGAACTGACCCTAGAAAGACTCCAAGGATGATAAGAGTCATGGAAACATTCATTCTACATCAGATGACTTCGGGCAAGCTTCCTTCCAAGCTAATAATGAACCCTCATGTGTATACCTCAAAGACCAATGTGAACATTGCTAATGATTTTCTGAGTTTTAAAAAAGGGGGGGCAAGTTTACAGTACACACTCCATCTGGAAGTAGTTTACACCCAAATTCTTTGCTCCAATCACTACTAAATTAGCCTCCTTCTATCCTTCCCAGCCCAGCTCCATCATGGCTCTATTCACTTACGCATGAGCAGCTGGCATCTAATGCTGTAAATCCTTCAGAACCCTCTCAGAACCCAGTGGAACCTCAGACTATTTCCTTATACTGAGACTAGTCCCTGAACTTATATCCTCCCTCACCTCTAGTGGCTTCTCACCTCTTTTTTTCTCAGCACACAGACTCTTTTTTCCAAGAGGAGTCTCTAAATGTATCGTGCATGACCCTGATGACATCATACTTAGGAGACAATATATGACTCTGCTGACATCAAACTCAGGATAATGTATTACTATGCTGATATCATACCCAGGATTCATTGCAGATAAAACCAAAGATGTAGATAGCTTTGGAAATCTCTGGTGTGGCGCTCTCACTGTGTCCATGTGTCTAAGACAGAGACAGTGACTAGAAACAAAGTTAGAGGAGTGGATCCATCCAAAGGGAGAGGATACAGTGGCTCTTGTATCCCATAACAAAGACAGAAGTTCAAGGTTATCCTCAGCTTCATTGTAGGTTTAGACCAATTTAGGCTTTAATATGAGATCCTGTTTCAAAAAGTAAAACTTAATTCATTTGGGGGGGCTGGAAAGAATGTTTCTGACTCTTCTCACTCTCCCTGGGCCTCCTTTCTCTGATGATTTTGACTAGGCAGCAGTCATAATCTGCTTACTACTTTGTGACATCAATGTGTGGTCTTCTGTCACCTCCAAGTGTTCCCAGTGTTGCTGCTTGCCTGTAAAAACACACCCTACACATCTGAAGAATGGACTTTGGTCTTTTTTTTTCCACAGTGCCCTGTAGTATCAGGGCTGTGAGAAAATTGGAAGCATGAAGTTAATCTTCCCCATTCCTATTGGAAGTCAAGCCATGAGGCTTCAGGGACTTCCTTCATCCATGCAGCTATTGGGAGCAGAATATGGAGTTGGTCCTGTTCAATACATGTTGCTTTATAGGCTAATCATTAATACAACTGGGAGAAATTTTCTGACCTTTAAATCACTGTCTAAACTCTTGTGACTCTAACCCAGAATGAATTGTGCTTGCAATGAAAGAAATCAGACATAGACCAGGGAGATGGCTCAGTCAATAAAGTGCTCGCCGTTTTAAAAAGGCAGGCCCGGTGCTGTATGTTTGTAATTCCAGCAAGGAGGAAGCAGGGGAAAGAGGATCCCAAGAATTAACCAGGTAGCCAGCCAATCAGTGAGCTTTGCATACAGTCAAAGAACCTGGCTCAAAAAGTAAAATGGAAAATAATTGAGGAAAGCACCCAAGGCCTGGCTTTTATGTGCACACAAATATATGTGCATGTGTGCATGAACACGCATGCGCATGCACACACACACACACACACACACACACACACACAAGAAATTCAATGCAAGAATTAAAAACTCAGCATGAAAATTGGCAAGTTCATCACAGGCCCTGTACTTTCCCAAAGCCAGAGCATACTGTCTGCCCACTAACCTTGGGTGTGTCTGGGAAATACTCCGACAAACCACAGCCTCAGCTAAACTAGAAATAGATTCAGTTAGTTGTCCACATGGTTGATGGAGGGTGAAGGGGAGTGTGTCTCGGAGGGAATGCATGTGGGCAAGTGTTGATCACCTGCCTATGCTTGCCAAGAAACTCATTCTCTTCATGCTTAGATCATCAATTAATTTAATCATATTTTTACAGGCAAAAAAAAAAAGCTGACTATTTCAACAAGAAGATGTAAACTATTTTAGAGGACATAAAATGTCAAGAGGAAAAACATGTTCCTTTTCGAAATCAAAGATGTAGATCACATAGGAAAATTCAGGATGAGATATTTGCTTGTCAGTGGTTCTCTGATGACCTCATCTGAATCCTGATATGAAGCCAGTGTGGTACTGATGCTGTTTTAGATAGCTGAGAGTATGTTTGTAAAGGTAACTGATGGTTTAGCATCAACAAGCAGGGAAATAAGCTCTGAGTGCCCACGGGAACTGTATGTCTCCCAAGCTGCTGCCTGTGCGGGCAGACTGGTTGGCAGCACACTTTCCCACATAGTTCAGACTTGAGGTTCTGCTTGGAAGATCAAGCACATGCTGGTTACTTAGCTTCTTCTCAATTGCAAAATCAACATGTCTGCATTATGGTCATCTTCAGGCTAAATTCTCCATGTGCTCTCAGGATGCCCAATGTCTGTGCTTCCTAATCTGCTGCCACCTAAGTGGCACCAACATGGCAGCTATGTAGATCACTGCTAAAATTCCAGCTGGTACCAAAGTGACAAATCATAAAAAGTTGAGAGGTTTTTCTAAGAGGAGATTGAAGATGGGTCACTTTCTCACCGAAGTTCATTTGGTTTTGCGGGGTTGTGAAGTCAGAGGCTTCTATCTGGAGCTTCATTCTATAGCTTACTGGCATTTGCTAGGTGTCTTAGTTAGAGTTTCCATTGCTGTGAAGAGACACCATAACCAAGGCAACTCTTATAAAGGACAACATTTAATTGGGGCTGGCTTACTGGTTCTAAGGTTTAGTCTATTTTCATCAAGGCAAGATCATGGCAGCATTCTGGTAGGTATGGTGCTGAAGGAGCTGAGAGTCCTACATCTTGTTCTGAAGACAAACAGGAGAAGACTAACTTCCAGGCAGCTAGGAGTTGGGTCTCAAAGCCCACCTCTCAAAGCCTTCCCCCAACAAGGCCATGCCTCCTAATAGTGCCACTCCCTGGGTCAAGCGTATTCAAACCACCACATGTCATGTCTCTGGTTTCTCATCTGTAAAATAGGTAGTGACCTGGAACAGATGATCTGTGTCTACCTAGCATCCTGATCACCACTGTACATCGCTCCACAGTGCATCAGCCTCTCCCGTCTATAAGCTAGTCTTTCTCTTCCAGTTCTTGACACCTCTTCCCTCTCCCTCCCGGTTTCTCTCATAATCTGTATCGTGGTCTAGAAGGGTCTCAGACAGTAACATGCTTGCCAGTGTCCAGAAACCATGTTAAAAATAAATGCCAGTCATGGTCATAGATGCCTGGCAATTCCAGTACTGTGGAAGGGAGACAGGTGGATCCTTGAAAATACTGCCTAAGCATCCAAAAAATGAAGTCAATGCACCTGAAGAACAACATATGTGGTGTTCTCTGGCCTTCACATGTACCTGCACATGCATGAACCACACCCCCACAGACAGCACACACATGAAAGATTTGTATTCAATAAGCACCAGCCCTGCTGGCTTGCTTGTATCCTTCTGCTAGCTGCCCAAGGTTTGTACATTACACCCACCCCTTCTCAAGGGCAGAGCTCAACAGCCAGACCTGTTAGGCACCAGCAGGCTAAAGGGAGCTTGAAAGTAACAACCATTTAAATACAATTGTCCACACATGGAATGTCCACACATGGAATGTCCACACACGGAATGTCCACACACAGAATGCTAAGACGTTACGGCCTCATTGTCCACACATGGAATGCTAAGATGTTATGGCCTCCTCCGGCTGCGATGTCCCTTTACTAACCTGCATCAAGACAAACTCAGAGAAACTGTCCTTGGCCACCCGCCACCATCTACGTCCTCCTCTCTGGACATTCTTTCTCGAAACCCTGTTACCACACACCCGGAGCTTCACAGAATCTGCTCTTCTGCTAAGATCTCTCAAAGACTACCTTTTGCAGAGCCTTAAACCCCATGTGTCTTCAATTGGAGTTGGGATAAATTTGACCCCATTGGCTTTTCATCCTTCTCCCAAGCATTCCCTGCCCTTAGCTCCCATAATGCCCCTTTCTCTAGGTCCCAAGCATTCCCTGCCCTTAGCTTCCATAATACCCCTTTCTCTAGGTCCCAATTATTCGCTGCCCTTAGTTCCCATAATACCCCATTCTCTAGGTCCCAAGCATTCCCTGCCCTTAGCTTCCATAATACCCCTTTCTCTAGGTCCCAATCATTCCCTGCCCTTAGTTCCCATAATACCCC
>NC_034599.1:104975994-105002216 GCF_900095145.1 Mus pahari | reverse complement strand
CATAATACCCCTTTCTCTAGGTCCCAATCATTCCCTGCCCTTAGTTCCCATAATACCCCTTTCTCTAGGTCCCAAGCATTCCCTGCCCTTAGCTCTCATAATACCCCTTTCTCTAGGTCCCAAGCATTCCCTGCCCTTAGCTCCCATAGACCCCTTTCTCTAGGTCCCTTTCCTTGACAGCTTCCTCTCAACCACCACTGCCTGGCCTCATGAATATTCTCATGTACATTTGCACTATCATCTTCTTCTCATCTATATTTTCACTGTCCTGGGCTCTGTCCTCGGGCAGTGTCTCTCTTGGGTCTGCTTGTGACATATATAATGATTTCCTTTGGCCTCGTGGCCCTGCTTTCCCTCCATATCTCATGCCTCCCTACTCACTATCCAGCTCAGACCTTCCTCCTGAATGTCAAAATCATGTATCTACTTACCAACATTTTGACTCCCCCTCCCCAAATTTTAAATGAGCATCTCAGACCTCCTGGTCTCCATGACAACGTGTCTTCTCTGATCTAGTAAAAGAGCATGCCTCTGTTCACTCAGTTGCACCCATCAGAAATCTTAGAGTTATTCATTCATATCCTCTCACCCTTCAACAAACTCCTGGGTTCACTTTCCCACTGCACCTGGAATCCAGATGTGTCTTACCACGCCCCTCAGCATCACCTCTCAGCTGGCTACTTTCTACAGGCATCTCCCAGCAGGTCTTCTTCCCTCAATCTGGTCTAACCATCTGCTTCTCAAACACTCCCTAGAGCAGCCCTTCTGATAAATGTCTGCCCCTCATCATAACAAGTGCCTTTTATTTGCTAATCCCACTCATCAGCCGGACATTAAAGTGAAATAAAAGTTCAAACACCTGGTGGCTCACATCTGAGCTCTCAGCAGCGGGCTGAGGAAAGAGGACATCTCGCAAGTCCGAGGACAATCTAGGCTGTGTTCTAAACCAGCCTAGGCTATGATATAAGACCTCGTCTCATCTGTGTCCCTAAAACCAGACAAATCCTTAAGCCAGCAAGTTCACAGAGTGGAAAATAGACTCCATTCAGTCAGTGTTTAAGAGCACTTGCTGCTGTTCCAGATGACCTGAGTTCAGTCTACCGCAAAGGCACACTGAAAATTGGTAAGACCATTCAGAGGGGAGAAGTGCACCCTTCTTGTGCTATGCCTGAACCTCAGCTCTGCGACCACAGTCGCTTCCTTGTCCTCTGAGGTCAAGATAGAGGTGGGGAGGGAGGTGACAGGCTTGACACTGCCCCACCAGCTCTTCTTCACTGTCCTCTGGGAGCCTGGCCCCACTGTGTGGAGACTCCAGTCAGCACAAGGTACCTTCATGCATAGCCTACAGCAAGAATGGCTCCAGATGAATACTTACCAAAGGAGACCACCTCAAAGCTGATGAGCCCCTGAAAGCCATACAGCTAATTCATTGTTTACTCCTTCTATCTGGGTGGCAGGAAGACAGGTGCTAAGGGCTGATAATCAAATGCATGAGAGAGTTTTCAAGAACCACATTATCTGGCAAGACTGAGCAAAGCCAAGGTTGGTACAGGCTGAGGGTCCAGGAGTCTGAGCAGCAGGAGGTGGACCCTTTGTCTATTTAGTGCAGGGACTGAGCCTAGCGTTTTACCCATGCCAGGCAAGCACTCTACCACTGAGTTGCATCTTCAGCCTTGTTTGCTCACTATTTAATTTTTGAGACGTGGACTTGCCAAAGCTGACCCAAACTCACTCTGCAGGCCTTGTGATCTGTGAGCTGCAGCCTCCTGAGTTAGCTAGGGGTCTAGGCCTGCACTACCACATTCACCTGAAGCTGGTCTTTATGCCTAAGAAGAATGGAAGTCCTCTGAGGAGTTTAAGCATAAAGCTCCTGCACTCACATCTGTGCATCCAGAAGGTCCCTCCTGCATGGTCAGATTAGCAATGTAGACTGGACTCAAGTCCTGTGAGCACCCTTCCAAAGCCATGTGGTATCTCACCGTAAGTCCCATAGGCAAGAAAGAAATGATCTAGTTTACTGAGGCTGAAAACCAGGGCAAGGACACCTGAAGGGCCAGGAGAGCTAAACAGGCTTTTGAAATACCAAGTCCTAAACACATACCACATACATAAACATATATCACACATATACCTCACAGTCCCTCATACCATGTGGGAAGCCAGAATGAATCGCCACCACAAGACAGTGCTGGCTCCCTGTGTGTTTTCCTTGTGAGTAAGCAAAGTGCGCATGTGCTTTNNGGGTTCTGCCAGTCACTGCTCAGCCCGGAGCATAGTTATGAGTTTCTGATTGCATATCCAATCAGGAGTTTCCACACTGTCCTAAGCATATGTAAACAATATTAAGTATATATAAACTATGCATATTTTCGGGCTCNGAGTCTTTCGCTTTAGCAATTAACCCAACAATAAACGTTTGTGGAAGAAGTCTATTGTTGCGTCTCTTCCTTGCTGGCAGGGGAGTGGACAGCGACAATACCACATACACACATGCATGTGCATATATATATATATATATATATATATATATATATATATAGTATATATATACCACATATATAACACACATGCATGTACAAATAGACATGCACATATACTATTCACATGCATAAGCATATACTACACACACACACATACCACATGGGCATACAGGCATGTCTTACACGCAGTCCATGCTTCTTTCCACATGTTTCAGGTACAAGCAGACTAGCAAGCTTCTGGTATGTGTCCTGGAGACCATTTAGCCAGATTAATGTCAAGTCAGAGGGAGACATTGTTTGTATACTTTGCTGTCCTTAGAGACAAATAACTACTGACTGGTCATAAGAGAGAGAAGACAGCATCACACACAGCCTCAGGACCCAGGAGTTCACACCTCACTTCCAACTAGGAAAACTCAAAAGACAAAAGGTCAAAAGCCCAGGGTCCTGAGATTTGTGTCTGGGACTTCAAGCAGTGCATTGGTGCGGCCTAAGAAAGCAAGGCTGGGAAAGAGGATGGTGGAATGGGTTATAAGGAGCCTCTCCCTGCTCAGTGGCTCGTGGGGCTCAGGGTGGACTACTGAGTCCCATTTCAGGTATCCACCAGCCTTTGACTGCGCACACTGGGGGCCTGGCAGAACCTCCCAGGTTAAGGTATGCGTGGGGTCCAGGGCAAAGCTGGCTGCATCCCCCACAGGAGTCACAGGACCCATCATAAGAGAGGCTGTCCTGTCATTGCCTTGCAGCTCCAGAAACTAAAACGGTCACTTTCTTTCAAGACCAAGAGCTTGCGGAGCAAAAGTGCTGACAACTTCTTCCCAAGAACCAACACTGATGTGAAATCTCAAGCAGACCTGCTGGCCAAGGCCAGCCCAGGCCCCAGCCCAATACCCACCCCGGGAAGCCCAGCGTCCATGCCCAACAAGGCTGGCTTGCACCCCGGCAGCAACAGCAAGGTCCACGCCTTTCAGGAGCATGTCTTTAAGAAGCCCACCTTCTGTGATGTCTGCAACCACATGATCGTGGGTAAGACCCCCACCCCCACCCCCACCCCTACAGGTTCAATGCCCCTGGGAAAAGGAATGAGAGCTGGACACCCAGGTTCGGGGACCCACAGACCAACTCTGAGCTTCAGAGAGTTAAATGCAAGAAGGTCAATGTGGGGAGTGGCCGTGAGGGAGGGGCCTTACCCAAAGCAAAGGGAAGCAGGGCCAGGTGGAGGGAGAGTTTGTTGGGAATATGGTTGGAACCAAGACAGCAGCTGGCATCCTCCACTGGAAGCCTGGTGCCCTTCATATCCTTTCTGTGTGTGGCCCACGTATACCTGCCTGAGCCTGTTATTCCTGGTTGGCACCAGAGACCTGAGATGTCTGTATCTGTCATCACTGAACCTGGACACCTCGGCGATGGCTATGTTGGCCAGGAAGGCAGAGTGCTCTCTGATTCCCTCACCCTTGTCCATGTAAAAGAGACTATGAGACAGTTTCTTCTAGAGTCAAATATTAGTGGCCATGGTCCTAGGAACACAGATTTCGACTACCCCCATACCATGCTTCAATGGTTCATGGAAGCTATAAATCAAGGGTTTTTTTTTTTCCTCAAATATATGGGTGTGATCAGCATGTCACAGAAAAGCAGGGAGGTCTCAGATATCATCCTCAGATGTGATCTGATCTGTGACATCCTCAGCCTTTGGCATGGTGGAAGTTTAAGGTCAACATATATTCTGAGAGCTCTTTACCTCCAAGTCTTACAAGGACAAACACAGGTGGGTAATTAACAACTGGGAAACTAAAGATAACCCAAGACCTCTGGACCTGCTGCAGTTTAGCTCTCTGAAATGATGGAAGTTTTAATCAATCCACCTCAGAGAGTGTTATGAAGTACATCAGTACAGCCTTTGTCCTGGGACCTTCAGTTTCCAAGTGGGCTATTCTAAGTGGGAAGGACGCAGCATCCGACTTATTGCTGCTATAGCCATGAGACCTCTCTTCATTTTCAGATAAGGCTCGCAGCCTCATGAGCTGCCTTTCTGCTCCCAACTATGGCTGTTCTTTCTCTAAACAAACCACATTTAGAAAACGATGTCTGTATTCGTCAGATGTCCATCATAATGCCACATAAGGCTGCCACAAAACCGCCACACTGAAACAAGCCATCTTTCAAATCTCACTGGAGCTTATTCGGATCAGACCGAGCCGAACTGACCGAGACACCACTCAATAGCTACCTCTTTTCTTGTCCTTGTCCCTCACTCTTTCCTGAAGCCAGAGACCCAGGCCTGTCATGTCATTCTCCCAGCAAGGACAAGAGGCAGAATGCAAAGTGCCTTGGCTTCCTGAGCAGGAGGTGGCCCACTGTGAATTCCTTCGGTGGGTGCATTGAATGTGACAGTCAGGAAGGTAGAGAGAAATACCATCTGATTTTCCAGCCGCCCGGAAAGTGGGGTGGGTAAAGAGGTGGAGAACGGGGTCACGGTCTGATGTGATGCTTCCTTAGGTCCTCTGGGGTTTTCAACCACTTTGCCCAGTAGATGCAGCTCCTTCTTGGTGCTCCCACCCACTCCATCTCCATTGAGTGTGGCACCTGGCTGCCTGCGTGGGAGCCGGAGAGGGTCCCGTCATGCTCCATGCTCAAAAGTACTTAGGCAGCCTGCCTCCTGCTTGGTTTTCTTGAATGCCTCCTTTCTGAATCCCATGCATGCATCCATCTCTCGGCCCTTTTCAAGGTAGTGCTATTCATAACCCTGAAAGAGGTGATGATGAGGATCTATTTTAGGTCGCATTGTGATGCGCGTGAAAAGACAAGAAACCTGTGCTTTCCAGAATGAGTCATGGAAATGAGCTCACCTCTGAGGAATGGTACAGCCATTACCTTAGTGGGGTTCTCGGGACACCTCAAGCACACAACCTTGTAAGACTCAGTACTAAAGAAGGTTGTGTTGTGATTTTTATCTGAGTTAAATTTATATTGTGGCTGCCTTTTTAAAAGTGTGTGTCTGTGCCTGAGGCTGGGAGAGTAATGTGCGCATGTGTGACCAGAGTTGGAATGGCAAGTAGCTATGAGCCTCCTGATGGAACATGTCCTGGGAATGGAACTTAATTCTTCTAAAAGAGCAGCAAGTACTTTTAATGGCTGCGCCATCTCTCCAATCCCATGTAACTGCCTTTTAAAAACAACACAAAACAAAGAAACAAAAATCTTTTGAAGACAGAGTTTTTCACATATGGCAGGCTAGCCTAAGTATCTCTAATTAGGGTAATCTTGAACTTCTAATCATCCTGCCTTTTCCCCATCAGAGAGCTGGAATCGCATTGGAGTGCCACAACACCTGGTTTTATAAGGTGCTGAGATCACACCCAGCTCTTTTTGAATGCTGAGGGTGGTGGTGGTAGTGGTGTGTGTGTGTGTGTGTGTGTGTGTGTGTGTGTGTGTGTGTGTGTGTGTGTATGTGTGTGTGTGTGTGTGCTCACGTGTGCGCGCTTATGTGTGTACGTACAAAGTGTGTATGTGGAGACTGAAGTCAAGTTTGTATATCTTCACTCTCCGTCTTATTCTTTGAGATAGAGCCTGGCATTAAACCTGGAACTTGGCTGGCCAGCATAGCCCAGGCATCCTCCCATCTCTGCCTCTCTGGTGCTATGATTATACCACCATATCCAGCTTTTTCACTAAAGGGAAGTACGTGGGTTTTTTTTTTTTTTTTTTGAGGAGGTTTATTTTAAATTCTAGATAACCTTAGGTGTTACATCGATGAAATTTCACGAGGGAAAATTCTAGAATAATGAAAGAAATAAGAGAAATTTGTGGACTCAAAAGTTTAAACTTCAGATTCTCCCATCTTCCCATTTTATTACATGTTTTTATATTTTTAGCAATTATATAATTAAGAAAATGTTGAGTATTGGCTCCCTTTTACAATAAAACAGAACACTCTTGACAATTAAATAGTGTTCTGAAGCACGTGTTCTTAATATGACTAACCCCAGGCATGGGTCCACTCCATCAATTAAGGAAAAATTCCCCTACAGGTCCCAAGTTTTCATTTTTTCACTAGACACCGTGTTTCTAAGACCATTTAAGTTAATTTTAATGACTTCAGCTGTAGTCTGCTTGGAAGATATAGCATATTAAATGGACTAAGATTTAATTAACAGATTGTTGGAAAAAATGTTGAATTTCCTTGCTTAAAATTTTAAGTCTCCTTGAAAGAATCAATGGCGTTCATAACTGTCCAAGTTCTCTACAAGGGAAAAATAACAACAGGGTTGTCTTATGGAGGGATTATTTTGAGGGTGCTCAGTTGTAGGAGTGCCCTTGGGAGGAAAACCAAAGAAACAGAAAAGACAAGAGAAGGCATTAAGTGAGATTGTGGTCTCATTCATACAGTATGTCAGACTGAACCAAGTAAAGAGTCCCTTCAGGAGCAAGGGATTTCCTTTATACTTGCCGTATCAGCCAGTCACTGGCCATGGCTGTCCTGGGAGGAAGGTGGAATGGGGCATCCAGCAGGAAGGATCCTATTTGATTAAGACTAATTATCTTGCAGAAAAGGGGGAAATGTGGGAATGTATGGCACATTAGTAGTCAGTAATCACAGCACTGATAAATGAGCTATGAGCAAGACACCAACAGGACGTCCATCATCATTCCTCAAAAGGGCAACATCCTCAGCTGGGACATCAGTGCTGTGAGATGCTGATGCTGTATGGCAGCATCCTTTCCTGGAACATCAGTGCTGTGAGATGCTGATGCTGTAGGGACAGCATCTTTGGATGGGAGTGCCTTTAACATACAGAGAGACCCTGATGTCACTGGCCCCATCACCATTATAATGAATCATTTGACATGAGGAAACACTACCATACATACAAGATAGACCTTTCTGCTGTGCTCTTGTCTGACCATTATTTTAACTGTTTCCTGAGCTGTTCTGAATGCATCCTGCTGTTCTAGCGATTGACCAAATATTTAGTAGAGAAGACATACATACACCAACACAAAACATGCAATCTAAAAAGAAAGGGTCGTGCATGTGCAAAGAGTAAGTTGGGTGAGAATGGCCAGAGACTTGCAGGACTATCTAAGGTCAAGTGTAAAGTCTGCGTGTTCTCAGGGCTGACAGAACCTCAGGGGGTACTTGTGGTTCTTTAAGTGAACAATGCTTTTAGGGCTGTACAACTTGTACACAAGAAAATATAAACATCTCAAGAGCTTTCCTGTAAGCCACCTTAAGCAGTAGTATATTTCCTGAACACCATCCCTTTGAAAGGGTTAAATTCTTGGCCCACTGGCATAAGGAGAAATGGGGCCAGAGGCAGGAGGAGTACCAATCTGTGGACATTTTCCCCTGTTTTGTCTCAGACCACCTATTCTTCACAGAGAGTTCTGGACACTGTTTTACACTGTTTTCTCAGCCTTTTTTTTTTTTTTTTTTTTTTTTTTTTTTGGCATTCTGGCATTTGTCATCTGCAATACCCTTCCTCCCTTCTCTGGCCCTCCATCTAGCTAATCCTAAATCTACTGAGACCTAATTAAGAAGTGCCTGCCAGTCCCATAACAAACACTTGTTATCTCTGAAATTTCAAGTCATTTCTCACAGCCCCAACTTTGGTAAGTTCCTCGAAGATGCGATCAGCTTTGATAACATGCAGTTCCCAGTTCTGCGTGTCTGATTCTGCAGGATTATTCATCTCTCATAGCCACAGCTTAGCAGTTTCATCATCATTACAGGACATAGATGCAAAGCCATGCTCTGCCCATCAGACAAATTTTCTCCCTTTATTTTCCCATTTGGTCCCTTCTGATAATAACATGCTGCTGGGCAAAGAACATTAAATGAGAGGAGGTAGACATAGGGCTGAAGAGTTCAGCCCGTCATTGAGTGCTTTTCCTACAAGCATTAGGACCTAAGTTCAGTCCCCAGGAACCATGTATAGAGGCCAGATGTGGTGACACATACTTTTAGTCTGTCCTGGAGAGGCAGAGAAAGGAGGATCCTTGAGGCTCATTGGTCAGACAACCCAGCCTACTTGGGCCAGCTCCAAACCAGTAAGAGATTCTGACTCAGAAAAACAAGAATGAAGGTACCTAAAGCATTAACCCCACAGCTGACCTCTGATCTCCACACACATATGCAGTGGGGGCAGGGTGAAGAGAGGGGCGGGTACACTATGACAGTCACAGTAAGGAGATGGTAACTGTCACTAAGGACCCTCCCTTCTAACGCCCCTGTTTCCCCGATGCTTCTTGGTCACTAGTGAATACAATTTAACGTCTCTCCCTCTCTAGCACACATGACTTAGAGGACCTTTCAATTCCTCCAAAGCTAAATATATTGAAAAGTTATTAAGGCTTAAATCCCAGGCTCAATGCCCTTACTGTCATTCTCAAACAGAAGTGTGTGTGGCCAGTACTCAATACCTTTCAGGTAAAAGAAGAAAGCACAAAATACTTCGAAAGCTGCATCTCCTGTTATTTTCCTGATCTCTTGACTGCTGCCAACAAAAATGGATTTAAAGTACCTCTCTGAAAATTGCTTAAATAAAAAGGATTAAGCCAGAGGCTGGGGAAGTAATGGCTTGGTTGATAGAGTGTACGTCACACGCGCACAAGGACCTGTGTCCTGATTCCCACTACTTATGTAAAAAGCTTGGCACAGCTGCACATGCCTGCAACCACAGCACTGGAGAGACAGACAGGACGCTCCTCAGGGCTTGCTGGCTAGATGATCTCCAGGTTCAATGAGAGACCTGTTCCAAAAAGTAAAATGCAAAGAAATAGAGGATAACACCAGAATCAACCTATGAGACACACACACAAACACGCACACATGTACACACATGCACACGCATGCACATATGCACACGCATGCACATATACACACAGGCACACACAGAGATAGGCACACATTTACACATGCATGTACACATGCACATGCAAGCACACATGCACATACATACACACAAGCACACACATGCACAGACACACACACACACACACCACATCACAGTTATTCCAGCAGAAATAGATACATATTAGACAGCAAAGAATAAGATTTTCAATGTCTGATACATGGAAATACTGGCTACAGACAGTGTTTGTGGGATCCTGAAGGCCTGCCTGTCATCATTTCAAAGGGGCACAATCCTCGGCCCACTGACTAAAGAAAAAACAGGGGAGGTCAGGAGGAACTACCCATTACAGTGTCTTCCTGCTCTGCCACAGATAATTTGTTTCCCATGGAAAATTCTAGGTACTATAGTCTGACCAAAGTCTATTGAGAACTAATTAAAAACCTATCTTCCAGTTCTTAGGGATAACTTTTTTCTTTGAGTTTCCATGCCAGCCTAGACTTTGATAAATTCCTTGAAGACATTTTCAGCTCTAAGGTGTGTACCGATCATTACAGAAACTATAGGGCAAACACCTGGCACACAGCATTTGAAAATCGTCGTGGGTGGGGCTAGTGCTGTAACTGAGTTGGGAGAATGTCCACCTGGATGCATAGAGCCCTGGGCTGGATCCCTGGCCTCATATAAAATGAGAATGATAACAGACACCAGTAATGCCAGCACTTGGGTGGGAGGCAGAATCAGGGGGATCAGAAATCCTGGTCATTCTCAGCTGTGCACGGAGTTCAAGACCAGCCAGAACTACCAGAAACTGCCTTAGAAAAGTTGTAAGTGAATAGGGGAAAGAGTTTCCAAACTTACAAAAGACAACTATTTCTTAGTGCAAGAATATGGGACTATCCCTGGGCTAACAGACCGCAGAGAACCCTGGGGTCTGAGAATTGGCACAAACAAATGACACAGGGGCCTGGCTTCCTCATGGTCCATATATTCTCTTGTCATCTCTTCTGTTATGTGTGTTGATAGAAATTTACACATTGCACAAAGGTTCCTGACAGCCCTTGCTGTGATCTGAATCCATGCCTGAGACAGATGCCACACTGTCCTGTCCAGTTGTTAGTGATGGGTACCTGGCACATCATGTCCACTCATTAATGTGTGCTCGCTGGGCTTACTTTCCAAATTTTTGACATGGTTGTTGTATGGTTATTCTTTGATAATTCCACACATCTGTGTAATCGTTCTTATTACCCTTACTCTCTACCTTATCGGAGGTTCCTCTCACTCCTGTCAGTCCCCTACCTCTCCCAGACCTTTATTCATGCCCACCTCCTTTTGTTTTCCTTTGTGACCCACTGAATTTCACCAGAGCTGTCTGGGTGCCTCTGGGCATGGAACCCCGTGAAGCCTGATGGTCTATCCAGACTCTGCTATATTCTCTTTCTGAAGCAGACATGCTGGAATTTCATGTGCATTTCTTGACTGAACCTACTTTTTCAAAATTCCATCTGTTTTAAAATATTTGGCCTTCATGGACTGCTCAGATGGCTCATCAAGCCGCATACCCTGACTTTGCACTCCAAGAGTCACATGGTACAAGGAGAGAGAGAATCAACTCCAGCAAGCATTTCTCTGACCTCTACACACACACACACACAAACACACACACACACACACACACACACACACACACACACGTGCACATGCATGCACACATGTGTACACACCCACATGCACACATGCATGTGTGCATATGCACACACAAATACACAGTAAACAGATAGGTCAATAACATGTGAAATTAAATAATGAATTTAATTAATTGAAGGTAATCAAATAATCTGGTTCTTCTACTGCTTGCCATCCCCCATCACCATGTGTGTCCACACATATATGCATATTCTTTATGCTACTTAAGAGTTCTTTCCATTTAATGACCTCCTGTGTTTCAAAAATATAGATATTCTTCTATTAATTGCCATATCCATTCCTTATTCTACATTTCTCAAGTAAAACTACATTTAGCATTTTAATTAAAAGTAAGTGCATTATTTTTACATGTATATTTACCAAACTCTCAATTCCAATCAAAACCTAATAACAGTGTTTTCCAGATTTTACCCGTTTTATTTTGATGTCATTTTGTGGTGATGGGACTTGAACCCAGGGCCTCCTGCATGCTGGACAAGAGTTCTACCACTAAGCTAGGACTGCAGATCCAGATTTTATTGTTACTGCAATATTCTACATTCCCTGCCCCGGCTGAGAATGAGCTTAAGGTGTGATATATTTTATAACAGCTACATTTCATACATCTGAAGCATTTCTCATTTTAAATGATTTCTCAATTCACCACCCATTCAACTAGATTATCCTTAAGAATTTGCTTCTCAATGGTTTGGGCTACATTTTTGGAATAATGTTTCAAAAGGGAAGCTGGAGATGATACACATGTGAGAGTCACCATGGTGAGCCCCACGTGCCACGCTAAGAAATGCCTGAATGGCATGTGTATTCAGTTTTACTTAATGCCTGTCCCTCTTGTGTTATTTCCACTCTTTCTCTGTCTGTTTTTTTTTCCTGACACTACTAGCATGGTCTCTCCCTGAATGTTAGTCTAGAAAAAACGAAAAAATGTGGAAGCTGCCACCTGTATAAATAAGTCAGCCCTATCCTCCTTCACCTCTAATAAACATTTTGATCATAAGTTTTTATTTGGTTGGTTGGATGGTTGGTTGGTTGGTTTTGCTTCCCCAAGTATTGCTCCAGGTTGCTGAAAACTATTGCCTTTGCTCCTTTTATTTCAATATCTGGCTTCCCTGTGTTCCATTGTCAACCACAAGTATATGCTCTTTGTGGTTGGTTTTCGACCTGTTGAATGACCTACCAAGCATGTCTTGACCTACGGCATGGCAGAAAGGGGTGAAGGAGATCATCTCTGCAGCAAATGACCCGTGTGACAACATATGTCCCAGAGAGTGGACGTTGGTGTGTCCTGCTCTCTATGGGGTCCTCAACTACAGTTATGCTTGTTGCTTGTCCAGTCTGAACTGGTGGAGTGACTGGAAGGAGAGATGAGCGAACACTCAACCAGTGAGGAATAGTATCATCATGATTAAGTTGTTTCAGTGGCACACAAAGCAATGGCCATAATCCTGGAGCAGAACTGCAGGTCATCGCAGTGCCCATCAGCTGGGGACTCCCACCCAGATGTCTGGGGACAAACAGTGCAAAAGCTCCATAAATTCTAGCAGGAAGATCGTCTTAGTGTTATTACCATGACCACAGCAACTCTTATAAAGAGAAACATTTCCTTGGGGCTGGCTTACAGTTCAGAGGTTGAGTCATGGCTGGAAGCACGGCAGCATGCAGGCAGACTTGGTGCTGGAGAAGAAGCTGAGAGTTCTACATCTGAATCTGCAGGCAGCTTGGAGGGAATGAATCACACTAGGCCTGATTTGAGCTTCTGAGACCTCAAAGCCCGCCCCTAGTAACACACTTCTCCCACAATGTCATACTGACTCTAACACAGCCACATCTCCTAATAATGCCACTTTCTATGGGCCTATGGGAACCATTTTTATTCAAACTTCCATAAAGATGGAGAGGGGGAAAAATAGAAATAACCTAAAAACCAGGAGAGAAGATGCTACACCATGTGAAGACAAACCTGCAAAACCTTCTCCCATGAGAGACTCCAGACATCAGACAGGGAGACTGCAACAGGACCTCGCTGGCCTCACAGGACCAACAACCCCACTCTGCAGATGTCAGGTGTGGATGCTCTGAAGCCACACCACTGGAGGAAGAGATCTGAGCCCCATTTTGGTATCATTTGGGGGAAGTAAGAAATCCACAAGAGCTGTCAAGAATCTATTCCCGAGATGACATAAGTCACACTTCTCCGTGATTCTCAAGTCTGTTTCTGCTACCTGCATGTGAGCTGATATTCTCTGCCACAGCCTTCAGTCTTGTCCTTAAACATCTCATGACAATTAAGAATCAGGAAGGCAGCCTAAGGAGGTAGCACGGTTGATAGAGGCTCCCTTTGCAAGTCTGAGGACGTGAGTCTGATCTCAGTAACTCAAGTAAGAGAGCCAGCTATGGTGATCCGCACTCACAATCCCAGGGTCAGGAAGGCCTGGGACTCGTGGCCATCCTAGCCAATGGGCACACTCCAGAGCCTGTCTCAAAAACGGAGGAGGGGGGAATGCAATGTGAGGTTGTCTTCCAGTCCACACACACACACACACACACACACATACACACACATACACACTACACATATACCAAATACACATAACAAACAGACCACACTCCACATATACCACACACACACCACATATACCACACAGATACATACCACACACACATACCACACCACACACGCACACACCACTCATACATACCATACACACACACACCACTCATACACACTACACACCACACACACACACACACCACACACATGTAGCACAAATACACATGCATACACACACACACACTACACACATGTAGCACAAATACACACACACACACACACACACACACACACACACAGGAGGGTGAGGTTATGGGATATAAAGTATCAAGTTACAAGACAAGAGATTTCACAGACACACACAGCTCCTCTTGGGAAAATACAAACTTCCCAACTTGCCAAACACTATTATCTTATCCGTGTAAGAAAAATGTGGGCCTCCCTTCCTGCAGACTGGTTTACAAGTAGTTAATGGGCTGGAGTTTTAAGTGGTCAAATTTGGGAGGAAAGCCTAAAACAGAACCAGGCTTCAATGCATAAATAACCATGCAGAGTGTATATTCATTTAGGACAAGCTTTGGTTAAGCTTAGTGGGACGCACTCAAACTGCAGCACGTATACCCTAAGTGCACCCTCTTTTCTACATTCTCATTTCTTTCTTTCTATCCAGAATGCCCAGGGCATGGAAAAGGAGGCTGTGTCAGTCTGAGTGGATCTGGGGAAGAAGGGGCGGGGAGAGACAGCAGGCACAGTATGGTGGCACTGGAAGAATTTGCCAGCTTCTCGTCCTGTGTGGCAGAGCCTTTGCACCTGGTTTCTGCTTCCTGCCAGAAATGCAGGAAGATGAAACAGGGATGAGTGTCCTGAGGCTGCTGGCTTCTGACTTAGGAATCATTCCGGGTCTGAGGCTGATGGTCTACAGGACTAGGACATCACCTCCAGTCAGCCACACTGGGGAAGCTTGTTGGAGACAGTGTCCTGCACCGCCAACCATTCAGTTGCTGAGGCAGGCATTGCTCTACTGACCTACTTTAGGATGGTCCCCAAGGTTATGCAGCAGCAATAGACGTGACATCATAAGTGACAGAATTGGGTCACTAGTATAAAATGGAGCAGCCAAATCTGCCTATCTGGGACTCAAAGCCTCAGTCAGGGGTGGGGCGAGGATAAGACCATGGCAGATCCTATTGAAGCATTTTCCCTCTCACCAGTCAGCACCATCCATCTGCCCATCCATAGAGACAAAGCACAGGTCATGCCTGGGGAGAAAATGCAGATGGCTATGGCTCCCTTGCATGCACTGTCTCAACAGCATGACAGTTCCCACAGGCAAGATGGCACAGAGTCACATGTACATGTGCATATACACCACATGGACACACACACATACGTATGTCCACCTCTAGTCAGGGAAATCAATGTGTGTGTGTGTGTCTATATATGTCTGTGTATGTCTGTGTGTGTGTGAGTGTGTGTCTCTGTATGTGTGTGTCTGTGTGTATCTGTGTGTCTGTGTGTGTGAGTGTGTCTGTGTGTGTGTCTGTGTGTGTATGTCTGTGTATGTGTGTGTGTCTGTGTGTGTGTGTCTGTGTGTGTGAGTGTGTGTCTCTGTATGTGTGTGTCTGTGTGTGTCTGTGTGTGAGAGTGTGTCTGTGTGTGTGTTTGTGTGTGTATGTCTGTGTGTGTGTGTCTGTGTGTATATGTCTGTGTATCTGTGTGTGTGTGTGAGTGTTTGTCTCTCTGTGTGTATGTGAGTTTATGTGTGTGTATGTGTTGCTTTGCATAGGTACACAAGCATGTACATGTTCGTATACATGCATTTACATATGTAGACCAGAGGTCAACTACAGATATAAATCTTCAGGTGCTGTCTACTATGTGTTTTTCTTTTTCTTTTTTTATTACATTGACTTAATTATTTCTGAGGGGTTTTTTGTGTGCATGGGGGGAGTATTTGTACATACCTGTGTGTGTGTGTGTGTGTGTTTATGTGTGTGTGTGTGTGTGTGTGTGTGTGTGTGTGTGAAGGCACATGTACAAAGTTCTGAAGACACTTGCTGAAGTCAGCTTTCCCATTCTACTGTGTGGGACCTGGGTCTAGAACTCAGTTTAAACTGGCTCATCAGCGCCTTCACCTGCTGAGTCATCCCTCTGGCCCTCCCACTTGGTGTTTTGGAATAAGGTCTCTTATTGAGATCTGGAGCACCACTAATTAGGCTAGGCTGGCTGATAAGTAAGCCCTGGGGGTCCTCCTATCCCCACTTCCTTAGAACGGGTATTACAAGTGGCAGCCGCCCTGCCTGGGTTGCATATGGGGCTGGGGCCGCCCTGCCTGGGTTGCATATGGGGCTGGGGCCGCCCTGCCTGGGTTGCATATGGGGCTGGGGCCGCCCTGCCTGGGTTGCATATGGGGCTGGGGCCGCCCTGCCTGGGTTGCATATGGGGCTGGGTGTTGAGTTCAGGTCCTTTGCTTGCACTGTATAGACAGAGTTCTTCTCTAGTCCCGTGAACTGTTTCACCAGTTCCTGCACTACATAACTCCTCTCTGCTTGTGCTTTGTCTCCTGGCCCACTCTGTGTGCCATTGACTGGTCTCTCAGAAGCAAGCTAACATCACGTTATTACCTTCCTTGAGGAAAAGTATTGCTCTACCTTGTTATCTAAAGACTTAACCTCAAGCTCCTGAGTTTGACTTGCTTGTTCTAAAACCTCCAATTACTAACAAAGGTAAAGGAAGGCTCTGCCTCATCAAACTGATGGAAATGGAACCTCACCCACAAATGAGGCTCTGGTCAGTGTTACAAATGCTCAACACTGGTAAGTACAGAGAGAGGGGTGTAAAGTGTGTGTGGGGGGGGGGGAGTCCAGGACAGATGGGTAGAGGAGCTGGACACAAGTCATTCCCTTACTCTCAACCCTAGCATCTTTAAAACAAGGTTGGAAACAAGTATAGTCCTTCAAAAACTGGCTAACGGAAACTGCTGCCAGAGAAAGCGGTTAAAGGGTTAAAAGCTCGAACCTTTCTTAAATCTCTACACCAAGCAAGATGACATATATCTGTTCCCCCAGCTACACAGGAGGGGGCCTAGGCAGGAAGAGCCTGGGCAACTTGGTAATTCATTGTCTCATAACAAAAATTTTAAAGGGGGCTGAGATGTAGCTTAATGGTAGAATATTTGCCTAGTGAGTGCGGAGCTCTGGGTTCCATCTCCAGCACTGTAAAAACAAAAACAAAAAAAATAGACCATAGCTTCATGTGCGAAAAAGAAGGTTGATACTGATCATGTGCCAATTTCTCCAAAAGCACCTTGGAGGGAAAAGGTCTGGCCATCTTACTATTTGGCAACCTAGATAAATAGAATTGCTCCAGCCTTGAGCTCCAAGAACAAGTCTGAAGGAGGCAAAGGACATTAGGATCAGGCCTTCAGAAAGAGGGGACAGAAAACACCAGCAGAGAGTGTCAATACTAGGGCAGAGCCATTGGGCTCAGATGTTCCCCGGATGGCCATGAGAAAGTGGTCACTCAGAGGATAACTCTTCCCAAAACCTTCAGCTAAATACACATCCTAGAAGAAAAGCTTACCAGCTATGTATCACATAGTGATCTGATGGCCCCAGGGGCAAAGGCTGTGAACTCCAAACCCAGGAGGCCCTGCGCCAACCCAACTCTCACTGCTATTTTTAAAGCAGAGTATGGGTGAGGGGTGGAGGAAATGAGAGAGTTTTTCCACTAGTCGTCAGGAACCCAAATAGGAAAGATCAACAGAGGCCTTTATAAACAATGAATACCATTAATTTTTTTTAAAAGCTGGAGACGATGTTCTATAGGGAAGAATGAGTAACATAGGCAGGGAGGGATGGCTCAGGGTCTTAGCTTTACTGGGAGCTTTCTACTTGATTCATGGCATTTCAAATTCTCTGCTGGTTGGGGATCTGGGGAGATGGCTCAGAAGTTAAAGTGTTGGCTGTACATGTGGCAAGTGAGGGAACCCACATAATACAGTAGATACGGCACCCCACCTCTAATTCCATCACTTGGAAGGCAGCGAGACAAGGGACCCTCAGAGCAAGCTGGCTAGTGAGAGCAGCCTTACTCGTGAGCTCTGGCTTCAATTGAGAGACCAAGCCTCAATAAACAAGGTAGAGAGCAAACTGAAGAATACTCCTATCATCAGCCTCAGGTCCCCACACCGCTGTTTCCTGGAAAACTTGGCGCTAACTTGGGAGTTGAGCTGAGGGTAGAGGAGATGTGAAGGTTATTTTTAATAGCTTTACCTGGGCCCAGTGACTAGATTCAGCTGTGATAGCAAGCCCGTTCGTTCCCTTTTTTCCCTCTTAACAGGAACCTGATGATTGATGATGCATAGGATATAGAGCAATCTAACACACAACGCTCTCACTCCCCGGCTCAAGGTCTTTCTAGTACTTGATGCAGGGAGAATATTGAGAAGTCCAAGTCCTTTCGGAAAGGCTGCAAGGCAGGTCACAGAAAGCCTGCACTGAGCTGGGTCTACTTGACATCAGTGTGGGGTGACGGGAAGACCATGGAAAGGAGAGTGTTCCACTGGGGGGCTAAGAACCAAAACCCTCATGCCTCCACACCAGCACTTCCCCCCCACCCCTCCCCTCCCGCACTGGGCCATCTCCCCAGACTGGGCCATTCTTCCCTAAGATGCCAAATCCCTTTCCCAACAATGGCCTACAACGGAGATACTGAAACCCAAACTACCATGGAGGTGCCTCGTTTCAACATGATCCTACTTTTCTAATTCCTCAAAAACAATAATACGTACCCTGTTTGGTTTCTTATTACAAGGGAAAATGTGCTCATTGTGGACGATGAGGAGATATAAATAAGCAAAACGAAAACCAAAAAGGTTTAAAAGTCTACCCCACACAGAAATATGAACATTTTGCTTGGTGCCCATCTTAGTCTTTTAATGTGCATGTGCATGGTTATTTTAAATGAGTTTTCTAAAAACTGTGGCTTTTTGCTGTGAAGGTTATACTTTTTATATTATATTGTAACATCATTAATTTTAAAATTCTCCCACTGGCCAAAAATCTAGTTTGTTTGTGGGTGTACCCAGCTTTGATTAAGTACTATCCAATTTTGTGGTATTTTGTTGTTTTATATATCTCAATATTATTAGAAGAGCTGGGGTGAGCTTTTGTTAATTCTTTGCGAATATGGTTATATTCTTAAGATCAAATCCTGAAATTGAAATTTCTGTAAGCTTTTCAAGCTTAGAAAGAGAAAATACTTTGTCCTGAGTTTCCCTGACAACAGTGGTACTCCTTCCCTCTCTCAGCTGCAGGGTTTGAGAATAATAGTCATGCCACACGCAACCAATAGCGGGCTTGGTTTCT
This sequence comes from Mus pahari, assembly GCF_900095145.1. Taxonomy (NCBI): domain Eukaryota; kingdom Metazoa; phylum Chordata; class Mammalia; order Rodentia; family Muridae; genus Mus; species Mus pahari. The sequence continues at coordinate 104,983,252 of NC_034599.1, read as the reverse complement.
CTTTTCAATTTTTGCTTGTATAGTAGAGGGGAATGGTAGAGAACTTTATCTTCCTTTTCTTAACTCTTTGGTTACTGAGTCTGCATTTATTAAATACTTAGCTTTGAAATCCATTTCTTCTGTTGGTTGTCGGTTCATGGCTTTAGCCCTTTTTCCATTTTTTCCTCTTTAACTTGTAAGAACAGTTCATAAGTCCTATGTATTATCATTGATTTCACAGACAGTAGTTTTCAAGGTCTCTTTCTACATTGTGTGTGTGTGTGTGTGTGTGTGTGTGTGTGTGTGTGTGTGTGTGTGTGTGTGTTATTGTTTTGAGGCCAGATCTCAAGTAACAAAGACTACCTTTGAACTTTCTTGTAACCAAGGGTGACCTTGAACTCTTTATCATCCTGCCTCCACCTCCCAATTACAATACTGTAATTATGAACTACATGAGTGTTTGCAGTGCTGGGAAATAAGCCTAGGGCCTTATGCACACTGGGCAGCACTTTATACCAGCTAAGCTACACCTTCAACCATTATAACTACATTTTTTATGTGACCAGTGTTAATCAATTTTTTGCTATATTGCTTTACAAAAAACAAACAAATGAACAAACCTATACTCAGCATCACTCTTATTAAGAATAAATAAGCTAGTGCTCAGATTTTCTTTAGATAATTTATTAGTTTCAACTCTTTGTTTCTTGCCCCATCCAAACTTTATTTCCAAAATCCTTCTAAATAAGTAACTGCAGTTTTTCAGCAAAACTGAACCAGATGTCATTCTTCTTTCATTTCTACCAAGCACTGAATTCTTTCCTTTTCTTCCTTCCCTCCCTCCATCTCTAAAGCAGTGAATTCTTCAAGTTTTTATTTGGCTTTTCAATCCATGTTATCGGTTATGTCATTCATTTCTCCCAGTAACAACAATGTCCTGGTTTAATCACTACTGTGGTTTGTTAGAATAGATTTATTTTTCAAAGATGTTTTACAGTTCTCGGGCACACACTCTTCAAGATTTGTCTTGTTTATTTCAATCAATTTTTATTTAATATACAAAATAATGAGTTTCATGATGACGTTTGTATATGTATACATCATTATACTCTGATGTTCACCCATTCGCCACACCTTGTTGTTTACTTCCTCTCCTCACATAGTCCTCTCTCTTCTCCTGTGTCATACATATTCCATCACTCCATTCTGTTGTTCCCCTGTCCACTCTTTAGATTCCTTCCTCACTCTTCTAGTCTACTTTCATTCATAGGTAGGTAGGTAGGTAGGTAGATAGATGATAGATAGATAGATAGATAGATAGATAGATAGATAGATAGATAGATAGATAGATAGACACATACATACATACAAACATACATACATACAAACAAACATATATACATAGTACATACATGATAGATACATAGATGATAGATGCATACATACATTCTCACGTAGATACATAAATACAGATAGATAACAGATAGATAGATAGATAGATAGATAGATAGATAGATAGATAGATAGATAGATAGATAGATAGATAGATAGATTCTGTACATGAGAGAAAACCTACAGTATTGACTGTTTGAGTTCCTAGTCTGGCTTCTTTTGCTTCTATAGTGATCTCCAGTCCTATTCATTTTCCTGATGTTCTCTGGTCCTATCCATTTTCCTGATGTCCCCACCAGAAGGTTAGACTCTTCTCTGCTAGAGACCAAGATCTACTGACTCCTGATGCAGGTATTTGGGGAGGACTGAGAGTTGCCTACTTTCCTCTTGGCAAATACATCTATACTCAACTGACCATGATTGGCAGACAGCACATTCAATACCACAAAGGGTTCTCATGTTAGTCAGAAGGTCAGAGCTATCAGTGGAAGTTCCCTGTGGGAGAGATTCTCCCCAGGGGAAGGAGAGGAGACTGTTTCCTGCCACTGTCCCCTCTAAGGACTCCAGAAGAGCCCAAGACGCAGGGTTCTCTCCAGGGTAACTTCTGTCTTCCCCACTCTAATATCACCAACCTGACAAGGGAATGCCTTGCCCTTCCAGCTGTCATCCAGCATACTGAGATGTTCCTGCCGTGCTCTCTTGCCTGCCTGTCTCCTGACCGGACCTAAGCATGGGGTTTCACACTGAGTTGCCCATTTTCTGTCCTGCCAGTGAATACATGCTTGTTTATCTTGAATTGTGGTTCGATTTGTTTTGTTTTGTTTTCTCGTTAGTAGCTTTTGTCCTCTTTGACCATCTTGGGCGTGGCCCTTTGATGCAGCTACTTGGAAGACTCCTCCAGAAGGTCAAATTTCTGACAGCCACAGAATCCTCATGTGCAATTTGGCCACAACTCTTAAAAACGGTTAGCAAGATGATTCACCACAAGTAGCCAGAGGGTTTTCAACAGATATTAAATATTTTATTTAATATTTGTATTCCTACAAATATTAAATAAAATATTTTATGTAGAAACAAATATTATCTAGATAAAAATATTCATATGCTTGTTAAGTGTGGCTCACTTCACTCTGCAATGAATTCTATAAACAATCCATTTCACTGATGTTTTATGACATATTCATGTGAAGATGCACTTAAGGCTAGCTTTTTTAAAGAGGGCCTTCTTTTTTTAAAGATTTGTTTTATGTATGCGAGTGCTCTGCCTGTACTAATGTATACCATGTGCATGCCTGGTGCCCACAGAGGCCAGAAGGGCTCTTTGTATTCCCTAGCAGTGGCATTACAACCAGTTGTGAGCCAACACTTGGGTGCTGGGAAGTGAAGTGGGTCCTCTGCAGGAGCAGAAAGCACTCTTAAGAGCTGAGCCACCTCTCCAACCCATTGAGACTAACACAGGACAGAATGACGCATGCAGGCATGTGCTAAATCGTGGTCATGTCCGTCCTTGAGTTTGATGTAGCTAGGTCAAATTTAAGGAACCTGAAGTGGTGACCCCAGAGTCAGTCACTGCTCAGGAGGGAAGCTTTCATTCATAGCTTGTCTTTGCTACTCTGTGGGTTCTTCTTTTTCCCACCCTTCATCCCCCCCCCCACCCAGTTTCACCCCATAACACTAGATAGGAAAGAAAGAAGGATAGAGGGGAGAGAGATCTCTGAATCTAATTCTTTTCTTCTTGTCTCTTCTTCGACTACAGCTACTACCAAACTATAACTAACCTCCCTACATGAGCAACAACCACTAACCCTGCCTCTTGGATCCCTCAAATTTCTAGGCCTTCTGAAGAGTCCCCAAAATTCCAAACATCACACATTGGCAGAAACTCTCTACAGCTGGCAAAACCACACTTCTGCTGGAGCACAGGGCAAATCACAGTCAGCTGCTGCGGCCAGTCCAAAGCATCCGCCTCATCCCTACCTTTACCTAAAGCTACCCCTTTCCCTACATACAAGTATGCCTTCATGGGCTCCCTCAATCATCCAGGAGGTGGTATAGGAGCTCCTGGGCAAAGGGTTGAGTGGGGCAAAGGCGCTGGCTGATGTTGGCTGGGATTAAAATGAAAGCACATTCTTACAATATTTCTATGTTTTTTAAAAAGAAACCAAAATTCCAGAATTCTCAAAAATGCCACTCCACTAACTCAGAACTGAGTGTTTTGCAAAAGTTCTCAGAGCATAGGACTGCTGTGGAAACCTTTTAATAGTGTAAGGCCAGCTTTTTCCACCCAGCCATGCTCTCTTCATCAATTACACGTGTATATGCATGCACACTTACCCAGATATGAACACCCAAATATAGCTTATGTGTAGAAGCCATAATACATTGTTAAACAAAATCCTATTTTTGTATTTCATAGCCTTGCAACTCTAGTATTAGAAGAATCAACTGAAATCTTTGGAGAGGGCTCAGCGAGGAAGAATAAGGTCCTACATTCAAATCCCCAGTACCTGCAAAGACAACCAGGCAGGGCTGCAAAGGCCAACAGCCTCAGAGGTAGATGGTGGAGACAGGACAGTCACCAGCGCTGACTGGACAGCCAGGCTAGCCAAAACAGCAAGCCCTGGCCCAGGGACAGCTCTGTCTCAAGGTATAAGGTAGAAAGAGACGGAGAAGGGAGGTTTGTCATTCTCCTGTTTCCCATGGATATGCAAGGGGCACTCTCCTTCATTGTTTTGGAAAATAAAACAACAAATCCCTGAATAGACACATGGCACATCTGGGAGCCATGCAGCCATAACAGCTAATGCTCTGGCAGCCTTGACTGACAGGAGGTGGAGGATTCCTACCCCAGATGACTGCTGAGATGCCAACAGCAGCCTTGGGCCATATCCCTGAGTGCACCAGATCTCCACTGGTCTTGGAAGCTAAGCAGGGTCGGACCTGGTTAGAACTTGGATGGGAGACTGCAGAAGCTCCCCGCCAGTGCGTCACATACCCAACATTTGCTCATTCTTTCCAGTGGAGCTACCAGCTAAGGCCATCCCTGCCTCCTTAGTTAAAATAACAGTTTACATACAAAACACAGGGCTCGTTTATTAATCAAATGAAGTAACCTGCGAGGAATTATTCCTCCCAGTATGCGAAAGCCTAATTCTTTGTTAATTCTTTTTTTACGGCATCAAGATATGATTCAAGTTTCTGACTTCTGGTGTAATGTTTCTCCTCTCCGGTGTGCCCGTGTGTGTTTGTGTGCTCACTGACAAACTCTAATCATTTTTCTTTCCAATTCACGTTTGTCCACCTACCAAGAGACAAAATTATTCTCCCTGGCTTCATCTGGCTTGGTTGGCCTTGTGTGACTTTAGGATCTTAGAGCTGGTCTTCATATCATTATATCAAATACAACTGACATGTGGAGATAATAGAAATGCATCCTGTAGTCTGTATGTGTTGTTTGATAATTATTAGAAATGTAACTATACTTAGAACTATACATTCTAAGTAGTGTACTTTATTTTACTAAGTGAGAAAAAAAAAAAAAAAACAGTTTCCCCAGTGATAGCAATTCCAGTTACCCATAATCACCAGTGATCTGAAATGTTTTAGTGGAAAATTCCATAGGTAAACAAGACACAGGTTAAGTTGTACACCCTTCTGACTTAGTGTCCACACTAAGTTCAGGAGTGATGCATTCCCTCCCCTACTGCACTGATGCTGTGTAAGCTAGCTGCCTAGTTTTCACACGATAGCCATCTCCATGATCAACCCAACTACATCAAGGGGCCCATGTTGCTCATCCCATGAGACCTCATCATGAAGGCTTCAAAGCAACTCCCATCACAGGGAGAGGGAGAGAGAGATAGACAGAGACAAACAGAGAGAGACAGAAAAAGACAGAGAAACAGAGAGAGGGAGAGAGATTTTGTAGTCATATACATTTCACTATGGCATAATGTTATAATTCTTTTTTATTATTAGTTTTGGCTGTTGGTTTTACTATTCACAATAATTCATAAATTAGCTCTATCATAGGAATTAGTAGGAACAAAAATAGTATATTTGGAATTCTGTACTACTATGGTTTTAGCCATAAAGTGGGAATCTCATAACCCTGACACACGAGGATAAGCTGGTGTATTTATAGATATTCGTGTTTATATATATAGGGTTATACATTTCTGAAGTATTTTTCCCAAGCCAGCTGGCTATTGTGGCACATATCTGTAACTCGGGCACAGAGGAGGCAGATGAAGAAGGACTGTGATAGCCTGGATTACACAGAAAGTTTGAAGTCTCATCTCAAAAGAAAATTTGTCATTGTAGACAAATTTATAAAATTAACATTTAACCATTGTTTGTTGCTAACTCAAATACTATACTATGCCTACATTTCTTTCAAAAATGTTTTCCCCATTCTCCAAGTTATTTCTGTAGTTAAGGGTCCTTGATTGTTAACCCTTGTTTTATCTTTAATTTTGACATTATATTGAGTCTTCCTAATTGTTAAGCAATGCTTCAATGTCAAAATCCTTTCAAAATTGATGTAAACAAACTAAACACACACCTGTAACCTCAAAATTCAGGGGGGAAAGTCAGAAGAGTGATAGAGCTAGATCAAGACCAGCCTGAGCTATAGAGCCAGACTCTGTTTCAAAAGGGAATAACACACACACACACACACACACACACACACACACTCACACACACGAACAAGAGCTGGGATATAGCTTAATGGTAGAGCCTTTGTCAATCATATGCAAAGCCATAAATTTAATCCCCAGCACTACCAACATAAAAAACACAGGACGGCTGTCAGGACTGGAACTCAAACAGGGCAGGAAGTAGGACCTGATGCAGAGGCCATGGAGGGATGTTACTTACTGGCTTGCTTCCCCTGGCTTGCTCAGCCTGCTCTCTTATAGAACACAAGACTACCAGCCCAGGGATGGTCCCACCCACAAGGGGCCCTTCCCCCTTGATCACTAATTGAGAAAATACCTTACAGCTGGATCTCATGGAGGCATTTCCCCAACTGAAGCTCCTTTCTCTGTGATAACTCTAGCTTGTGTCAAGTTGACACACAAAACCAANCCAGCCAGTACAATGGCCAGGTGTAAAATATATATCTAATATCTACTCCACTAGATGTGGTTACTGACATGAACAAAAATATCTATTCAGCTAGGAAAAAAATCTTTGTGTATATTTGTGCATGTGGGGAGTGTGGTGTGCGTGTGTGTGTGTGTGTGTGTGTGTGTGTGTGTGTGTGTGTTAGAGTGTTCCTGTGAAGATCAGAGGACCACTTGCAGGAAGTGGTTCCCTCCTTCTACTGTGTGACTCCTGGATATTGACTCAGCCATCAGCCTGAACAGCAAGCTCCTTTGCCCACAGAGGCATCTTGCCCTTCCTCTCATCACCTTTTGACACAATACATGAGAATAGATCCAGACAGATGGTCCCAAGAGTGCAACAATGGAAACCTGATCGTGGCAAACTCAGTCTGAGAGGCACCAACAGCCACCCTCCTTGCATTGTGTCCACAGCCAGAGTTCTCAGTGACAAGCTCTGCTGTTTGTACTGATTAATGAGGCCTTTGGTGACTTTCTGCTGTAGGTGAGGATTCATCTCTCAGGCCACCAGAACCACACTTGCCTGTCTTCCTTCTTCTGCCCTTTCTGAAACAGCTTTATCACAACAGTTAAATCACAGTTTTGTGTAGATTTGAAGGTCAGTTTAGGTGCTATGACTCACCACTGATATTTGCTAATTCAAATGTTTTACTATGATTGCATTTCTCTCCTTATACATATTTTATTTTCCTTCAAATTAAAAATTGTCGGGGAAGGGTATAGGAAACTTTCGGGATAGCATTTGAAATGTAAATAAA
>NC_034599.1:104973156-104975082 GCF_900095145.1 Mus pahari | reverse complement strand
TCTGTAGACCAGGCTGGCCTCGAACTCAGAAATCTGCCTGCCTCTGCCTCCCGAGTGCTGGGAATAAAGGCGTGCACCACCACTTCTCGGCTTGTTTACCCTGTTTTTATTAATTTTCTATCTTCCAAATAAATATTAAACTCATGTCTACACTTCCTATTGGTGATTATAAGTTCCTAAAGTATAATTTGACTGGGACTTTGATATGATTAAGTGTGTTGTCCCAATCCAATACTGTTTACTTGAAATCCAGTGACATCCTTGTTTCTAAGTATTTAAACCTAAGCAATCTTTTAAGATTTTTACATTCATTATTTGTTTGTTTATTTGTTTTGTGTATCAAAGGCAAGCACCTCCTGCTTGTATGTAGGGATCAGAGGACAACGGCTAAAGTCAGTTCTCTCCTTTTACAAATTCCAGGGATCAAACTTTTCATGCTGGATAGCAAGTACCTTTGCATACTGAGCTACGCTAGCAGCCCCTGTGAAGTCCTTTTGTACACACAGCCCTGACTTATAACACTTCAATTTGGGAATTTTCAATTTTATGATGATGAAAAAATTTGTATAATAAGTAACATCTGTACTCCGGATTTTGATCATATTCCGGGCTAATTATCAATATAACTGTAAAGCATCCTCTCATGCAGGTGGGCAGCAGTGAACCTCAAAACCTGCACCTGCATGCTACTGGGGCAACAGGCAGTTCTGTATAGCATATTGTTCTAAGCTACAGTGTGTAGTGAGAACTTCAAGGGCACTTCATGTATTGGTGTGTTTGTGCACAACTGCATGCCTGTGAGTATCCAAATGCATGGGTGTATACCCACGCCTATGGAGATCAGAGGATGGTCCCTCAGACACTCTCTACCTTCTTGTTTGAGACAGGATTGCTCACTGGCCTGAAGTATACCAGTTAGGCTAGTGGGCAACCAGGGAACCCCACAGATCCTTGTGTCTCCTCACCAGCACTAAAATCACAAACACACATTATCACACCTAACTTTCTTGTTCTTCGAGGCTTCTGGGGGTTGAACACAGGTCCTCCTGCTTACAAGTCCCTGACCTTCTTATCTCTGCCTGCGGCCCCTTTCAGCGCACTTCTGATTCACAGGATTTTTTGATTTATGCTTGTAACCTTGCCATAGGTCAAAGGCCATCTCTTTTATGACACCGTTCTGTTAGCAAACCTGTGGGGAGAGGGTTCTCCTTTGAGGGTGAAGGCAGTTAAAGGAATATAAATATCGGTTGCATTTTTTCAATTTGAAGAGCCAGTGTGGACATATTAAAATTCAAAGCTAGGTTTTTCTCGCTAGCCAAGCATAAGGGGAGAATATGACAAGGCGTTAGTAATGGAAGGCAGGTGTGGCAGAACAAGGTCCGACCAGACCTTCTCCAAATCTTTCTGGGCTAAACCAGGACGGCTGCAGTGATCCAAATCACCCCTTCCCTGTTCTCTGAAGGTCAGAGTAGAAGCTTTCCCCCTTCAATCACGCTGTCTCTGCACAGTGGAAACGGGGACACCTAACACTGAGCAATCACTGGTGGTCTGACTCATAGCACGAAGCAAAGTATGAAAGCAAGTCGGAAAACTGAAGTCAGGGGAAGGAAATGCATAGAGGAAGGAAGAGATGCTATCATTTATAATGACACCATTTCAGAGGACATCTCACAGTGGAACAGCTCCCCTTTGAAGATCTGCCTCATGTTCCTGTATAGGCACAAATAGCAGGCTCGGAATTGAAATAAAAGGCATTGCTTCCAAGGCTGGGCTCTGACAAAATAGCATGCTTTACCTGAATGATTATTCTCAGAAACAAGGGGGCTTTCTGCCACTGTGTATAAATAATTAACAGGTGTGTGTGTGTGTGTGTGTGTGTGTGTGTGTGTGTGTGAGAGAGAGAGAGAGAGAGAGAGAGAGAGAGAG
>NC_034599.1:104951025-104973111 GCF_900095145.1 Mus pahari | reverse complement strand
GAGAGAGAGAGAGAGAGAGAGAGAGAGAGAGAGAGAGAGAGAGAGAGAGAGAGAAGAGCTTTATAATGTTGACAGGTTCTCTGTTAAATGGTACTTTCTTAGGGGTCTTTCCAGGTGACATCTTCCAGAGGATTTCTAGTTCCTTGCCTACTGTAGAGCTTAACCGTTGCCTTTCCCACATGAGCTGTGGATCCTAGCATGTCTCTGTTGTATCAGTTGATTAATCCCAAATTCATCTCCACATACATTAAGCAGTCCTGAAGAAAAAAATGGGAGGAGATATTAGCGCCAAGCTTAGAAAGAATAAAACAAGGTGGGGTCTTCATTGCCTTGGGACAGATCATCCCTTCTACCCTCTAACTTCTTAATTTTGAAATTAAATGATGCAGACAGAACTTCACCTCCTTGTCTAGCTGTTAAATACTTCTTCTACAGTGTTGAAGAATCTGCTCCCACGAACGACCTCAAATTGGCTACCTTGGCTTCATCACATGCTGTGACTAGTTTATTTAATGCATCCTGGACAGGGCAAGGCTCACAGCAGCAAACCACACACACTGCCCTTGGTCTCATTGAGCCCTCATCCAGAGGGAGAGGAAGACCAAGGCAAGTTTCCAAGTAAATACCTATAACTAGTTATGATAAGTGTTGTAAGAGATGATCACGAGGTGCTACCCGAAGGAACTTTAGGAGGTCTGGGTTGTAGCTCAGTGACCGAGTAGGAACCTAGCATATGAGGAACCCTAGGCTCCATCTCCAGCATGAAGTGGGGGAGATAAAAGGAGAGGGTGGAGAATTGAAGAGGTAGAGAAAGAGAGACAAGAGGAGAACAAAATGGAAGTAAAGGGGGGAAAGGGGAAGAGAAGGAGATGGGAGGAATCAGATGAAAGAGAGGACAGTGGAAGAGGGAAAGGGACAGAAAGAGGAAAAGAGGGGTGATAGGGAGATAGAAGGAATTGGGAAAGAGAAGAAAAATATTTAGACAGAGGAAGGGAAATGCTTGGTATAAATGACAGAGACAACGCATGAAGGGGTACCCACAGAACAGCATCCCAGATATATAAAGCAGTGTGTGGAAGGACTTGGAGGGACTAAGGAGCGTACGCATCCAGAAATCTGAAAGAAAGCCCTGTGGCTAACACCTCCTGAGCATGAGGGATATCAGGCTTCCCTCAGTTCACACCACAATTTCCCTATGGTGGTGAGACAGGCAAGATGACCAGCATGACTCAGTAAGGATCAGGCGAGAAGAGATGAATGACCTACAAGAACAGCAAAGATTTTGGGTTTTGCTAACTCCAGTTAGGACAAAGAGAGCAAAGGTAGCTCAGATTTGCTAATATCGTGAACATAAAGGAGACAACAAGAGGAGAATACCTTACAGAAAACATGGGTTGGGGGAAAACATACATTGTTTTAAAGTTTTGGCATTTTCAAGTTTCATGAAAACAATTCTCAGAGAAGAAATAACTTGTCAAGAAATATCACTTTCTTTCAATGATTTCAGTTCGAACCTCGGGAATGGACAAGCTGTATCTAACCCAAGTTTGCTGTGTGCCTGACAGGAACGCATGCTAAGCATGGACTGCGCTGCGGAGCCTGTAAGATGAGCATCCACCACAAGTGTGCCGATGGCCTGGCGCCCCAGCGGTGCATGGGCAAGTTGGTAAGGGCTGCTGCCAGATGGAACCCTTTAACTCTCTGCCCAGAGTCCCTTTCCCCAGGAAGCCGCAGGAGTAACATAATCCCCGTCTCAGGAGTTGTGAAGCATGCTCACAAACACTAGCCAGCCACTCAACTTAACTCGCACGGGAGTGGAGCAGAAGTTTGTCAATCTCTATAACAAAGCCCTCACTGGTAAGGAGTCCTGTCCCCAGAAGAGTGTCAGCCCTGTCACCGAGGGACCGTCTCAGCTGTAGCACTTAAGTTCTCCCCTTCTGGGTCAATTCAAGTTTTCAAAGTGAAAATTGGGCATTACAGGAGTCCCCATCATCCAATGCAAACCAGGGTGCTTTGTTACATCTGGGTCACCGTTTATTTAATTGGCTGTCAATGGAGTGGGGATGGAGAGAAGGCTGAAGCTAACCCACCTCCACCGGAATGTACAGAAGTCTGCCTCCTTGTGACAGTCTGGGCACATTCTGCTCAGACCATCTCAGGAGTGTGGTCTCAGTGCACCCCAGAATATATTTGAAGGCCACTGAACCCAAGTGACTAAAGTATTACACCAAGAATGTCTTCCATAGAGACAGTTAAGCTCGGTCCAGGAAAAGAATTCTGTTGGCTTTTCTGACACTAAGGAAAAGTTCAGGAGATGTTAAGTACGATATCTTGACACCAAACGTAATGTCACCGAAAGACAGGCCTTCGGGATAGGGAGCCACTTCAGGGTAGGTAGATGCCCAAACCCCATCTCTGGCAATGCCCAGACAAAGATGGGCAGCACTTGCAAGAAGATGTGTGAGGATTGATGGATGCTCACAGGATCCAGGTTACCAAGTTACCTTCCAGCCCTGGAGCACAGCAAGTCTAGCTTAGAGAGCGTATCCAGTGACTCTAGCTTGCAATGTCCCCTTCTCTTAAATCCTTGTTGCATCTTTTCCCTTCTGTCTTTCCAAGAGGAGTTCCCACAAGACAAGGAAAAAGCCCATGGGTAATAAGTCAGAAACACAATAGAACACACACACACACACACACACACACACACACACGCTAAGTGGATGTTTCTGGGTGACATTCTGATAGTATTCAAGGGCCTTGGGCATTCCCTGACGTCTACCTTGCCCTGTGTAGCCTTTCGATAACTTGAAGTGCCCAAGGTAAAGTGTGGTGGAAAATTGTTAGATGTGTCCTGGGGGTGAGGGGTTTCTGCATCTAGGATACAATACAAGAGGCAGAGAGCTTGCCTTCTAGATGCAACATTATCTTGTTTCCCTCAATCCATTCCTCTCTCCCTTCCCTCTCTCAGTGGTAAATTATAAAATTAATAGGCTACGTGAGTACATTAAAGGGAGACAACAGCTGGCTTTATTCTTAGGACTCTTGCTTGGTTTTCTCCATCTCCTCTCTGACATTGAGACCTTCTCTCTTCAATTCTCTCCCCAGCCAAAGGGATTTCGGCGTTACTACAGCTCCCCCTTGCTCATTCATGAACAGTTTGGATGCATTAAAGAAGTTATGCCCATTGGTGAGTTGGAACAGTAATAGGAGGTGGGATTTTAGCAGCAAAGTCAACAATGACACTCACCATCTAGGGACGGGCTACAAAGCCAGGAGGACAGCCTGAGATGTCTGTGTGGTGGCTGTTTTAGCTCTACTCAGTTTGCTGGAGAGGGAACAGGTTTTTTTCATCATCTCCCTGATGGAGTTTGAAAATGGCCGTCTCAAAAGTAGACATCGCACTTCCCAGACTTTCAGCAACAAGACAATACACTTGCCCTACTATCAGCAGCATCAAAGCAACATGGGGCAGAGTCAGATCCCCATTTATCAACTGTGTCATTGAACCCCCTGCCCCGCATACTGTAAGATGGGGCCAGTGATCAGTATTTTTTACAATTGTATGTGTATGCTCGTGTGTGTGTGTGTGTGTGTGTGTGTGTGTGTGTGTGTGTGTAGAAACTCAGCATTGGTTTTTAATACACACACACACACACACACACACACACACACGTTGTTTAATGAACTCCTGAAAGTGCCCTCCACAGATGTGGTGTAGATATTTTCTTTCATGTTCTCTTTTTAATAGGCTTGTATTTGTTGTTTTAGTTGAATTTTCATTTTGTTTTGTTTTGTGTACATGTAAGCCTCTACACCCATGGTCTTTTTAGCTGGTTAGATTTCTAAACTCAAAACGATAAACTAAAGACAGCTTTTCATTAGAAACGTAATGTTTTCGGAGGGGGTCATTTCCTGTTCTTTTGAGAACACTTTCGTCCTACTCCAAAATTTTTCCCTCTTTGGTGATCAGAGCTTCTCGCTGTAGGAAACAAACTGGTCCCTGGGCAGCATCTTCAAAGCGTAGTGGGAATAATAATGAAAGAGAAAAACCAACCACTCGGGAAGACTTCCGGGACAGAGTTATAGTTGGACGTATCAAGTTCCCCGAGAGAGCAAGAGCGTTTGATGTGAGCCCTCATCCATTAGAAAAGCGTGAACATGAAGCCCCCTGGCCTGGTTCTCAAGGCGGAGATCTGGCTTCCCTGATCGCGTGGGCTGAGATGGGTCTTCTCTTCTTTTGCAGCGTGTGGCAATAAAGTGGACCCCGTGTATGAGGCCCTCCGGTTCGGCACGTCCCTGGCCCAGAGAACGAAGAAGGGCGGTTCAGGCAGTGGTTCTGACTCACCGCCCAGAACCTCGGTAACTGACCTCATTTTCAGTTCCCTGAAGAGTCTGGTGGGGCCTAAGGAGATGGCTAAGCTGGCTAAGTGCTAGCTAACTGGGCACTCGTGAAGACCCAAGTTTGATCCCCAAAACCCACGTAAAAGCCAGGGCAGCTCGCATATCTGTAACTACAGCATTAGGGGAGAGAGACAGCAGGTCCCTCGAACTCATTAGCTACCCAACCCCAACAAAAAAGCCTTCCAATGCCACACAATTTCTGAAAGGCCATCTTTTTCTTTAATTATTTATTTTTAATTTCACGTGCATCGGTGTTTTGCCTGAGTGTATGTCTGTATGAGAGTGTCAGATCCCCTGGAACTCGAGTTACAGATCGTTGTGAGCGGCCATGTGGGTTCTGGGGAGTGAACCCAGGTCCCCTGGGAGAACAGTCAATGGTCGTAACTGCTGAGCCATCTCTCAGCCTTCAGGCCTTCCATTGACTTCCAAGAGAAAAGAATGTCATCATGTTTCATTGTCTACATAAATAAATTCTCAAGAAGGAAAACATGGCAAGTAAAAAAAAAAGAAGAAGAAGAAGAAGAAGAAGAAGAAAAATGAAAATAATGTCTATGGTTTCCTCAGCACTGAGGCCCACTAGGTCTGTGTTCTACTCAGTAATGATGAGTACTAGTGGGTAGCTTGCTGGCACTGTAGGGGACAACAAAGAGGAAGGGGACGGGGCTCCCCACCCTAGTGGGATCATAGAAACTATGACAGGCATACTTTAATGGTCATTTCATGTAAACACTGGAAGATTCGATAGTGTTCGGCTCCAGGGGGACCCAGTCTCCAGGCACTTAGAATATTTTTTGTGACACTGTGCATGTGTTATACTGTATACAATGTTCATATGGGGATATGCACATGTGTGTGCACTCATGTTGAGACCAAAGGTCAAGGTGAGGCATCTTCCTCTATCATTGTCTGTCATTCTCTCCCTGACTAAGCTCAGGGATCTGCTTGTCTCAGTGGCCCCAGCACTGGGCTTTAAGCACCTAGACCCCTGCACCTGGCCTTTATCTAAGTGCTAGAGATTCAAACTCAGGCTCTCATGCTTGCACAACAACCACTTACCCAACTGAGCCTTCTCCCAGTCTCCCACAACCTATCCATTTTTAAACACCTAAACCATGATGACCTTCTGAAGAAGATGTCATTCTCGTTGAAGTTCAAAAGGTGAGGTCAGTTCATCGACTGGAAGAACCGTAGAAATGGTGCTCAGTGTTATTTAAATAGAAACCATGCCAGTGTGTGTATGTATGTATGGAGAGTTGTATGCCCCTTAACCTGTGAATCAGTGACGGACCATAATGGCTGAAAGGTCACAAATGCCATACAAATCCTTCTTTAGATCCAGTACTGACATTAAAGTTCTTCTCAGTTGGTCCATGATACAGTGCTGCCCACTGGTTCATTCTATGTTATCTCTTCTCTCCTCCAAGACTTCGGAGCTTGTAGAGGTCCCCGAAGAGGCTGACGGGCCGGGGGATGGATCTGACATCAGGACACGGAGCAACAGTGGTGAGTAGGAGACGGTTCTGCAGTGGGCAGGTGGGGGCTACAAGGGGCTGTGTCCATTTCTCTCAGGCTCCTCTCATCCTCAGATAGCTCTGGGCTATGACATGGTCAAGAGTTCAGTGTTCTAGAAAGAACACTAGGCCTGGCCACAAAAATGCTTAGTTGTTGTTCACACCCTTTTATGAATGAGTGTATCCTTCTCTGACTCCGATTAGATCTGGGAACCTGACCACTTACACCTTACTTTGCACCACATCTAAGGTACAGTAGTCAGGTGAGCAATGGTGCCAGTCAGAGGAGAGGGGACCACAATCCATATCCTAGTCCTTCCAAGAGACCATTAAGATGCAAAACACACTGCAGGGGATAGGAAACTGCCCAGTCAGTGCTTCCCTGAAAGCACAGGATCCCTAAAATCAATGTCCAGAATCCACAGTAAAAAAAAAAAAAAGTGGGCTGTACCTGAGGAATGACAGCCATGCAGAACTGGACAGAGCCATAACGCCATCCTAGCACAGGTCTATCTAGAACCCAGTGCCCTACCAGCTGGATCTAGCCAGCAGCCCCAGAGTTCAACATCTCAAAGATCAAACCACAAACTTAACTAAATTTTCACCTTCGTGTGGCAAGTCTAGCCAGGTGCTCATGGTGAGTCTGACCTCTGTTGGCACCTCTCTGTGAACTCTCTTCTTCAGCAGACTCCAGGGCCTCTGCACTGGACATCTGGGCCTCAGCGAGCCTTGCTCTGGGCTTCACGTTGAGACTATGTGACAGAGATGTACTGAATAGCTGCTTTCTACCTCATGTCTGAAAAGAAAACATTAGCATCACCAGATGTCATCCCAATAGGCTAGGCATGACCACACCCATCACCAATGGATGCATGGTGTCAAAAAGCAGAGTGAAAAAAGTGAGAAAAGGAACAGACACGGGAGTCCAGGGTACAGACATGAGGTTTAAAGAGAGGGCAAGGTGGGCTAGAGAGAGCCCTCAGTGGTAAAGAGCCCTTGCTGTTCTTGAAGAGGACCAGAGTTCAATTCCCAGAACTGGCCAGGCAGATCACAACTGCCTGTAGCTCCAGGACCTCCAATGCCTTCCTCTCTTCTCCAGAGGTGTCCACAGGTTCTCCAATGGACGCATGCACACATACATACATGCACATGCATAAATAAAGATAAAATAAATCTCTTAATTAAAGGGCAAGGTGTGTGCCTAATTAAAGACTCCTCTTGGTCAAGCCACAGAGCCGCCCAGCACAGACTCACTGTTATCTCCGCTTCATCTGTACGGTGGTCCAGCATGGTCTTAAGTTGTTAATTTGATATTTGCAAGGCTACAGCCTCGTCTCCATAGATGATTAGCCTCATCTGAAAGGCCTTGCTCTTGGAGTTCAGAGTGACTTAGGAGAGTGGGTAAGGACCACTGCTTCCCTCTGAGCCTTAAGCCAACTACAGATACAAAATGAAGGCGGGGATGCCAGACTCTCACATTGCTTGTAGTTGTCTGTGGGTCTAAGTGGTAGTCAATGCTTGGTAGCAAAAGCAGGTTTTAAGTACAGTTTCAACAACTATGATTCCAAAAGGCTGCCATGGTCTTTGAATAAGATGACGTAATACCACCCCCACCCAGTAAGCCAAGCTTCATGTCCAGCATCAGGCTTCTGTGCTGTCTCTTTGTAGCTATAGCCTACAAAGTCCAGTCTTTGGAATATGGAACTGATATTGGCTGATATCAGGGTTCCTGGATGGATCCGTATGTCTCCAAACAAAGAACTAAGCAGAGACATAGAGTTACAATGGAACCAGAGACCATTTGTTACAAGAAAGGATGGGGAAGCTAGCCAGGACAAAGAGCAAGCTTGGAGCTCGGTGGTCCCCATATACAAAGAGCTGAAGCTTTTCCATCTCCTTTACACAGCATGGTTATCTTGCTCGAGCACTGGTACATGGTGCTATCTACCATTCCATTCTTCAGACACCTCAGCATCTTAACTCTCCACCCAAGAGCATGGAGATTTTGTCCAGGGCAGAACAGATTTGAAACAGCTTGCCTGAACTGTTTAGCCTTGACCATGGTTTTCTCAGCCTTCTTTGTGAACTGTTTACATTACATTTTAGTATGCAGATTTTCTATGGCTTTGGACAAGGCCTTCTGGACCTCATGTTCTGCCCTAGACTCAGGCTTTAGAACAGGCACCATGAAATTAACAAGCACACAGTCTGTTCAGCCACCCACCCACTCAGCCTCTTCCCACACCTGTTTCTGCTCAAGAAAACCCTTCGTCCAGTTGATTAGAACCAAGTTTTCAGTGTTATTTTGTCTCCTTTTTCTTCTCACACTCCTGACCCATCAGAAAACCTCCCTGTGGTTTATCAGAACAGCTACCACCCCACTCTGTCTCAGCCAACTGGGTCTGATTCCATCGGTGCTTAACTTAGTCTGTTAGACTCATCCATTTGATAGTTAGGACTTTACCACAGAGAGCTCTTCTCTCACTAAGTGGTGTTAACAGAGTTGCATATTGCAAAGATCTGGACTTGGGAATTGTCATGGTGAAGACTGATTTCTAGTAACAAATTCATGATATGTTCCTCAAGGCCAAGAGACAGAGACTCCCATTCCCAGCCTACCCACCCACAGACCAGCAGGCCCCATATCACTTGGCACCTTGTTAGAAATACAGAATTTCGGGCCACCTAGACTACTGAGCCTGAATGTATGTAAGATCTGTGGTATTGGGGAAATAGGATTAGAGCATTTAATTTCTCAACATATACACACATATATACATATAGCACATTCTGAAGAGATGAAGAATGAAGAACAAACATGCTCAAAGCATAAAGTTGACTATTGTCCATCTATTCCATGTTAAGGAGAAATTCCAAAGCCATATTAAAATGAATCTGTGGAATTGGACATGGTAGCAAGCACTTGAAATCCCAGTGCTTGGGAGGCAAAGACAGGAGGATCACAAGTTCAAGGCCAGCCCAAACTACATAAGGAGCCCATCTCAATTTTTCTCTTTAAAGGAAGAAATAAGAAAAAGAGAAGTAATGAAAGAAACCCACAGAAAGAGAGATTCCCTTAAGAATTTAGTGAGCTCTAAGTTTCCAACAGGCTTTGGATATTTATAAGTCCTTTGATCAGCAATAGCTTTTTCACAATGACTTAGCAGCCAAAGGGATTAATTAGGTAGCTGTTTGTTCCACACTCTTTTGATTGATCTCAATCCCTCATCCATCCAGTCTCTGAGACTACAGGGAGAAAGCATACTGATGAGCTCCAGCTTCCTTAGGGTCCTCTTGATCATGGCAAGGTGTGGCCTTTCAGAAGTTCTGTCATAGTGCTCACAACCAGTTCTGAGTGAAAGCACACACAGTTCACATACATGTTATGTCTCCCAGTCAAATGTCATGCCAGATTTCTTGAGGAATGTCTCTCCAGTCACCTTAGAAGAGGATTCAGTTCATACTAATGTCCCCAATGTTCTTCGAAGTAGTCTTGGGCAGGTCAGAATTCTAGTTTCTGGTTTCAGTTCTCCTGGGTCAGGGGAGGTGTTGGCCTCTGCCTTAGGCTTCACTGCCAACAGCTTCACGGATGGCAAAGCAAGAAGGAAATGGAAAAGCAATAGCCAGTTGCCTGTTTCTGCCCAAAATGCTGGAACATCATTCCCAGGCTCCTTCCACAGCTGCATTTCACTATGATCACACTGATCATGGTTTCCTGGAAGAAGAGTTACCAAACATGATCAATACGTATTCTTAGAACTTTTCTTCCAAAATGACTGAACCAGTCACATTTACTCAGAGATATCACAAAGACCAGTGCTGCCTCAGTTTGAACTTGGTGAAGAACTTCTGCCCAGAAAGAAAAATAAGTAAACTTAGGTTTGGAACATATACTTTTGTCTTTAGTATATATTGTTTCTAGATTGCAAATGTTAAGTGTCACCAATTGGGGAAGGAAAAAGAAGAGTTGGACAGGGAAGAGGAGAGAAGACAGGACAGAAAAAGAGAGGGGAAGATGGGAAAGAGGAGAACATGAGAGAGAGAGAGAGAGAGAGAGAGAGAGAGAGAGAGAGAGAGAGAGAGAGAGACCCTATCTTGAGATAGATAGATAGATAGATAGATAGATAGATAGATAGATAGATAGATAGATAGAGCAAGCTTGCCTTCTTGAATTTATACTCTGAATTCATGTTCTCTGAATGAGCATGGCAAAATATTAATTTTTGTTTTAAAATTTAAAATGAGATCAGGTCATAATTTGTGCATCAGAGGCAAAGGTAACTGCTGTCTACAGAATTTAAATGGAGAATTCAAACACTCCCCACAATAAACTTTCAGCAAACACAATTTAACAATCAAAATTCACCACACAAGAAAATGTGGGAGAGGTAGCAGGATGAAATAATGTTAGGATTTGAGCTTTAGAGTGATATACATCAAAACCAAACAGAATTATATAGTCATTTGTGTTTAATATGCTAAATATGAACCAGAAAATGTAACAAAAGAACAAGAGATTATCCAATACAAAAAAATCTGAGTCTACAGAGAGCTTCTAGAATATTGTAAGTAGAAATGGGACTGTCGCATTAAACCAGGAATTAGACACAGTGGAAGAGAGAAGTGACAACTGGAACAGAGCCAAAAAAAATAGTGAATACCCAGGGCAGCAAAGATCTGGAATCTGAGAGTAAAGGTGTTAATGGAAAGTGAGTACTTTCAAAATCCATCCATCCATATAACACTCTTGAAGGGCATACACAGAGATGGTAGTGGGAGAACATTCAAGAACATTCTGAGAACTTACAGAACTCATTGAAGACACCATTCCTAGGCATCTCTGTGATGCAGCCAGACTTCAAAGGCAGCCAAGTATTGATGCAGACTGAAAAGGCAGATTATATACCGAGGAATGATGATTACACGAAGAGCTTCTTACAGATTATAGCTGAAGCTAAAGAACAGGAAAATGCCATCTTCAAAAGGGAGGGAGGGAGGGAAGGAGGGAGGGAAAGAGAGAATCACTCTGAAATGAAAAGCAGAGAGAGAGGCAGCCCAATGAGATGAACCCATGAGTAGAAGCAGTTATTGTTGAAGCCTGTCAGCATCAGTTCAATCCCAGATCCCACTAGGGATGAAGAAAACTGGCCCCTAAAAGTTGTCCTCTGACTTCCACATGCATACCAACCTTCACACACTGTATACACATGCAATAATAACAAATAAAGGAGAGGAAGGAACGTGACAGGTGCACAGTTAAATCTAGCAAACACTGGCTACTTATTTTTAAAAAAGCAATAGTGCTTTAAAATCTGTTAATAAAATATCTGAAGTGCTGATCTATAAATAGACATCGGGCACTCGAAGATCCTCATGCTGTTTGAAGGAAGTGTAAAAATATTTCAGTTTAGATCTTACTAAAATGTGCTTCACTAAAGATCAAACACAACTATACAAGAGATCATAAAAAAAAAGAGCAAATTTTCCAAACTACAAAAGCTAACAGAAATTGAATGCTAGAAGTGAGAAGGAGGAGCCAATCAACTGAAGAAAAAGTCATCTTTAGGAGTGATACCCCTGGTTTTCCTCTAGACTTCATATATACCCATGCACACATACACACACATATACATGAATATGCATATACAAATGTCAATCAAAAGTCAGGAAACAAAATGATTCTTCCATCCATAAAAGGCATGAAGATGGTAACAATAAAGATAAGAACAGATATTATGAAATTGCAAAGACGGGGCAATAAATCCTGGGTGTGTATTAACAAGAATAAAATTTATAAGCTCTAACAAATTTTAAGATGGAAGAAAGTGGGGACTCAAGATACCATATCCAAAAAGGGAATGTAACACACTGGGAAGAAAAGACTGCTATGACCAAATTCTCGCAGGAAAGCTAGACAACCTTTTCTAAGCAAGCTGATACCAAACGTGTCACATCAGAGTGCCTGCAGCCCAACTAGCGCAGGATGGAAGCAGAAAGTGGGAGCTGCTTCTAATCCTTCTAGAAGCCAAATCAATATTTAAATCCTTGTATATGGCAAAAATACCAAGGCTGGACAACTTCATAGGTAAATTCTACCAAACATTTAAGGAATAGAAAGTCGCCACATTACATAAACTCTCTCCGGGAAACGAAAGTACCGCAAGGAAGACAGGCAGCCACATTCTCTAGTGTGGTTTACGAGGTTATTATAACACTGGTTTCAGAACCAAACAAGGCCAGAGAAGGGAAAATCGCTGGCCGCTCTCTCTTGAGTATGGATGCAGAAGTCTGAAGTAAGAGTCTCATGAGCAGTGATGTCCCTTTAAAGGGACACTGCATGATGATTACATTGGAATTAGCCTAAGAATTCAAATTTGGGCTCCCATCAGATAATTCAGCAGTGTAAGCTGGTGTAGTGTCATGCGTAAATAGGACAAAGCCATCAGCTCAGGAAGCAAAGAGGTGGCATGGGTGTCACAGGTCCACAAAGTGGAAGGGACAGAAAGTGGAAAGCAAACCAAGGCGTCCCTGAGGACGCAGCCAAAGGAACAGCCACTCTGCTTCTCAGCAGCTAATAGCAGAGCTTCCACGCATGCCTCACATGGATTTTAAACATTTTTCATAAGAGAAATAAACAAATTATTTTCCACAAAAAAACTTTAAAGCAGCAAAAGTAACAGTTGTGCAGTATACAGTCATGTAGTATACATGGTTGTGCAGTGCACACATTTGTACAGTATACAGTTGTATAGTATACAGTTGTATGGTATATATGGCTGTGTGGTATACATGGTTGTGCAGTATGCACAGTTGTGCAGTATACAGTTGTGCAATATACAGTCATGTAGAATGTATAGATGTATAGTACACACAGTTGTACAGTATACAATTATGTATTATACAATTGTGTGGTATGCATGGTTGTTGGTATATTGGGCTGATTACTATACAGTTATATAGTATATCCAATTGCGTAGTATACACAGTTGCATGGTTACACAGTCACACAGTATATACAAGCACATGGTATATACAGTTGTGTGGTATAAAAGGTTGTGTGTATACACAGTTGTGTGGTATACACAGTTGTGTGGTATACACAGTTGCATGGTATACACAGTTGCCTTACTTTCTCCTTTTTAATGAAAATCAGTTTCAAAAACAGTTTGGGGCAGAGGGCAACTGTCTTGTAGAGGATTTAAGTTCAGTTTCCAGCACCCAGCCCATGTGGAGTGGCTCACAACTGCCTGCAACTCCAAATCCTAGAGATCTGATATTTTCTTCTGGCCTCCATAAGCAATTGTACTCATGTGCACACACATACACATGCACACACATACATGCCAATTAAATAACTACAAACAAAATTTTTGAAAGAAGCAATGGCTTGGGGAAACAGATTTTAAAACTTCCACTGCTCCTGGTTACATTCTTCTTTTGATTGCATATCTAAAAACAAACTCAAAGTCACTTCAAATAATTTTCTCAACAGTTCACAGGAATAACACATATTTTAAACTAGAAGATCAGATATATATTCAATAATAGGATAAAAGACTATGACATTTAAAAACTGTGCAATCAGTCTAAATTGGATACTGTAGACTTACCTGACAGGATTCCCTTCTTTAGAGCCTTTTTGGCTTGTTTCCATTTAAATATTTAATATTCTTTTGGGAAGCATATAGTTTTATACTTTCAGAATCAAATGTTTACATCAGGATTTCAGAAGATGATATAATACCAGAAAAGGTTGTTGTATATCTCTGCTCTGTTTCAACAGGTAAACACCAAGTTAAGTGTCCAAATGCTCTAGGAAAACTGTGGAAAGGGGCCACTCACATCTCAGTGTTGTACCATAGTAGCATATGGGCACCTTGGGGCATCCCTGTGTGGATGAAACACATCTGTAAACTCTGGAATTATAAACTGAATCCACAGGAGAATTAAGTCTCCTCCGTATTTTTTCAGGGGTCCTTGCTTTGAATGTCTTGTTTTGTTTTTTAACATAGAAGTTCCTCAGTCTGTTTTAATAGCAATAGACATTCTGGTGAGATGGTTCAATGGGTGAAGGACACATGTGGTATGCAACATGCACATGCATGCACACACAGGGTGATTTTTACAAAACTATGAGAACGAATGAACAAAAAAGAGATGATTACACCAGTGAGCCCAGTTATACAGATTCCTGTGGGATGTGACATCCTGTACTGACCTCCTCTTGGTATTGTAAAGAAAAGAAGAATAAACATGTTATTCTAAACTGCCAAGCAATCCCAGTGGTGTTAATTTATAGACCCAAACCTTACTTTTGGACCCATCAGCCTCAATTTACTACACTAAGGAAGATGTATCTGGTGAGAATGGCAGGCTGGCCATGGTCATGGACCAGATCTGGCAAGTCAAGCTCACTGAGTTTCTGTGAGGACCTCTAGGCAAGTGTACATCTGGGCAGTGAGAACTGCCCATCTTGAGAGGCTTCCTTGTTAAAGGCAATGCCTTCAAGGTGATACCTTCAACCCAAATGGAAGAGAATTACACATTCCAAAACTAAGCACAAAGAAAATCAGGGCAATAGCCTTGGTATGTTGGGTGTACGCAATCAGGGGATATGTTGTGAGGTTAAAAGTAAATGCCTTAATCTTCAAGACAGAATAAAGTCAGCATTAAAAAGCTAGCATTGTAATATTGACTCTAAAATTCTGGTGTTTATGAAAGGCAAATGCTCAAAGGCAACAAAATTATGATTCTCAAGTGGTTCCACAGAGTGAACACACCTCTGCTTCTAATGGAACTCTGCTAGAAGAGACTTGAGTTTCAAACACACACTTGGCCAGTGATGCTGGGGATGCATCACTGAGTATCCACAGACTGTGGGATGCTGACTAGGGTTAGCAGGATGCTGCATGGGGAGGAGGAAAACATCTCTGAAAGAATGAAGGTAGGAAGGTAAGGAGGCCGGTGATCAGCTCTGGCTCAGGGGAGAATCAAAATAGCCCCTTCATCCATGTCCCCAAACATGGCTACTAGCCACACAAAACTCCTGTGTTATCTTTCTTCCCTCAGTGTTTACATATCCAGAAAATGGTATGGATGACTTTGGAGATCAAATGAAGACCATAAACCACCAGGTATGTAGACATCCCAGAGCAGATGAGAGTTCTTGGACCAAGTTGTCAGTCATCACCAAAGTGGATCCCAAAAATCCCTTTGGGAGCTGGTAGAATCATTTAGTGTCAAATTATCTTTTAAAATCATTTGAAGAAAAATGTAACATGCCTGGTGATAAGTGACAGTGAAGCATAATGTGATGTAACATAATAAATAACACAGAATAGAAGAAAGTTTGGAGCTAAGATGAAAGAATGGACTATCCAGAGACTACCCCACCTGGGGATCCATCCCATCATCAGCCACCAAACCCAGACACTATTACACATGCCAGCAATATTTTGTTGAAGGGAACCTGATATAACAGTCTCTTGTGAGGCTATGCCAGTGCCTGGCAAACATAGAAGTGGATTCTCACAGTTAGCTATTGGATGGAACACAGGGCCCCCAATGGAGGAGCTAGAGAAAATACCCAAGGAGCTGAAGGGGGCTGCAACCCTGTAGGAGAAACAACAATATGAACTAACCAGTACCCCCTGAGCTCGTGTCTCTAGCTGCATATGTAGCAGAAGATGGCCTATTAGGCTATCATTGGGAAAAGAGGCCCCTTGGTCTTACAAACTACATATGTCCTAGTACAGGGGAAGGCCAGGGCCAAGAAGTGGGAGTCAGTGGGTAGGGGAGCAGGGGCAGGGGGAGGGTATAGGGAACTTTCGGGATAGCATTTGAAATGTAAATAAAGAAAATACCTAATAAATAAATAAATAAATAACACAGAGTAGAAGAAGCACAGTATATAAAAGGTGAAAAGGACAAACAGTGTATTAATGGCATGCACATTTTTGTCGTGTGTTACTACAAGACGTATTCCGTGTTAATCACCAAATCATATTATGATGACACCGTACACTATACAAGAATGTATTATTATATTACACATGTACATTCATATATAATTACCATATGTCAAGCAATATTGTCCAAGGCTCCTGAGCTTTAAATTGTAGTGGAATGAGGGGCCTGTGAGTTGGCTCAGTGGGGAAAGGTGCTTGCTGCCAAGTCTGCTGACCTAAGTTCAGTCCCCACAACCCACATGGTAAAAGGAGAGAGCCAGTTCTCCAAGTTAAGTTGTCTTCTAGCCTCCACATGTAAATCCTGGAGTATACATGCTATACACATACATTAATAATTAACTAATTAATTAGCTAATAGAAGAGTTCAAGGTTCAAAAGGCTACAGTATAATTGTGTGCAAGTCTTATGTTTTATATCAATACATAGAATATATTTATTATATTATTCAATGTACTCAAAAGTATTATGTAATTTTATGTATGGAATATATCAGTTTAGCTTGTATATTATAAAATATAAATGTATCTATAGCATTACAATTTTGAGTTAGTGATAACAGCTAACATTTATATGACACTACAAGACTCCTTTATAATCTAATAAATTGAGGACTATAGTAAGCCTACCTAACAGGGTTGTGGTGAACTCTAGTTATATTAATGTAAGTAATAAAGTACTGGGCAGGCAGCCAGTAAGCTATCAAAGCTGGCAGATTTTATTATCACATTTGCTAGATTTCAAAGTCAGTAGACAGTGGTACTGTGACATAAACTATCACACCAGTGCCAAAACTCTATGCCTTTTTCCTCACCAGAAATGAATCGATTGCTGTGGATGTACAAAGGGCTCTTTGATATACTATAGACCAACTTTCAGCTGACTGATAGAAAGTCAGTTTTAAGGGTCCAGAGAGATGGCTCGGTGGTTGAGAGCATGGCTCACCTGTTCTAATTAGGATTACCATTACTATTTCTGTCATAAAACTTCAGAGTTTACTCAGCCTGCTTTCTTACAGAACCTAGAACACTTGCCCAGGAGCTTCACCCACAGTGGGTCGGGGCCTCCCACGTCAAACACTAAGAAAATACACCGCATGTTTGCCTATACCCGGGGTCTTATGGAGGTGTTTTCTGAACCAAGGCTCCCTCTTCTCCGATGACTCTAGCCTGTGTCAGGTTGACATAAAACTCGCCAGCACAGTGGATTCCTTTTCATCTTGACACAAAAAAAACGCATCACTACTAAGCCCAAGCCACAACCTTTCCTTTCTCACTTACCCCCAAGGCCTCACTTTAAAAGCACAAACAACTTTAAAAGTTTCGCAGTCTTTACAGATTCAAACACATTAAAAGTTCACTGCCTTGAAAATAGTCAATGTCTTTAAAAATCCAAACTCTCTTTTAAACGTTTAAAAATCTCTTCAGAGGACTCTTGTAAAAAAATAAAATTAAGCTAAATACATACTCACTTAAAGAGGGAAAAACCAGAACATGTTCACAATCTGAATAGAGCAAAAGAAAACTCCAACCATGTAAATAACTCAGTGCCTAATATCTGGGGTTCATTAATACTCTTTTGTGCTCCTCCATGAGGATTGATTTGGGTGATTTCTCCAGCTCTTCCAGCTGCAACACACACACCTTGTCTTCTCAGCTCAGGCTGGCTTCACTGAATGCCCACTTCTGTCAATCATCCCATGATACTGTCATCAGTAAAATGCCAGGATCTCTATTCAACTGGGCTGCCCTTTCACCAATAGCCTCTCCTGGGTTCTCCTCAGAGACTCCAGCCCTACCATAGTGCCAAGCCTCTGCTGCTCTCCATGAGCCATTCATACCTTCAAAACCACTCCTACCTGGGGGAATCTTCCACTACCAAGTTCAACTGCAGCACCAGGTAAAGCCTCTGGACCACAGCCTCTGTGTGCTGACTCTGAGGAAACACATCCCAGAAGATTTCACCTCAGTGATGCTGGTCTCTTCTTAATCTAATTTCTTCGCTCCCACTAGCCAGCATCAACTGTCCCAGTAACACAAAGGTTTTACTTCAGTGCT
This sequence comes from Mus pahari, assembly GCF_900095145.1. NCBI lineage: Eukaryota > Metazoa > Chordata > Mammalia > Rodentia > Muridae > Mus > Mus pahari. The sequence goes on along the minus strand of NC_034599.1, from coordinate 104,955,177 downwards.
CCTGGTATTTGACTAATTCCACCGGATTCTTCAGTCCCAGCTAACCAGAACCACAGATTCTTAACTCAAAATAGCAAGTGACCCTGTAGAGTCATTAAAGGATTCTCACACTTCCCCCTGAAATGTTCACAAGCCAGGCCTCTATTCTTTGCATGGTTCTCAGCATTCTTTTTTTTTTATTGGATATTTTCTTCATTTACATTTCAAATGCTATCCCAAAAGTCAACATTCTTATCTTCCAAGCTCCCTCAGAAGAGCTCATCAGGCTTTGAACATTCAATGGCTTTCCCAGCCTAATGTTGGAAAGCCCTTCCACAATCTTCACAAAAACATATGGTTGGGTCTGTCACAGCAGTACCTCACTATCCTAGAACCAATGGCTGTCCTAGTTAAGGTTACTATTGCTGTGATGAAACACCATGACCAAAACAACATGGGCGAGGGAGGATTTATTTGGCTTACACTTCTACATCACTGTTCATCATTGAAGGAAGTTGGGACAGGAACTAAAACAGGACAGGAATCCAGAGGCAGGAGCTAGCACAGAGGCCATGAAGGAGTCCTGCTTAGTAGCTTGTTCTTCATAACTTGCTCAGCATCCTTTGTTATAGAACCCAGGACTACCAGCCCAGGGGTGGCACCACGCACAATGAGATGGGCCTTCTCCCATCAATTACTAATTAGGAAAATCTCCTACAGGCTTGCCTACAGCCTGATCTTAAAGAGGCATTTTTCTCAATTGGGGCTCTTCCTTTTCCAATGACTCTAGTTTGTGTCGAGCTGACATAAAAATTGACAGCATATGGCCCTTTTAGAAGAGCCAGGTTCAGTAGCCAGCAGCCACATCAAGTGGGTCACAACCTTCTGTAACTCCAGCTCCACAAAATCTGATTCCTATTCTGGCCTCCACAGGAACTACATGTATGGTGGTGCATCTATGCATACACACACTTAGGCATGCACACAAACATACAAAAGTATTTTGGGAAGCAAAGTCTATTTATACCTGTTCCCACATACCTCTTACTTTTAAGAGGAAGTGTTCTTATTTGAGGCAGAGGGGAGGATTGCTCAGTGGTTAAAGCACTTGCTGCACAATCCTGAGGACCAGAGTTCTGATCCACATTGCCCATATTAAAGCCAGAAGGGCTCAGAGGCCCACTTGTAATTGCAGCCTTGGGGCTAGAAACCTGGAATCTGCAGAGCAAGCTGGCTGGCAAAAGTACATCCATCCGCAAGCCCTCGAGGAAGACTGAGAGATCCTGCCTCAGGGAAGAGGGGAGAGGAATGACTGAGAGGAGTCCTAATGTAAGCCTTGGGCCTTCACATGCACATGCCCATGCACATGCACCCGCAAGTATGTGAGTCCCATATATGCATAATAGACACACATGCCTGAAAATGGAAACAAATAGATAGAAAACATCCCCATTTCTGACATTTTTCATGAAGAAATATGTCAAAGCAAAGATCACTTGAAGAAAATAACTATTTCTGAGATGTCCTAACCATTTCAGATAGATTATAATGGAATCCAACTCCAGAATTAAAAGTAAGCTAAGGAGCTGGGCGTGGTGACACATGCCTCTAATCCCAACACTCTGGAAGCAGAGGCAGGCGGTCTCTTATGAATTTGAGGCCAGCCTGGTCTACAGAGCTAGTTCTAGGCCAGCCATGGCTACAAAGAGGAAACCCTTTCTCAAATATAATTTAATGTGATGTACTATAATTTTAAAAGCAAGCTAAGAGAGAAGCCTCAGTCGCAGCAGTCGGGTGACTCCTGAGAGCTGCATACGGGCACTGCATGGCTGTCACGGATTCACATCCATTTCCAGTCTCTCCTCGCTCATTTCTCTTTATCTTCTCTGGCAGGGACCTCTTTCTAAAGACCCATTACAGATGAACACCTACGTTGCCTTGTACAGATTTATACCACAGGAGAATGAAGACTTGGAAATGAGGTAAAAATGTGTGCGTGTGTGTGCGTGTGTGTGTGTGTGTGTGTGTGTGTGTGTATGTGTGTGTGTGTGTAGACAGAGAGATAGAAATGAATTAAAGACAATTTTAGAGTGTTTACTTTTATACATAAGAAAGAAGAAAGGAGGGCAGTGAGATGAACCAACGAGTAAAAGCCAGCCTTCTGACCCGAGTTCAAGCCCCAGAATAAAAGGATAAAAGGAGAGAACTAGCTTCCAAGGACTGTCTTCTGATCTTCATGCACACTATGGCACACACACACACACACACACACCACACACACACACAGACATATACTCATACACATATACATACTGCTCTCACGCACACACATTACTACTACTAACAACAACAATAATAATCTTAAGGGAGTCATTAGAACGATGACTTACAAATGCCTTTACGCATTCACCAGTCTGCAGGACTACCATGTAAACTGATTGCCGAGTCCTCTTCCAAGTGTCTTACTGAACAGATCTTTGGGGAAGCCAGAGTGTATGTATCTAGTCTGAAGGTGGTGCCAATGCTGGTTTGGGACCTTTGCAAAGCACATCTTTAGTTCACGGCCCATGGAATATGAAGGTTTCCATGAAGGTTAAGCATTAAATGTACTTGGCATTCACTGTCAAATAGATAATCAAAAGGTTTATTTAATCCTCAAATTAGCATTGTGTCTTAGTCAGGGTTTCTATTCCTGCACAAACATCATGACCAAGAAGCAAGTTGGGGAGAAAAGGGTTTATTTGGCTTACATTTCCATACTGCTGTTGATCACCAAAGGATGCAGGACTGGAACTCAAGCAGGTCAGAAAGCAGGAGCTGATGCAGANGCCATGGAGGGATGTTCTTTACTGGNTTGCTTCCCCTGGCTTGCTCAGCCTGCTCTCTTATAGAACCCAAGACTACCAGCCCAGAGATGACACCACTCACAAGGGGACCTCCCAACTTGATCACTAATTGAGAAAATGTCTTGCAGCTGGATCTCATGGAGGCATTTCCCCCAACTGAAGCTCCTTTCTCTGTGATAACTCCAGCTTGTGTCAAGTTGACACAAAATTAACCAGTATTCATTGATAGAAGAGTCGAGCTTTGATTATTAGGGTCAGTCTCCTGCCTCCCATATTAAGTCAGCTTTGCTTGAGTCTGTCTTTAAGTGACGCTTGATCATCTTAGAGCTGTGTTCAGAGTTTGCATCATGGCATCTTTCTTTTCTTTTCTTTTCTTTTCTTTTCTTTTCTTTCTTTCTATTTATTTTTTATTTTTGGTTCAAATGATTACAATTGGATACTGTTTATAGATGTGGATTGGAGTCTAAGAGAATCCTATGGGGTGCATAGAGGCAGAGAGAGTTTATTGCAGAAAAAAATCCACCACTTTCAAGGAGGTGGTGACCTAGAGCTGGGTTGGGGACCATTCCATGGACCCTGTAACTGGCAGATTGGCACCTTATACGGGTCCTTTGTGTAGTGCATATGTTTGTCTTTTCAGTTTCTCTGTATAAGCTGTTTGGAGCATGTCACATGTCAACCTTGGCACAAAGGTATTCCAGTCTGGTTTCTTTGTGCCAAGTTTTGCTTCAGTCTCCACCCTACACTCCTGCCACAATACTTTTGAGTTTATCCTTCACTGGGTAAACTTTCGAGGATGAACTCATTGTCTGGGGTGTAAGCATTGTCTGATTAGTCCTAGAATGCCAAGGCAGGATATGGCGTTTTCAGGTGGACTCTGTTTCATCAGAGACAATCCAAATCTCTAAGTCGTCATCTCTCTGGCCTTGTGACTAACATGGGACCTTCAGAAGATGGCCCACAGTTGACTATATAGGAATGAAACTGAGAATGGCAATAGCGAACCATACTGAACTCCTTGAGATGGCCATTTGGCTGTGTGGGATTTGCAGTGAGTTACTAGAGATGGGCTCAAGTGGTAATCTGCTTGTGTTGCAAGCACAAGGACCTGAGTTCAATTTCTAAAAGCCTACTTGGAGGAAGAAGAAGGGGGGAGGGAGGGAGAGAGGGAGGAAGGAAGGAAGAAGAGAAAGAGGAGGGAGGAAGAGAAAGAAGGAAAGGAGGAGGAGGGAGAGGAGGAGGAAGAGGAGGAGGAGGAGAGGAGGAGGAGGAAAAGGAAACATGGTGGCACAAGCTTGTAACCCAGAGCTAGGGCTGCAGAGATGGA
>NC_034599.1:104948051-104950975 GCF_900095145.1 Mus pahari | reverse complement strand
ACACACACACACACACACACACACACACACACACACACGAAGAGATATACCAGAAGTAAATTGAAGATGAACTATCTCCCTATTTCGTTAGCCCCACATCTTCATTAGAACAGTATTCTGAATTCTCTAGATTTTTGAACAGCAGTTGCAGAGCAATACTGAATGTTACCAGGGACACTGACGGGTGTCTGGCTCTATGCAGGCTGTCGTAAATGTGTTTATTTTTTTGTTGGTTGCAGGCCATTAAAAGCCAAGATGTCTGGTCACGACTCCAACATTTACAACCTGCTTGCAGGCAAGCAGAGCCATTCATTCCCAGAAGTGAAATGCCTATATTTTGTAGGCTGGGAGACCAAAGTGATAAATCAGACATACATCTATTTATTTATTTATTTATTTATTTATTTATTTATTTATTTATTTATTTATTTATTTATTTATTCATAACTAAGGCATTGCAGGTTCCCTTTTGAAAAGCCAGCAACTTGACCAGCATACTCAAAGCAATACAGAGAGCACTGGGTATTTTTCCTTGAATGAGTTGGGACTTTGTGAATTATCTTTTCCTCCTCAAACCATAAGGGGAAAAAATCATTTTGATTAGATACTATTCTTATCTGCCTGCATAATTACCCAGGGGAACATGCTGCGTACCTTCTTGGGAAAGAAGGCAAAGGAGTAGCAGATAAGGAATGTTGGAAATATGAATTTGGGAACAAAAAGAAAGGGGAGAGGCTCAGATACCAAAGCCAGCCACCAAAAGTCAGAGCAGATGAGTCATGGCTTCAGTAGATCCCTTACAGATCTGCCTCGGAACAAGGAAAGCCTTATCTACCAGAGGTCAGTGGTGCAAGTGTCTTCATAGTCCTTCATATTAACTCACACCCTGCTGGTACCAGCTATCAGCGGATCAGGGCCTCTCCCTGCTGCTTCCCCCCCACACCTGTCCCACCCCCTGCCCCAAGCCCATTCCCCATGAAGAATGAAGTCAGATTCCCCTGGCCTCTGGCCAACATGAGGGGCTCTCCTGAATCTCATGCTCAGGATGAATTCAATGTTCATTCCCTACTTCCTCATCTAAAACCTAGTAAACTCACCCCCTGGGGTCTGCACCAGATTGGCAGGGGGCTACCTGGTCTAAGTAGCTCCAACTTTGTGTCCACTACTGCCCCCTACAGCTCACTGTGGGTAGAACATGGATGGGTCAAGGCCACAGTGCAGTTTTCATAGGTACAGCTAAACCAGTGAGCCAGATGCAAGGGTTCCCTACCTGCTTCTCATCCAACAAGAGAGCACAAAGATTAACTATGGACTTCAGCTCGCTAATATTGAAAATAGGGACAATCAAGTCTGGGCTTCTAGGATGAGGTGGCTACGAGAGAGCACAATATTCAGTACATGATAGACATGTTACTATTCCAGTTCCAATGTACTTCGGTTTTTTTCTTGTTCTGTTTTGTTGTTGGGAGACCACATGTCACTCTTAGCCCAGGTTGGCCTCAAACTTGGGATCTTCTTGCCTTGGCCAGTGGATGCTGCGATTATAGCCATGTGTCACTGTGTCCAACTCCAATGAGCTTTGAAAGTTGGGTCTTACCTTTCAGGAGAGAGAGATAGAGGAAGAGAAGGAGGGAGAGAGAGAGAGAGGAAGGCAGACATAGCAGGACAGTGTGAATTCACTGAATGTTTTAGAATGCAAAGCTTGGTACCACTTGGCCTTGGCTCAAGTCCTAGGCAAGTCACTCATGCAGTGTCATGACCCCACATGTCTAGAGAGCTACACGAGCTGTCTGAGTCTCTAACCATGAACATGAAGAAAGTTCCTCATAGTTCCCAGGTTGGCTTCAAAGCCACAGCGTTCCTCATTGTCTTTGGATCTTAAACATTATTTGTGGAGACTCAAGACTTGTGCCGCCTCATCTTGGCTAGCTTCTGTTTAATTTACAGTCCTTTCCCCTTCAGCAAAAGGACCACAGCACCACAGACAGGGGTCCTTTGCTTCCTGTAGTCTGTGACATTCTGCCATGCACCCCTCCCTGCCCCATCGCACACATACACATGCACACTCATGCACACACACCTCTACCTCTTGAATTTCTTCATCCTCTCAGTCGTATCTCAGTGTTCCTTGGTTGTGATGTTTACTCCTCTAGTGACTCTATTTGGATTATTTATTTCAGGGAGAATACCTCAACTTGTATTCGTACAATTCTAGAATCACTGAGTTATCTCTGCCTCCCCCTGTAAACTCTTGGGAAACTCTATCTTCGGTATTCACAATATAACTATGCCCATCATCTCTACTGCTATGAGGATGAGAAAGGCTTGAAGTCATTGCTTCTTATTCTCACCCAGGCACCATTTGTTTTTAATCAGTAGAAATAACCTATATGGTTTTGCCAGGTTGATCTTTCATGTAAATCATCAAGAGATATAAATTGCTGCATTTGGGAACTTGGACACCAAGGACAGAGAGTGAGCAGAAGAGTGAAGGATTCGAATACATATTCAGTGGCTGTGTCATGTCCATTTCAAAGGCTCTATGTCAACTTCTCACATCCAAGTCATTTTCATTTTTATTAATTCTCTTCAAACAGATTTATATGATAATGGCCATTTTTCTTTGGGTAGGGAGAAGAGATGGCAGGTTTTGGATGAAGAAAGCCTTAGGAGCCAAGATAGAGAAAAGGGGAATTGCTTTTTCAATATTATTAAATTCTAGGAAAGATATAAATTAATGACTGTGTATGACAGAATGCCTAAACAGAGAGAGGGAGTTTCAGAGAAAAACACATCTCTTTAACACCAAATAAGGATTTAGAATTGTGAATCACAAGGCTCTTGGAAGCTTTGAGTCTCTGACATTCTGTGGGTGAGTCCGAACGGGAGCAAGCAAGCATGTGTCTGGTTAACTAGTGTCTGAA
>NC_034599.1:104920876-104947191 GCF_900095145.1 Mus pahari | reverse complement strand
GGCAGAGGCAGGCGGATTTCTGAGTTCGAGGCCAGCCTGGTCTACAAAGTGAGTTCCAGGACAGCCAGGGCTATATAGAGAAACCCTGTCTTGAAACCCCCCCCCAAAAAAAGAATGTGGGTAGAAAGTAGAGGCTGGGGCCAGAGCCCAGAGAGGCTGACCATTCCAGCCTGGCTCCCACCTGTACTTTGCACCCTATGTTGATGTTGGTCAGTGTCCTCTCTGAAAACCCTGTGGATTTAAGTAGTTAAGTTTTCAATTTTTCAAAGTGTGTATGTGGATACATGTATGTAAACATCATGTGTGTGCATGGGTATGCGTGTGTGTGTATACATATGCACATATGTACATGTACATGTGTAGGGCAAAGAATAGCTTTGGGTATCAATTCTCAGGAATTACCCGCCTTTGTGCTTATTTTTATTTCTTGAAATAAGCTGTCACACTTGCCTGAAACTCACCAAGCAGACTGGGCTGGCAAGCCCTAAATATCTGCATGTCTCGGCTATGCCAGCACTGGGATTATGGGCTTGTACCGCCATGCTCAGCCGAACAGCTTTGTTTTTCTTGCTTTTGTTTGTTTTTATTTTTGTTTAATGTGATCTCTGGGAACAAGCTAAGTTCCTCACCAACCAAGCTCTCTCCCCAGCCTTAATTTTATTTTTCATTGACACATCATTGCATGCATTTGTAAGCTACTACACACTAGTTTAATAAATGTTTACAGTGTATGTTGATTGAATCGGGCTAATTGTCACACCTGGCACCTTAAAGATTTCTGTGTTGGGAACAATAGGAATGTATTTAGTGACTATGTTTAGACATAAAAGTGTCATCATGTCAACTGTCGCTGGCCACAGTCACCCTACCATGCTGCAGAACTCTCCTTCCTGTCCCTGCACATCTGTACCCATCACCTATATTCATCCTCCATTTATTTTTGGAAAATGAGCTTAGACAATGTAGTTGTGTATCCCAAGTTCATCATGCACAGTACGCCCTGGGAAGTCAATTGGGACTAGGTTTGACCCTGGAGCCCAGGAAGCCTGTGGTCTGCAGACTGAGCTCAGGAAGCCTCGCCCCTGGTGCAGAAATTTTACAGTCGAGGTCAAGCTGTGACTCTCATCTATCTAAATGACTCTCTGACTCATTAATAAATGGGAGAACTGGTAAGATGTCACACCTGCTTCTGAGGGAACCCAATCCATCACGTGTAGAGACAATGAGGACGGCTGGAGGGAACTGACAAATCAAGGCGCAGACAGCCAAAATTCATGAGGTATTCTTGACTAGATTCTGCTAGGCACAACCCTCTTTCATTTCTATGCACAGTGATAATTGCATTGTTATAAGTTTTCTGCAGCTTTTATGCAGTGAAAAAAACAGCAAAGCCATTGAAAGGAAGACATAACCTGATTATCCTGGCCATTTCTAAGTCTTCCATGATCCCCCCACCCCATCCCTAATGTTCTCTAGAAAAGCTGTGAGGTTGCCTAAGACAACATCATTTTAGAGGAGAAAACTGGTTAGAACAGTAAAGCCATTGACTGTAAACCATAAAATTCCTGTGGAGAATGTTATTAAAGTTAATATTCCTGGGCACATCATAGACCTATACCCTGAATCAAATCCTTCCTGAAACTCTGTATGGTTAGATATTTATTTGGATTCCGATTGTGTTCTAGATTTGAAAGCAGTTGTGACTGTCATTAGCCATGACAGACTCAAAACCAGAATACAGGGCTACAGAGACAGTCCAGACTGTAACACGCTTGCTTCATAAGCATGATGACATGAGGTCAGTGCCCAAAACCTATGTAAAAACAAAAACAGGGCATGTAGCATGCAGTTGTGATCCCAGCACTGAGGAGGTAGGGGTAGTGACTCAGTGACCTCCATGTCACTCCAGTGAGAGTCTCTACTTCAAAAACCAAAGGTAGACAGTTCCTAAAGAACAACATTCCATGTAATCCTCTGACTTACACACACACACACACACACACACACACACACACACACACACACACACACACACACACACACACACACACACACACACAGAGAGAGAGAGAGAGAGAGAGAGAGAGAGAGAGAGAGAACTGGGTTTCTCGATTCCATTTTAACCTGTGGAGAGAGCTGCATTCACCTTTGACCCACTCTGAAGTTCACCTTGCCCAGTGTATATGACCCTCTGCAAAATAAGAAAGGAGGAATGCTCGAGACAAATGAGACAGAAGACTCCCCTGGTGTCTCATTTCCATTCTCTAAGTACATTACTGCTTGGCAAATGCATCAACTTAATTAAAACTAAATGTAATTCTAATGCACCAATTTGATTTAAAAATAATCTTCACAGTCGCCAGGACATCCAAATCCAATTAAGGCTATTTGAGGAAAGTCTCTGGTGCATATTATTTTGTGATGCTGCACTATGTCAAGAAGCCCAGACCTTCCTGAATGTCACTAATGTGTTTAGCTGCCTCCCTCGCACTCAAACGCCTCTCTCAATTAGGTTCTAGAGAGCGTGATCCACGACAGTTCAGGAACATCTTCCCCAATTCCTTCCAAATGGCTCTTTAACTGAATGTTCCTGCTAGAATATGGACCTTGGAGAAAATGCAAACAGCCTTAAGGCTCTCAGGTTTAAGATGGAAATCAGACTGCAGAGTCAAGGAGTTCCTGATGTGCCAGGGCTGTAAACAATTCTGGACCAGATTAACACAAACTGAGAAATTAGTCTGATGGGGAAAAAAAAAAGGAAAAAAAAAAAAAAACTCAACTGTGAATCTCAGATGAACAGAGTAATTTGGCTAGTTCCCTTTGCTTCTCCCATTGGCTGGCTCTTTCAAGGACATCTGTGGTGTTGATAGACACAGTGTGGACTTCTCTTCATCTAATGAATAGACTAGGGTATGGAATATTAAAACTGTCCGAAATGCCTGCAGAGTGATATGGGCAACTCTCCTGCATTTTGATGAGCCATGAATAGTGTTAAAGGCGCTCGATATCCTGCCGCTAGCTAGCCATAGAGCCAAAGCCCGATGTAAGTAGTCCAGTCTCTCTGTCCCTGCCGACATGTGCAGACATGGCTGGCAGTGCCCATTTCATGCAGTGGGCATTGTTCCTCCTACAGAACATCTGCTGTTTTCAGCCCTACAAAAATACTACTGTAATGAGGCACATAGAGTCAACTGCTAAGCCTAGCTCTGATATTACTTTGTGGTCAGAAGGATAAAGGGAATGGAGACTGGGTCTACACAAAGGAAGGCAGAAGCCTTCCCGGGTTCCGAATTATCCCAAAGACTAGAGTCTGAGGCTATCGAAGGAAGCAAACATCTCGTTACCAATTGCCCCTGACCAAAACTAATGACGGCAGTGTAACAGTACGCAGTGGTAGGCCTCTGTAATCCCAGATCCTCTGGAGGCTGTGGCGAGAGACTGCAAGTTCAAGGCCAGCCTAGGAGTCATAGAAAGACCCACATCTTTATGCAGTGGGGGGGAGACAGAGCATACCACACCCACTAGATCTTGTCTCTAAGTGAAAAATGACAGGCCCGGGAGCAAATTAGCAATTTCACAGAGCCAAAGACTTCCATGTGTTTTAACTCAATCCACAGAACAACTTTTCAAAGTAACTATACTCCATAATCTATTTATTACTGTATGTAACATATAAACTTACAGCATAGCATTGTAACAGCTCAGGATCAGAGCTGTAAGCGCTGGGATTTTCACCTGAATCTAACTCCACACTTGATCTGCTCCACATGGTACTTGTTCCTCATTCAGGGAAGAATCTCACTGTCGGTTCCTCGTTTATAGACTTCTGCTTTTGACATTACCAACATCCTGAGGGCAGTAATAATGGCTTCATAGCAATGGTGGCCACCACTTATTGTGAACTTGCCTAAATGTTTTATATAAATATCAGTGCCAATTTAGTGTTTAAAAGTTAAAACCATAAAAGCCAGTGCCCCCCACCCTGTGCCTTCAATGGCCCACCCCTTCATGTGGGATGCTAAGGTCTGAGGAGGTTTCTCTAAGCCCCAATCTCTTCTTATCCCACTTGTAGAAAATAATGTGTTTGTCTGGAAGGAAAACAGAGATGCCATCAGAGGCTGCTGTGTTAGCCTCCGTAGAGTTAAAGAAACTGAGGCTTCGAGAAATCTTGCCATGTCTGAGCTGCTAGTGAAGACCTGAATGTCATAAGCACTCAGAAAATATGAGCTCAGCATCCTAGAATCTTCTTAGGCTATTCAGGCAGAGGCTGAGACATGAGGATCATTTTTCTGACTTCCAAATACAAGACCGAGATGGTCCAGTCCTCCTGTTCTCCCGACAGTGCACGGGTTATCATCCTCAGAAGAAGTGTCTCCATTAGGGAATGAGAGTGTCCTCACTTCTAAGAACACTTTATCCACCCAGGGCACGGGAGAAATTGGCTGTGGGGCCTTAGACCAGTCTCCCCTAGGAACTCTCATCCATGAAACATGAAGCTGTCTTCAATTAAGTTTCCAGAAGATTCCACATAGTCAGGATGTACCATCCCTAGCTCTGTGCCCAACACACTTTTGCCCACAGGGGTTATCCTCAGGTAAACAAGCATTAGGCTTGTATTCTCTTCAGATTGATGGGCAAGGCTCTCTGCGTAGAGTTGGTTGGTGTGGTGTTTTGGTTCTTTGATGGTGTAATGCAGCACACTGAGAACATCATGTCCAAGGTGAGGAGGTTTGAGAAGACAGTGGACCATTGTGAGCCTAGGGCTGCCAAGCAAGGATCTCAGGGTTTGTACTCAGGACAAGAGCAAGCTCCTGTGCCCCACAGCAAGGATTTCCTGGGGCTCCCTCAAATTGCCCAGGCTTCAGAGCTTAGGTACCACCCATCATTTTCTGGTACTTGACCCTGGGGTGAGTGATCAGAGTTGTGGGGAGGGAAGTAGCTGGAGTGTGGACTTAATCTGGTGCTTAATACAGAGAACTGAGCAAACTCTAGCTGGAGCCCCAAATCTGGGCCAACACATTTTTTAAATTAAAAAACAAATGCAACAACAACAACAAAAAATTATAACACAGGCAGCTTAGGCCACCTGTCACTGAGAATCCAGAGTCAGAGATTAAACCTTTAAATCATGCTTTAACCTGAAAAGACATTGCTTGGAAATCCGAGATAGCCGGCTTCCACTCCATCTCAGCCAAGACACAAGAGAATGGACTCAGAGGCTGTCCTCCCTCCAAAGCTTAATCTCGCCCCTCCAGCCAGGTGCTCAACCTTGTCTGTGATAGTGGGAAGATGTGGGTGTTTTTCTCCTCTCTCCACATAGTGGGAGTTACTCAATGCACCAAGGTGGCTGAGCCCCACTTCCTTCCAGGTGGCCTTTTAGCATCTCAAAGCTTAACTCAGAAAGGCTAAGCACTGGTGTGTGGGCTGGGCTGCATAAACAGTGAATATGCAGATTCCCTTAACATGAAGTGTAGGGGCGCTCTGAGAGATTGGATTCTAAAAGTGCCCCTATCTGTCCCTGTCACTACTGGGCCCCTAACATTGCATGTCCATCCTGACTGAGCTCCTGGATCCCAGTGTGGGAAAAAGCTGGAGTTCAGGTTCCAAGGAAAAGGATGTTCTCATTGTGCGATAGTGTCAGGCAGAGTGATCCAACCATCTTTGGGGTCACATGGAAAAAGTTGCTGTCTTGGCTTTGAGTGCAAGAGACACTTATCATTAGCTGTTTCTGCCAGAAGGGTGGGCAATTTGACTAACCTCTGTAGGAATCCACTCCTCTAGACCCTGTTTATTTCTGTCATCATTTACAATGTGTGATCGTTTATATTGATATTAAATGGTTTGTTCTTTGTTTTCTTATTTATAACTCATCTTTTGCATCAGAATAGAAGTTCTAAGAAGGGATTTTATTTTGCAGTGTGCACCTGGTGTCTAGTAAAATAGCTCTTTCAGAATCTACCTTCTGTGGCTATTTGTTGAATGCAGAATTGAATTTAAAAAAAAAAGAAAAGAAAAGAAAAGAATAAATGGATCAATGTAGCTCTTATCACCAAGCACTTTTCTGGTCCTGGTCAAGATCTTTTGCTGGAAAAGCCAGACTCCTCCCCACACTGTCAGGGGCATACCTGGTATTTTACATAAAATTATTGCTGATATTTTGGTGTGTGCCCTATTGTAGTTTAGCTAGCACAAGGTAAGCACTCTGGGACGGCCCACTTCTGCGCACCTTAAAGAGTGGGTCTCTACCTAGTCTCTGACTCCACAGCTGAGTGAGCATCCTCCTCCATTTTCCTTAGGAGAGGCGCCTCCATTCCCCTGCTAACATCTCCTATCAAACCATCAGCAAAACCTTGCATTTGATACTGATGTGTGGTTTCTTAGGTTACAGGGTTAAATAAAATCTGCTGGAGCTTAGCAGATTTCTCTACAATGACTTTCATCCGTGATGCTTAATTAAATCCCTCACCTGGGAAAAAGCGATTTTCTTCAGCCACCTCTCTTTCAGTGGCATCAGCAGGCAGCTGTGACTGTCAAGATGGCAAAATGTCAGCTGCGTTTACTGCTGTGGGGCTGCTGTAGCAGAGTGGGTAGAGACTGACTTTTCCCCTACATTCTTAATCTTTCAATGATCCATCCCTTTCATATGAGATTCTAAATCCTGAAGTATTCACACAAAATTATAGAAAATTAATACCTTTTGTGAAAGGAAAATACAGCTGTTCCAACAGAGAGGAAGAGGGCCATAGGTCAACAGGCTTCAGAAGAAGAAAAGGGCTGGGGAGATGGCTCAGTGTCTAAGGTGCTTAAAGTGAAGGGTGAGGACCTGAGTTCAAATCCCCTGGAACCCTCGTAAAACCCAGACATGGTAGAGCATGTCTGTCACCCCAGTACTCTTAGGGCAAGATGGGAGATGGAAATAAGAGGATATCTATGGGGATTCCTGGAGGCCAGCAACACAAAGCCATGCTTCCAATAAGGTGGAAGGGGAAGGGCCGATATCCAAGATTCTCCTCTGATTCCCATATACTCAATGTGGTACCCACACATGCACACATACATCATGCACTAACACATCAGACACAAGAAATAAAAGAGGATAAGGAAGAGGAGGAGGGGAACGAGGAAGAAGAGGAACAGGGAAAGGAAGACGTGCACTGGAGAACTCAACCAGCATGCAGGCTCCCTACCCATTGCTTTGCCATAACCCCTTGGGGTTCCATGAGAGCTCTTCACACACCTGAGCCTTCCAAAGGTAGCAATCTATGACTGGAGTCTTCCTTCTGAGCTGCCCTTGAATAAACCTGACAGGTTCCACTGATCACTGTCTCCATAGTTTTCTGTGGAACAGCCGGGAGCATGGCTTGGTGCTTAGATTTCGACAACAGTCAAGCCTACATGGGAAACCTGGGTCAAAATAACTGAGACTTGGCACCGACCGCAGAAGAGACTGAGTCAGGAGAGCAAACTGGGCACAAGGATCTGCTCTGCTCTGTACAGCACCCAATGATGTCAAACATGGGGTTTTTTAAAGAGTGCTTCCGGTACTGTACAAAATAAAACAGTGGAGGCCGTAGACATAAGCAGTCAGTCAGAACAGAGGTGGGTGATGCCAACTGTCTACCAACTTTGTAAGGCTAATACCATAGGAATTCAAATGATGTGAATTCATCTAGTGAGAGAACAGCTAGACTTCATAAGAATGTTGGGAGGGGAACAGGAAAGAACAGGAATCTTGGGAGATTCCCAGATAACCAAAGGCCTAAAAATGGCAGGCTGTTGTGGCACAACCTGACCATCCCCACATCAGAAGGCTGAAGCCAGGAAATCACAGCAAGTTCAAGACCAACCTGGGCTACAAAGTAAATCCCAGGCCAGCCTGGGCAACAATGTGATAGTAGGTCTTAATTTTTTTTTAAATTTGTACTCATAAAAAAATTAAAAATAAACCCCTGGGTATAGGAGTCAGTTTAAACACTGGGCAAAAATCCCTGACTCTGTGTTTGCAGTAACAGTGACTGTTCTAAGTTCCTCCCTCCCTGTGTATGCTCTCCTTTCCTTAGTTTGAGATATTGCAGTACCTCTCACAAATGTGCGGCCTTCTGTCCCTTGAGTCTGGAGTACAGGAATTGCATTGGGCTATAAAGAGGCAAACGTGAGAAGGTAGCCTTCCCTCATCCTTATTTACTTATTGAGTTTGAGACTGCCTGATCAACATACATGAAACCTTGCCTCACCAATACACTGTTTTTCTTCTCTTTTCTTCTTTTTGCAAATTTCACCTGCATTGGCATTTTGTCAGCATGTATGTCTGTGTGAGGGTGGCAGATCCCCTGAACCTGAAGCTACAGATAGTTGTGAGCTGCCATGTGGGTGTTGGGAGTTGAACCTGTGTCCTCTGGTAGAGCAGCCAAGGGCTCTTAAACACTGAGCCATCTCCCCAGTCTTGCCTGTGTGCTTTTTAATCCAATCAAGGTGATGATGAATAAAGATAATAATAAAGAGAATGCCTGGTTTTAGATATAAAAATAAACAACAACATAAAAGCAAGATATAGTCCGTATCTACATATCAAATGCATGAGGAAATTGGATAGGAAATAGAGAAGACGGGAGGAAGATATACTTTGGGGCAAAATATAGCCTGATACTTATTGAATACTAAGTCTGGCCATTTTTGCAATGTGAATATTTGCTTTCCACTTCCTTGGAAGGGAAGAGTCAGTGGAAACACGCTTCCCTTACTTCTATTTATTTTAGGATAATTTGCGTGACTGAAAAACTACCTCACGCTAAAGAGTATTTTCTCTTCCTCATTTGACTTCCGCCCCCCTAACTCATGCATCCTTCATTTTTAGGCCAGGAGACATGATCACTCTCCTTGAAGACTCCAACGAAGACTGGTGGAAAGTAAGTGTTTCCGTCTTTAAAAAGAAATAAGAGTCCTTTGGTGATGACAGTTACAATAAATGTTGCATTTGCCGCTGAACACCTCTTCTTCCATTTCAGGGAAAGATTCAGGACCGGGTTGGTTTCTTTCCAGCCAACTTTGTTCAGAGAGTAGAAGAGCATGAGAAGATTTATAGGTGTGTTCGAACCTTCATTGGCTGCAAGGACCAGGGGCAGATAACACTAAAAGAGAACCAGGTAAGTAAAGGTCACACACACACACACACACACACACACACACACACACACACCACAAGCAGGGACAGAAGAAGGGACCAAGTGTGCCTCTTGAGAAAAGATGATCGGATGCCCATAGTACAAGGGAAGGGTTGTTAGAATCCAACATGCAAAACTGAAGTGCCAGGAACCTTCTGCTTTTATTGTTATAATAGAACACCATAACTAAAAGTAAGTTGGTGGGGAGAGTATTTATTTTAGCTTAGAGTTTCAGACCATGAAAGTCCAGAATGGCTGGGAAGGCTCAGGCATGGCAACAGGCAATGAAAACCTCACAGCAGGAAGAGGAAGGTGTCCAATCACATTTCATCCCAACACAGGAAGTAGAGCAAGAGAGAACAGGAAGTGACTCACTCTCTCCAGCAAGGCTCCACCTCCAAAAGGTTCTGTATCCTCCCCAAACAGTGCCACCAGCTGGGGACCAGGTGTTCAGATACCTGAGCCTGTAGGAAACCTTCCTCATTCAAACCACTACACTCACTCACCCAATGGGATCTGTCAGAGACGCGTATATAATGCCACAGTGTCATGAGAGAGCACTTGCATCTGAGGACCACTAGTCACTGAAGTTAGCAGCTACTCCAGTTTTTACTCTGGGCTGGCCCCCTCCAATATGTCATCACCTAAAGAGAAACGTGGCATTGTGTTGTGCTGTGTTCCAGGGTTTGGCGTGTTGGCTCCAGTCACCTGAAGCCCACTCAGATCTCCTTCTCAAGACCCAAGCCTCTACGGGTCCCCCTAAAAGACATACACCATCACATAATAACATAAGACAGAGACAAAACAAAGAGGAGAAATCAACTCAGGCAGAGACTCTGGACATTTCCCTGTACCTAATCGACACATTCCTGATACCTTTTGCTCTGTCGATTTTCCTGAGCCCTCTGCCTCTGTAATGTCCTTAGCCACTTCCTTCTGGACTCCTTACCTAGCCCCTGGAATATAGATAGAAAGAAACAGGACAGTCACAGGTCACCTCTGCCCTGCTCCTCTCTGGATGTCTCCCTCCAGCACAGAGAGGGTGTCCTTCTGTCCTACTTACTTCTCACTGTGCATGCACCATCTTCAGTGCTGGACAAAACATGCTCACAGCCCCAAGACTGTTCTAGATATGGTAGAGGAGGATGCTGGTAGCCAGAAGTTAGAAATTTCCCTTCTCTCACAATGATGTCTTACAGATGATTGCCAATATTCAGTTTGGGAAGTCAGAAGTTTGCCTCTTTCTGCATTCTTGGTGACAATAAAGTAATTCTAGCATTTCTCAAGGCAATGGATGTATCTAGTTGAGTATGTAATATGTGAAGGCTCAGTCTATTAGAAATTAAATAATGAAATATGAATTCATAATTTAATATTTGTCTGTCCAACACAATTGCTCCAAATGTACCCTAGATGGTATTGTTTATTATTTTATTGTATGTGTATGGAGATTGTGCCAGTGTAGATGTCTGTGTACTACATGCCTGCCTGGTGCTGTAGAGACCAGGTGGAGCGCTGAATCCCCTGTGATCTAGACTTATAGACAGTTGTTAGTCAACATGTGGGTGCTGAGAATTGAATCTGAGTCCTCTGGAAGAGCAGCCAATGCTGTTGCCATCTCTCCAGCCATCCTCCTCCATCTGGGTAGATTACCTTCAAAGACAGTTCTGAAGTCTCACACACACACACACACACACACACACACACACACACACACACACATACACACACACACACCACGATCAGTCATTACTTTATAATTATAACTGATTTATTGTTCTAAAATAATGTTTTACTCAATTTGATCAACAATTTTCTTTTCTATATGTGGCTCCAAATGACTTTTTCAACTTAACAAATGTTTCCTCACTCTGGACCTCTAGTTTACCCCTTGTAATTCTAGCACCCAGGAAACATAGGCAAGAAAATTTCAAGTTCAAAGTCTGGATGTCGTGAGTTCAAAACCAGGCTGAACTACATAGCAACCAAGAACCTGTCTCAAAATAGCAAAGGCTTAGGATAGAACTCAGTGATAGAACACAAGGCCTGGAGCTTGCTTTCCAGTGTTTAAAAGAAAGAAGTCCCACACAAAAATAATGATTCATTTTTCCTTGTAGCTAGTCAATAGAATGTCAAAAAGAAAAAGAAAAAGGAAAAGAAACATCTAAAGAAAAGTACAATGTGAAGAAATGGCTTTTAAAAAACATTAATGTCTATTGCTATTAAAATCAAGCAAATAGAAATTATTAAAGATAACATAACCGGAAATCAGAACATTTTCCCACATATTTTAACAAAACAGCAGATGAAGTTTGTGAAACTGGTTTTCTGTAAATGCGTGTTACCCTGAAGCTCAGATGGCCCATGGCAAAACAAAAGGCCAGGAAGAAACACAGCAAATCTGGCCTAGGAAACAAGATTGTCTCATTGCCTACTAAGGGAAGAGGACTGGAGGAAGGATGAACAGTGGCAAGTCCCTGGATCAGGAACTGAGTCAAACTTTCCACCCTTGAAGAAGCAAGACAAACAGAGGAAAGACATGTGCGGTCTTCTTCAGCGGGAGTTAAACTGTAATAGAAATAACTGGGGGCAGATGGCTCAGTGGGTAAAGAACTTACTGTGTAATAACAAGGGCAGGAGTTCAGATCCTTAGTGCCCTCCCAGAAGCCAAATGGAGATGGGAACCCCCCCCCCCAGGGGAAGGTAGCCAAATCACCATGTTGCAGGTTCAGAACATCTCCATGAGTCAAGTGGAGAAGATGCTTGACATGGGGTATTTATAATGTTTAGAGACCTACACTTCCTTTACCCATGCCCCAAGGATTGTGTGGTTTAATCATGCAGTATTTCTACTTTACAAAACAAGAGTCCCACAGAGGTTCTATGTGCCTTGCTCAAGGGGCCCATGTAAGCACTGGGCAAGAGTACAAGCATGGCCTCTGCACCCAAGGCCGCACCTCTTCCTGAACTCATTCTGTCTCTCCCAACCATTGGATGGTATGTCACCATGCTGTAGCCACATCTCTAGCATGCACACCCGACACAGCCAACACATACCTCCCCCACCTTGACCTGGTGTGGTGAAGACACGGACTCAGATGAGGGAAGAGAAGGAATGACGATGATGTCAGGTTTGGTTTTCAAGCTACAAGAAAACCTCTGAGCTGCACTGAGGTGGCGCTCTGTCACCTCCATGCTTGGGAGGTAAAGGCAGGAGGATCACGAGTTCTAAGCCAGCCTGGCTACATGAGATCAAACAAGTTCTAAGCCAGCCTGGGCTACATGAGATCAAACAACAGCCTTAATTTAAGAATGTTATTGTAGAAGATTGGTGTCTTTAATCCAGCATTCAGGAAGCAAAGACAGACTCTGTGACTTCAAGACCAGCCTGATCTACATAGTGAGTTTGAGGCCAGTCAAGGCTACATACTTAGTGAGACCCCCCAATTCTTCCCAAAGAAGAAAATGTTATTATTAAAAACAAGATTCAAATTTGACCTCTAGTTTAATTTCCTACATTATTAATTTATATGACAACTTTCAAAACCCCTTAAGAAAACGTAACAGAGTAGAAAGGTCACCGATGCCAAGGTTGTGTAGAAATGGATCTGTGTCATGTGTGGTTTGGATAGTCACCTGTAAATGTCATCAGAAGAGTCAGTATACTAGTACCTCCCTGATGCAGACCTGAGGCTTCAGCAGGACCACCTGTGTGGAGACAGCATGGTGCCTGAACAGCATGGGTGTTTAACAAAAGTCATCTCCCAGCATCATATCTCAGAGCAAGTCTCAATGAGGATTTCATCTGCAGTGCCAAATACCAGTGTAAGGCATCCCATGGGCATGAGATAATATCAAGGGTAATATGTATAACTCTGAAAATATAAAGAGACAAGTGGCCATTAACAGAGAGGTCGGAGAAAATTGATTCTGAAAATGAATGCAGTGGGTTTTTTTTTTATTACATCACATTTCTGTCTCTAAGGCTAATCTTTCATAATTATTATAATGTTTATCCACAGAGCTCTTGTTTCCAGATGGAATTGCTTTATCTATTATGAACACATAGGAGCCCGACTTGACAGGATGAATTTTCTTCATTTTTTAAACTCGAAAAGAATCCTACTTAATCAGTTTTAAATTGCTTTAAAACATTCTTATAATGTCATCCATGGGTCTGTCATGACTGTAGAAAGGTTTTCGTGGATTCCTTGTGTTCTTGCAAAAGAAGATTATTTTTAGACTGTAAAACAGATATTTGTTTATTATAGTGATATTTAGAAAATTGTATCTTAAAGATGGACGAGACTAGCAACCACAGCAATTCAACCATCAAGTTATTAGCATTAAAAAACTGTGACATATTTCATGCCAAGCTTTCCTGTGAATTCAGACTTTAATACCGTATTTTATTTAGTCTCTCTACTTCTGTTTAGTTTCCTCAAAATACAATTTTTAACCATTCTACATACAGCAGAGTGGCAAACAGTAAAGAAGTGGAATTCTCAGCTCCCCCAGCACCAGGAGCAACAACTTCAGTGCACAGCGCGTCGTGAATTGAATCCTGAGGACCAGAAGGGAAAGAAGAGTCTTTTGGCCTCCTTAACCTTGACCTTGAAACACTTTAAACAAACAAACAAACAAACAAACAAAAATCTGTCAAGTCCCCAAGCCATCAGCCCCAAGAACCACGATGCCATGGATCGTGGTCACTTGATGGTTCTGAGTTGACCATCATTTATGACGGCGATAGCTAACAAACGCACATCACAAGTTAGGAAACTAATTGGACTCAACTTCCAAGGTTTTCTTCTAGTGCACAATGAGGGTCTGCTGTGCTGTGGTTTGACCCCATGGGCAGGGATAGAAATCCTTTCACCTTTCTCGTCTAAGGACTTCAGAATATTGGCTGCCTCCCACTACGGCTCACCTAACAGATTCCTTTCCGACAATGGAAGCAGTGTTCTTCAGGGTGGACCTCTTTGTAGAGCAAGAGAAACTCTCCCCAAGGTCCCTTGGCAGATACTCCGCCTTGTGTCCTGGGCCTGTGCCGAGTTAGAGGAAGCCATGAATAGTACAGAGTCCACCCTGAAACCCCGATTAAAGTAGTCTAAGTCCAGCCCAGCACAATTGGGTTTGAAACCCAAGGGAGAGGCACAGATGCCTGGCCTGAAATAATGGTGATAAGGGCTGGAGAGATGGTCCCATGGTTAGGAGCATGTTCTGCTCTTGCAGAAGACTTGAGTTCCATTCCAGCACCCACATCAGGCAGTGGACAACTTCCTATAACTCCACATCTAGGGGTATCTGATGCCTCTGACATCCGTGGGCACCCGTCACTCATGTGCACAGAGACACATGAATACATCCCATTGAAAGATTGAAAGAAACTAATATGGAGTGGGAGAGATGCCTCCCTGGTTAAGAGCACTTGCTCTTCCAGAGGACCTGGGTTTGATTCCTAATACCCACGTGCCCATTCCTGATGGTCTTGAACTCCAGTTCCAGGGGATCTGACACCCTCTTCTGACCTCTGTGGGCCTCAGAAACACAAGAGGTGCGCATATACCAACACAGGCAGAAGATACACATAAAATAAAAGTAAATAGTAATAAAAATAAAATAATAAATCTTGTTTTAAGATGATGATGATGACGATGACGATGACGATGATGATGACGATGACGATGACGACAATGAGGATTACTCTGACAAAAGAATAAGCAATAAAGAGTTGACTTTAACTCCAAAGCAGGAACCTCTAGAAGAATCTGTACTCTGGAAAAGAGAGTTGCGAAGAAATTAAGTCCTAAAATAGCCTCACCCCGTATTAAAGGAGGGTCAAGCTGAAGGTCAAGTCATAGCTGGGCTGGATGGCTGCAGGCATCATTTTATTTAGGGTCAAGGTGTCCCTCCTGAGAATGCTGTGCACTGTCCCCACCACAAAGGCTGGCACTGTGAGCCCAGGCCAGGTCTGCCCAACAGTAACTGTGCTGGCCCAGTCAGATAGAAACTGTACACAACTCTTGAGAAGTCTCCAGCTAGAAAGAGAAAGGGGTAGGGGGGAGAAACAGAAGGGAAGGAAAGGAAGAGGAAGTCGGAGGGGATGGAAAAGAATTAAGGAAGCACCGTTACCAATCAAGCTGATAACTTCAGTTGTCATCTTAAAACCCTTTAGCTTCCACCAGCCCTTCAGCCGCGGGCAGACAGAGCATCGCGCCTAACCCTTCTGATTCACTTACACCCCTAGGAGCCTCTTATCAGGCCCCATCCCTTCTGTGCCCTTCGCTGGTCTGTGAACAGTGAGTGGCAAGGGCACCTGACCGGATTTTCACCTCCTTTGAAGTCCCATACAGGTGCCTGCTCTGGAATATGAGAGCTGCTCCTTCTTATTTGCCTGGGCTAATAATGAAGTTGCCCCTTGACTTTCTGATGTTGTAGGATGCCCATGTAAGGTTCCAAGCACTGGACAGGAGCCAGTGAGTGTCAGTTTTTATTTCAGATCCTCGGCATGCTATACTGGGAACTGGCATGCCCCGTGCCAGTCCTGCAGCATGATTTTGTCATTCTGCCCTTACAGAGAGACTTTTCAGGGACTCACAGTATTTAATGCCATTTTCTTAATCCTCACTCATAAAGCTGGAACCCAGAAAATATTCTGCATCTGGGACTGTTTCCAAACCCAGGTTTGCATGTAATGTTTTATTGAGCGTTTCCTCACATTGCCGCCTCCCTCCCCCCCCCAGCCCCACACCAATACCCCTTCCCCCACTTCCTACTCCCTGAGCCATTTCCCCTTTCCCAGCTGAGTGGCACTGTATTCTCAGTCAGCAGCAACTTCTGCTGCAGGTCCCCACTTGCTCCTGCTGAACTGAATCCTTTCCTTTCTCTCCCCTGGCCCTCAGATCTGCGTGACCTCTGAGGAAGAACGGGACGGCTTCATCAGAGTCCTCAGTGGGAAGAAGAGAGGCCTCGTCCCACTGGATGTACTGGTAGACGTGTGACTGTAGCAGTCCCTCCCCGAGCAGGAGGCCAGCGCTGCTGATCTCTCTGTGTCCACCCAGAGGAGCAGCTGCACAGATGGGTGCCCAGAAAACAGGGAGACTTGAAGAGCTGAGAGTGTGCTAGCAGACTGGAAGCAGGCCCACTGCACAGCACATCAAGGCGGCCTGAGAACAGCATCCCAGAGCTGAGGGCAGCCAGGGGCAGTAAGTGGGCTGTAGCCAAGGCTGCCCCAGGACTCAGCTCCCTTCCTGCCCACCTGTGCAAGGCTGGAGTCTGCTCCAGGTCATGGTGTGGTCCTAGTGAGAAGTTTGGAGCTGCCAAGTAGCCAAGTTTCTCTGGTTCTGGATTACTGTTCCCAGTACTAGCTAATCAGTTTCAGCATGACTCCTGCAGAGAATCAAGAAGGGTAACCTCTGGGCTCCCAACACCCCAGGTTTCACTCCAGCTCCTGCTCAGTTTGTGGCTGGCAGGATTGTTCTTTCTTTCTCTTCAGTAGCACATCCTAGGCAGGGTCGAACCAGCATGGTACCAAGTGCAAAGATCCGACTTACCTACAGATCATGAACAAGGGCATGCTTGCTATTTCAGTGGCTCCAAAGTGGCAGGGCAAGGTCCAAGGCACGGAATCCAGCGGCAGTGGCAAGGAGAAGCGGGAGTGGGGACAAGGAAGGAGCCCTTATGTTTTGGGATCGTACAGCCCTTTCAGTTGGGGTGTTTTTTTCCCAAAGCAGGTGAGGCTGGGAATAGGAAGTAGGGAAGAATCTCCATTTTCATTTCATACCCTCTTTATCAGGAGCACCACTTCTTCCCGTGGAGGACGATCCAGAGACAAGGAAGCACCACTGAGGAAAACATCTTAGAACAAATGTAGCCAACTTAGAACCCATTCTTCTCTAGGGCAGCGTTTTCAGCTCCAGCCGGTGTGAAGTGGAAAGGTCCGGGTCATGCTTGATCTCTGAGCTGGGGTTTCGCTCACACCACCTGGGGATCTTGCTCTCTACCTGTACTGATGTTTACAAGAACATACCACACTGCGATGCCTTCCTCCCCAGCCCTGTCCCAGTATTCAGACCTGCTTCCTAGCAGTCACTGACATGTTCAAATGTGACTTTGGGATTACTGTTGCTTTGATTTATTTTGCCACCGAGCAATAAAATCATTAGGACCATCGGGGTTGGACTCGGTTCTTCTTCATTTCCTTTTCTGGTTTGTTTTGTTGATTCGGAAAAGGATCTCTAGCCTAGGCTAGCCTCAAACTCGCCACAGAGCTGAGGACGACCTTGAACTTCGATCCACCTGTCCCCGCTTGCACAGGGTTGAAGTTACAGAAGTGCAGTCACCACACCGCTTGCATGCAGTGGTTTTATACATGCTGGGCAGGAACTCTACCCACCGAACCACATCCCCAGACCCCCAATAGCCAGTATTTGGTTTTGTTTCCATTTTGAAGACGTACATGGCTACATCCAGTATATGTCAGCCTCATTCCCTAAACCAAAGAATCATTTTTCTCTTTAATATTTTTGTTACTGCTCAGAACGCAGTCAGGAGCTGAAAGGCTGCGACAGCTGGTCTCACAGTCCGAATGCCTTACTCCCATCCTGTAGCTGGCATCCAGTTTTATCCTCATCCAACAAGCACTTGTAAAACCAGGGTCCCAGACACAAGACCTCAGAGAGCACAGGTGGATCACATGACTGCCTTTTGTAAAACTAAACACCCAGGGCGGATATTTCGGCCTCCAATCAGTTTTCCATTTAATCAAGACGACCCCAGGACTGGACAGAATATAAAACACATGCATCCTGATCTCTCCTTGTTGGCCTCCTGTCCACTGCAGGCTTTTGGTACTAGGGTACCTAATTTGCATTTTCAAAACCAGTTTGCCTTCTCCAGTAGAGTAGAAGGGTGACAATATGGTGTCCAGCCTCCCAAGTGGTCTCCTCATTGATCTCTTCCTCCTGATAGCCTTGTCTGTGTGTAGCCTTTCCCCACACTGAGTCAGGGTCCGTCTTACATGGTCAGTGAAATATAACCAAAAGACAGTGACCGGCACATAAGGCTGGCTCACAAATCTCCCAGCCTCTCTGCCTTGACGTATCAGAGAATGCACTGTTAGGATCTTGGGACAGCAGGTGAGCAGGGCTTATGCCTGAGGCCACTAGACAGGACAGGCCTCTTGCAGCAGCCATACACTTAGGCAACTGGGGCCCCAACTTCAGTGGCTGCCAGGGAAATAAGGAGTCATCCCTGCTGACCACTGCCTGGGTCACACATTTATGGTGGATCTAAGTCTATAAGGTATTTTTAAGTGTAGTTTCTTAACTTGCTACTCATCAGCAGGTGAGCAGGACAGGAGAATTCTGCAGCTGCAACACAAGAAGACAGGTATCCAGTTTGTACATTGAGACACACAAGCGTTGCTGACATGAGGCATTGATGAGCAGCTAAGGCCCCATGCCAGGTGTATAGTATTCTCCAGAGACCTAGAGCCTTTCAAACAGAAGAGGAAAAGCAAGATGTTCTACATATGCTCTACATAGATTGTCATGGATGACTTTCCTACATACATACATACATACAGAGAGAGGATAAGAGAAGGAGGGGGATTTTGGAAGCCATGGCCATTCCCCTCTTCTGCTGCTTGATAAGAACAAGGAGGGCCTGGCCTACCAGTTTTTGTTTGTTTGTTTGTTTGTTTGTTTGTTTTCGACAGGGTTTCTCTGTATAGCCCTAGCTATCCTGGAACTCACTCTGTAGACCAGGCTGGCCTCAAACTCAGAAATCTGCCTGCTCTGCCTCCCAAGTGTTGGGATTAAAGGCGTGCGCCACCACTGGCCAGCCTGGCCTACCAGTCTTGACAGGTTCCTAGGAAGGCCCTGGCCTACTAGTATTGACCTGAGAGTCCAAGACCTGAGAAGCAGCTGGGCTGGAGAGGAAGTGAGAATCTTCAGAGACCATCCTGTACAAGGAAGGGAAAAGGGGAGCAAAGTATCATGTGAAGAGGATAAGATAAGCTCGGGGACACTCTTCATAGTGTGGAGGCACACTGTGAATCCTTTCTATCTGTGTCCCCTCCTGCAGAGGAAGGCATAGATAGAGCTGACTCTAAACCAGGGCAACTGTGCCCTGTACTTCACTCTAGATCATGGGTCTGTGTTGGCAAATTTAAGGTAAAGAACTGACTGGACATTCCATAGGGATTGAGAACAGAATTTCTCTTCCCTCACCACTTCACTGCTAGCCAGACTTTGGTTTCACCCTTAATGTAGACAATGGGGCTGTGATGTCTGGTCCGCATGAGGACAGAGTTGATTCACATATCATTTTCCATTCCTGCTATGTAACAAGAACACACCTACACAAACACACACACACACATACACACAGAGACAGAGACAGAAAGAGAATCCATTCTCTGATAATGAAGAACTCAACATCTGGATTCCATATTTAAAGCAATAGATTGGATAAAACCTGGTAGGAGGAGCTTAGTGGAATTGGTCTTCTATACTATTAAAGCACAAAGCTTAAAATCAGTGGGAAAAAAATCATACACGTAGCAAAAAATCAAAACTCTTGAGGCACAAAAGCCAGTCTGGATGCTATTCTCTAAGCAGAAGAGATCTAGAGAGCAAACAGACCCACTGCAAGTAGAGCCTGGCCCTGGCAGAAGCGGCTGTGTGCTCCAGCACAAGCTTGCACATACTTAGTGTTGCCTTTAGACTCAGGATTTCTTGGGGCCTTTAATTTGCTTGGTTAACTCTCGGGCTACCTGGAGGTCCCTAACACCTGACTCCTCCTACAGGTCACTGAGGTAGGCGACACCAGAAAGGAAGAAAGCAGACAACTGTCTGATCTGGACTGAGTCTTCCGGGGACAGGAGGGTGTGAAGACGTACGCACTCCCTGAGTAGACAGCTCTGAGAGCTTGAATGGGTGCAGAGTGCCTGGGAGTAGGCTGGCGCCTGTGTAAGAACACAAGCAAGCTCAATCATGCTCAGAAAGGCTCTAGCTAAGCGAGCAGGTGGACTCCAAGGCTCACCGCAAACAAAATCTCCTAAAAATAACTCGGACCAAAAATCCAAACTAATAAATGACATCGCACACACCCTTCTCTGAGATCTTTCTTAGTCATCACCCTGCTGTGTGTTTTGTACACCTGGTGGTTTTGATCCTGGGAGTGTGGTTTCTTCTTTGCTTCCCACAAGGAGTTTTAAATAGCCTGCAGTCTTCCTGTAGGTAATGAAAACCTAACTGTGTCTTAAAGTGTCCATGAGACCAGAGCCATTTATTTTAATAGATCTCTTTAAAACGAAGACCTGTACATAGCTTTTAATATGGTGTTATTAAGTTTGAACAGCCAGTGCGCATCTCTGATGTCTGTGTGGAGTTCAGAATATCCAGAATCCTCCAAATACAGCCTGGAAAAGTGCAAGCACTACCTCCAAGAGTGAGGTGAGCCGACTTTAGAATTGTTCCAGTGATGCCTGGCACGGTGACACATGACTGTAATCCCCCATGAGGGTGGCCGACTCAGAAGGCTCAACAGGGCAACACCACCGATGAGTTCCAGGCCAGGGGGCAGGAGGAGGAGGAAGGGGAGGAGGAGATGATAGGAAAAGAGGGGGTTGGAAGGAGTGACAAATTCTTCTATGGACATCACTCACACATTCTGGAGTCCACTGGTTTCATCTTTTCCAGCAAGTGGACACATTTTTATCTTCTCCTACCAATCTATGGAAATTAACATTTTTCAATCATTTTTCTCAAAGTAATATTGTTGTCTAAGATTCTTGATCATTTCCTGATTCCAGCTTTGACTATGTTAAATAGCTGCTTCCATTTTCACTCCTTTCTGAGTGCTGTGATTTAAATTTTGATTTTTCTCTTTGATTTAAAAAGAAAAGTGTGTGTGTGTGTGTGTGTGTGTGTGTGTGTGTGTGTGTGTGTGTGTGTGTGTGCCGTTGTATATAGTTGCTTGAAAACAGTTCCTGGATGGCTTCTTCTTTGATTTATTTGTTTTTGTGTTCTTATATCTGATCAATGTTTATAAATGTTCAGTGGATCTTAGGGAGATGGGTCTAGTTGCAATGTGTTGATTTGGCTACATATCTACAAAATAAAACCTTAAAAAATTCAGATTCCCTATGTTTTATTTTTTGCCTATGTGTCTGTCAAAGACAAAGAACAAAGATTAGGTAACAATGGGCATTAATAAAAAAAAAAAATCCTTTATGGGGCACCAGTCTCTAGCAAAGAGCAGCCTGAAGTAAGAAACAGCATGAGCCCCTCCTATGCTCTTACAACCAATTGCTTTGGTCATATCCTAAGTGAATATTCTCTACAGGAAAGAGTTCATATGCTGGATATTGGAACCATGATTCCTGATGAAGCAATGTTGGAGGTAAGGCTTAGTTGGCATCTGGTTTGGTTTAGTTTGGGGGTGTTGGGAATTGAATCCAAGGTCTGAGCATGTTAGGCTCCACCATTGAGCTATGCATCTAGCCTGAAGTGGGGCCTCACAGGAAGTATTTGGGTCCTGAGGCCTCCACCCTCACAGAATTGTAGTTATTATAGATAGTGTCCATCCTCTCGCGTGCTCAGGGCTATCATGTCTTAGCATGAAACAGTCCAGCACAAAGGCCCTGACAAGAAACACGTGGCTTGGTACTGAGCCTCTGAGAGGAAATGCCACTAAACGTATTCTTGTCGCAGTAACCCAGTCTGTGACAGTCTATCACAGCAAAAAACCAAAAAGCAAAAACACCAAAATACTATGTTGACGATGTGATTAATAAATATTCAGACAAATTATAATAGGAATGGCTTATTCCCTCAGTGGCAAATGTCAGGTGGCCTGCAGTGGCAGGCAAGGGCTTTGCTGGCTCTGCTAGGATGAGGGTCTGCATGATTTTAACTGACAAGAGACTTGGCAGCTTTGCAAGTCCATGTTAATTTCCCAACACATGAAGTTCTTCAGTCTCACAAGACTTCACAGATAATGAGGGGGAGTGTGACAAGTGCCTACAACCACTCACACATATAAACTAAGAAATATATAACTTTAATATGTATTATATATAACCATGTGTGTGTGTGTGTGTGTCATACAAATTGAAACAAATGCAAGATTCCTTCATAACCAATAGAACAAAGGCCACAGGATCTGGCCGAGCTTTGCTGCATCACCATGAGCCTCTTGCTGTTGCCCTATATGGCTATAGAAACAGCCACATGGATGCTCCCTCCACCCCCTGAAATAGCTTCCAGTATGTAGTTTCTTGTTTCTGAGAGCAAGAGATTCTCTTCTGCCTCAGCTGTCCTAATACCAACTGTATTTTCATGCCAATCCCATTTAGAATCTGGATAGAATATTGATCTCACCCACATTTTACCATGATCCAAAAACCGTTTCCTACTTTAATCACTTCAAGCGTTCTTCTTATTTCCCACAATCCTCTCTTGGCGAGATACCCTTTTCCTCCTGTGCTATGTTGGTTATTTGTCACTGCATAATGGCTGCTCTTCCTTGAGCTACAAATAGAAAGCATATTTGAGGAAGATTTTGAGATGGGTGGGTGACCCCATCCCTCAACCAGGGGCCATGCTTAACCTCCGGATATGATCTCTACAGATTCTCTCTCCCCTTTGTTGGGTATTTTAGCTACTGTCATCTCTGTTGGGTCCTGGGAACCTCTTGCTTTCCTGGCATTTGAGACTTTCTGGTGGCTATCCCCAGTTCTCCACCACCCACTACCACACACCTCTGTTCAATTTCCTGACCCTGTGTACATCTCCCCTGTCTCCTCCCACACCTGATCCTGCCCTCTTTTTTCCATCCCTCTCCTCTCTCTCTGCCAAGACCCTCCCTTCCTCTACCTCCCAGAGGTGGCTGATTCTTCCATTAGTATCAGAACCATTAGTTTTATAGCTATATCTCTGGTACCCTGAGATGACTGATTCTACCACAAGTCCCAGAATTACACAGTCTTATAGCCCACAGACTTAGTTCCAGCCCTAGCCCTGGGTCTGTACTGCTTCACTGTATTGAGTTTCATGGTTCTGTTACCATATCTGTAAGAGCCATAAGCTCATTTCTTCATATTAAACTTTGCAAATTTCAAATCAGAGATAACTCAACACACTTTGAGGGTGAAATCAATAAAGAAGAGACACAGCTGAAGTGGGAAGAATAATTTTCCCATGCTAGGGGCAAGATGCTTTGAATTTAGGACCATCCTACAACTGGAAGGCTTTCAGGAATTCTGTAGTGGATATGATAACATTCTAACAATTCTACTGTGGGATCACAGAAGCCCCACTATAACAAAGCCTTTTTAGGCTCTGGTTGCTCCCTAGATATACCATGAAAGCCAGAATTAGGCTTTCAAAGTTTCATTTCGATCCCATCCCTGCTGTGGTGGTTATAGTAATTATCACTTTGACTGGATCTCAAGTCTCAACTAGATTAATTGAGGTGTGAAGATCCACTGGAACTGGGTGGCACCATCCCCTAGGCTGGGGTCCTGGAATGAGTAAGATGGAGAACCCAAGCTGAGCAGCAGCGTCCATCACTCTCTGCTTCTTCTCTGTAGATGCCACATGACCAGCTGCGTCCAGCTCCTGCCGCTAGGACTTCCCCCACAGTGATGGACTACATCCTATGAACTATGAACCCCAATAACTCTTTTCTCTCACACTCGCTTTTGCCTGGGTATTTTATCAGAACAGGAAGAGGAACAGAGTTGCCCTACTACTCAAAACCCTCCAGGAACACAGCAGGGCTATAGAAGACAGCCTAGCTCTGCACTGGGGTCCTCATTGGAGGCTCTGACCAAGTCCCAGCTCTGAGAGTGCAGAACCCTGACAGAGTGGATCTACTAGCATCTTTCACCTCACTGGTGCTAACTTCCACACTGTTGCCCTTATTCCCTTGCTGAAAGTGGTAAAGAGTGGAGGGAAAGGTGTCCAAAGGAATCTTGTGGCTCTCCCTTTCAGCCAGTGTTCTTAGGGCCTTCTTTTTTTTTTCCAGTTGGCAAGAATTTTATTG
The DNA here is from genome assembly GCF_900095145.1 of Mus pahari. Classification (NCBI taxonomy): domain Eukaryota; kingdom Metazoa; phylum Chordata; class Mammalia; order Rodentia; family Muridae; genus Mus; species Mus pahari. Next base: position 104,922,973 of record NC_034599.1, on the reverse strand, counting down.
AGTATTTTTGCATCAGTGTTCATAAGGGAGATTGGTCTGAAGTTCTCTTAGGGCTTTTTTTTTTTTTTTGCATGTTATCTTCTCAGAAAAACACAGCACTATCAAAACAGTGCAAGATTTTTTCTGTGAAGAACATTAATCTTTGGTTATTATGAGCTGTGGGTTTTATAGCCCAAAAAGCTCTTTGACCTTCACCGCCCGCCTGAGTCCCATATACAAACATGTATATATATTCATACATACAAACCCATACATACAAATTATACAGCATCCCTCTGCCAGCTGTGACTGACTGACAGCTTCAACAACCTTACAGTTCCCCAAGGGAGGAGGAAGTTCAGCATGTATAGAGTTTTAACATCATCATAAGAACCCCAGCTGCTACTACTAGCTGCCTCCCTACTCTTAGCATGTCCAGGCTGTGATACTAGGTGACCATGAACTCTAGCAGGGCCAGAGCGTCAACTAAGCCCTCAAAATAAAGATCAAATTCAAGAACTGAACCAGAGGAGTGATTCTGATTGTCCTTGGGGTCTGCATCCCTGGCAGTCAGTGTCAGGTCAACAAAAGATGTTAAAGACTCATTGGAGTGAAGACCTAATAACACTGATTGACAGACCATCTCACAAGACCCTTTAGTGTATCTACCTCTCTGGTCTCTACCACTCCCAGGTAGAGGTGAGGTCAGAAAGGGAGTTGGGGAATAAAAGTTGTTTGCATGTCAGGATCTTTAAATCTCAAGTTGTGGATGGTGTTCAAGTGAAATAGAGAGAGTGAGAGATTCACCTTGAGACCTCTTATGCTGGTACCCCGTTAGAAACAGCAATTGAAAACCCAGTGCCCTAACAGGTGGCCCTAGGGTGGTGGCTGATGGGATTCCTGTGCGCAGCACAGTGGTATGAATTAGCAGATCATTTCCTCAACTATAAATCAGCAAGGCCCAAGGGTGGGGTATGGGTGTCAGATATGAAGATCTCGGTATAGGTTCTGGCTTTTGATAATTACTGTGCAAGAGGGCATGAAGTTGTCACCTCCTGAACCTTGATGACCCACGTTTATCCATGATGATCCGTTATCGTTTCTTGACTGTCTATGCTCCGCCAAGGTAGGATGTCCCACCTTGCCCTGCTTCATAAACTCTGACACTGCTAGTTCCTCTGCCACTAGATTATGGGCAATGTACAAGAAGGAACTGACCTTTGTCATAGTTTCAGGAATACACATTTGTGTGGAAGAGAGTTGACTCCTTTTTTCCTTATACCCAGCACAATCCTCTCTAGAGAGATGAAGTGCTCAACAAACCATAACATTTTCCATCAAACTGAGTATGTATCCAAAGTAGCAGTACCGGCCAGCCTGGGTCTCTTTGTTGTTTGAAAATCCAGAGAGATTTGGGAGTCTCAAGTCCTTCATACAGACAAGTATAAAAACCTTCGTCACAACTTCTAGAAAGATCCAAAGACTATGTTCTGATTTGCCTCGCTGAGCCTATGACCTTGAAAGCTGTTTCTGACTCTGGCTAGAGGCAAAACTCTGTCACTTCAACATTGTTTACAAGAAATCCACCCCATAAATCATGTGCTGGGCTTAGAAGAATTGACCCGATGAGGTCAACGAAGAAGTCCAGGGGGAATCATAGCTGGACTGTCCCCCATTTCCCTGAGCCTTCCTCCCCGCTCCCCTCTGCTTTCCCTAGCCCTGCCCCTACCACCCCCCAAGGAACCCATCTTCTTCCATGAACTTCTTCCTCCTGCCCTCAGCCGATCAAAGAGCTCAGTAAGCCCGGGAGGCGGGGTGGGGACCTTTGAGAACTCTTCCCCTCTGTGGAAAAAAAAAAAAAAACTCATGAATTTTAATAAATTATAATTAATAATTATAATTAATGAATTATTGAATATACATTATGTAAATGCCATCTTTCGTTACAAACCAAGAGCCTTTACTCAGAATGATGATAGGAGAAGCCCTAAGGGTTTATACCTCGAGGCCCAAGTCCTGGTAGTTGCAGAAAACAGACCCCTGTCTGTGGCATGAGCTTTAAGGTCCCTGGTGAGAACAATACGGTAAGCCACCCAGGATGTTGTCCCCCAAGTGAAA
>NC_034599.1:104897051-104920747 GCF_900095145.1 Mus pahari | reverse complement strand
CCACCCCCACCCCCCGTGACCAAACCATGTGAGTAAAGCCATATCTATTGACTTCCCAAAATCTTCCTTTCATGCTGGACATGGAATTGTTTCTAGGTGTTCTCTGGACTTCATGTATACATACATGTGAACACCTGAACGTGCACAAATGACTTCTATTGGGTTTCTGATTTGAAAACTGATTAGCTATAGAAAATAGATTACTTTTGGAAAACCCCAAACTGACAGGCTAGAAAAGAAACAATTAGAAATTCTTAGTGCGTGCTCCCTCTCAGAAGAAAAAGGAGAGGGGTGTGACTTGTGATGTCTCAGCAAGCAAGAGTGATCACCACTCTTTCAGGGACCAGAGTTTGGTTCCTAGAACCCATGTGAGGGTATTCACAACCTCCTGTGACTCCAGCTCTAAGAGATCCATTGTCGCTGGCTTTACAGTGACCAGCACTGGTGTGCACATTCCCACACACATACACATAATGAAAAATACATCTCTTTTAAATGAAAAATGGGAAGTATAGTCCTGGCCAACTGCAGGCATGGAACCTCAAGGCTCATGCTCCTCACGTGAGAGCGGCTGACAGAGCTTCCGGTTTCTCTTCAACACCCCTATTGTGTCAGCTCCTTGCGGCTTCCACCACGGACGGTCTCTGGCCCTTCCTCACTTCACAGGAATTCAGCTCTGATTGCCTTCCCTCCATCCTTCTTCCAAAAAGCGTAGTCTGTGTGATAGATACAAGAACAGTGACAACACTATTTGCTCCTGGGTAAGTCTGGATCCACTATTAATCTAGACATGTATTCTAAAATACAACACCTGTAAATGACATAGTCCGTGAAAGATTATTTTATCATTTTAGTAACACCGGATATCATCCAGAGAACTGTAGTCAACACCCCGAAGAGACACTCTCACATCCGTGTTTGCTGCGGCAGCGCCTCCCAGTGGTCAGAACTGTAACTGCAGGTTGTCATATTAAGTCAAACTTAAAACAAACAGTACATTTTTCTCTCCTTTGTGGACCATAGATGTATAGATACGTGAATTCATGCACAAACATATGACACGAAGGTTGAAGTAGTCTAGGGACATGAATTAGGCTAACAAGCAGAGAAAGGGAGAAAAAGGGAGGCTAGGGAGACATGGGTGGTGGGATTCTCAGAGTTCATTATTCACCCATATGAAAATATCCTTATAACAACCAGTACCATGTGCAATGTGTTTATGCTAATCTTGCCAAGTTTTCCTGTTGTTCTTCAAGAGTATTGTCTTCCTACTGGGAAGCTACTTGTCTCCATAAGCTTTTGACCACAAGGCTTCTGTCTTTTCATGTTTCAGGATTTTCATCATCCATTTAGAATGTGAATGGTTAATGTTTCATAAACCAGAAAGAGTGCACTGGTCGCCTCTGACGCTCCCCTTCACCGCTCTGGAACTTGAGGGTAAAGCAGAGGAACCAAGACTTAGCCCATGCCCCTATCGACTGGCCACCGCCTCCCTCAAGGGCTATGGGCAAAATTCTTTATGCTTATATGGTCCCTATGTCTGCAACTCTCAAAGCATTTTTTTTTCAGAGATTAAATCAGGACTCTCATATGACCCTGGTTAATAAATGTCAAGCCTTCTATGTGAAAGCTCAGAATATCCTTTTGGGGAAGGTGGCTGACAGCCTTATCTTCCATGCAAATAAACTGAGGCATGGTGAAATAATTCAGAATTGCTGCTGGGGGCTTCCCTCCTTTTGTGTGCCCTTCGTATACAGAAGCCTTCATATGAAGACCAGGGGTTCACAGGAGCACAGGAAGCATATGCAGGGATCCCCAGAGGCAAAGATAGGGTTCTTAGAGACAATACCTGCTAGTTCCAGTATTTGCCTAACATAGATGTGCAGGTTATGGGGTATAGGGTATGGGGAGGTGCTGAGACAGAGGCTGCCTTAATTGGAGAAAGCATCAGCATCAACGAGATCAGTTCACACAGATGAGCCAAAACACCAACAACGTGCAATACAATGCAGCATCCAATACGAGCCTACACACTTCCTGCCTGCGGTCAAGTCCCCATGGCCACCATGAACCTGTGCCAGGGAGCTGGGCGCAAAGAGAGGCTGAGAAATAGCTCTGTGCCTAGGCAGGGGCAGAGACCTTCCATCCGCATTTGAAGAGGGGCCTGACCAGCCAGCCAGCTTCACATGGTGTGGAAGACTGTGGGAGGTGCGGGGGCTAGGAGGAGACCTCTTCTGCCTTCCAGAGGGTCAACTCCCAAGACCCGTAGCAGCTCAGTCACCACCTCACAACCCCTATAACTCCAGCTCCAGGGCATCTGATGCCCTTTTCTGGCCACCTCAGGCATCTATCTACACATAGGTTCATTTACACACACACTACACGCACACGTACACACCACACCATACACACACACACACACACATACACACACACCACTCATACTACACAAACCACACACATACCATCCTTACTACACACACCACACAGATACCACTCACAACACAACATACACATACCACACACATACACACAACACTCACATCACACACACACATACACCACACACATACACATAACACTCATACCACACACTACTCATACCACACACCACTCACATACCATGCACGCCACACACAACACTCACCCCACACACACATACATACATACACATACTACTCATGCCACACGTACATACCACACACACACACACACACACACACACACCACAACTAAAACCTAAAATAAATTTTTGTTGTTGTTTGTTTGTTTGTTTGTTTTGTTTTTTTGGTTTGGTTTGGTTTGGTTTGGTTTTGGTTTTTCGGACAGGGTTTCTCTGTGTAGCCTTGGCTTTCCTGGAACTCACTCTGTAGACCAGGCTGGCCTCGAACTCAGAAATCCACCTGCCTCTGCCTCCCAAGTGCTGGGATTAAAGGCGAAATTTTTGCAGTAAAAGGTTCAGAACAGTCCTTCTAGCCCACACCGCATCGGACTCTGGGCACCGCCACCTCTCTGTTCCTGCTTTCCTCAGACCAAAACTTTCTACCCTTTGTCTCCTCCTAATCTGACCATGTCAGTAGGTGACACATAATCAGTCACTACACAATCAGTGTCTAACATGCTACAGCTTTGTAGGCCCGGCCCATGAGGATACACCTAACCTGGAACAGTATCTTGAGATTTTCTGGCTCCGAGTTTGGTTAGCTCACAAAGAAAGCTCATGTGGGAATTGAATTGCAGAAAAGACGCAGCTCCCATTCTCTCTGTGCTCTGAAAGCTGGTGCTGCGCTGCGTAGTCCCATGTACCTCTCGCCATCAACTTCTGCACAAATAAATGTGATCACTCAGCTCTGCATGTGAGCACTAAGCTAAGCTTGCAGGTAAGGCATGCAGGACCCCATCCCTCTGACCCTCAGGAGTTCCCACGGTCCTCACACCCCACCCAGCCGACCTGCTTGGCTATTGGAGTGCTGAATTGCCTTTTAAAAATATTGTATTTATATTTCTCTCTCTCTCTCTCTCTCTCTCTCTCTCTCTCTCTCTCTCTCTCTCTCTCTCTNTGTGTGTGTGTGTGTGTGTGTGTGTGTGTGTGTGTGTGTGGTGTGTAAGAGGGAGGCAGAGGGAGGAAGGAGAACCAAACAGGACCATGTGTGTCAGTGTATGCATGTAGATGACAGAGGAGAAACTCAGGTGCCGGGGTCTCTCGTTGGCCTTTGTTTACTTCTCCAGTCTCTGCCTTCCATCTCTTCTTTGCAGACCTAGGATTGCAGATACATGCTACAGAGGATTCTGGGAATCCCAACTCAGATCCCCACACTAGCACTGCGAGTGCTTTATGCACTGAGCCATCTCCCCAGCCTGACACACCCATTTCTTTAGGGCACTGCTCTCAGCCTCTTCTGCAAAGCCAGACTGTAGCATTGCCCACTGGGAGCATCCAGGGTCCTGCCTCAGCTACCCTCTCACAGGAAAGCAGATGTAATCACACAGGGCTTGCAAGACAGAGACAGGGCAGGCATGGGAAGGTAAGAAGCTAAACAAACAAACAAACACACACACACACACACACGAGCACACAAACATATCAAAGGAGCAAGGTCAGAGCCAAGTGACATCTTCAAGATGGAATTAAACTTCCCTAAAAAAACGAACAAGATGACTGGCCATTTATAAAATCTTTACAGCTTTTATAAAGAGAAAAGTGTCCAGGTCATAAACCAAAAATATGAGGGAGAAACAAAACATGGGTTTCCTAGAGGAAAGAAACCACAAAAGCTACAGCTGGATTGCTGGTGGGGTCAGCTGTTCAGAGAAAAGTGGCTCCATTGTGGAGCTAACAGACAGTTGACAGTCCCTAGAGCCAAGGAGCCAGAAGCCCTGTGGATAATAAATCTACTTCAGAACCTACAGACTTAATAGAAGTGGTCACCCGGAAGGGAGTGCCAAGACCTTGAAACTTGGCACCGAGCATGGCTGTTAGGATGTGGTGCTGTGGATCAAGCTTCTTCCTCACCCATGACTACATGGTGAGTTTGGGGATGCTGTCTCTAAAACCAAAACACCAAAGAAGTGGGGCTTGGGGGAGAAAACGGTAGAGTGCTAGCCCAGCATGCACAAAGCCCTGGGTCCAATGGCCAGCCCAGCACAAAGCCAGGTTCAGTCGCACACACCTGCAATCCCAGCTCTCCTGAAGTGGAGGCAGGAGGCTCAGAATTCAAAGGCACCCTTGACTAAGGGAGAGATCAAAGTCAGTTTGGGATCTATGAGACCCTTTCTCCAAAAAACAAAAACATGACAAGCAAGATGATGATGATTCAATGGGTAAAGGCGCCTGAGCTCAGTTCCAGAGCACACAGACACACATACATCACACACACACACACACACATCACACATATCACACATGCCCATACACATATACACACATACACTCACAAACACACACATCACACACACACATGCACATACATCACACACTCATACACACACACATGCACACACACACATCACACACACATACACATACAAATGCACACATCACACACACATACATACACAAACACACACATCACACACATACAAACACAAATCACATATGCTTACACACATGCACACACAAACACACATCACATACATACAGACACATATCACATATGCTTACACACATGCACACACAAACACACATCACACACATATCACATACACATGCAAACACATCACACATGCATACATACATATCACATGCACATCACACATATCACACACATGCAAACACATCACACATACACACACATACTAAAATTTTTAAAAATTAGATACAACAGCATGCCCTGTCTATACGAATGTCCTGCCAGTTCCTGGTGACTTCTCCTGCTGAGAAGCCAATGGCACTGACTCAGGCATCGGCCTTTGATTAGGTCTCTGGGGAATGAGAGACTGCAATGTTCCAAGAAGAAGGCGGAGTCCTGCACCCTGCTTACATACCCACTAACAGGAACATAAGCAAATGCACTGAGAACAGTAATGTTCAAAACAGACCCAGAAATAAAACGTAGCTTTTCAACTCAGTAGACTTAGGAGACTCTACTGACAACTTCTGAAGTGTCCGGCACAGGAGAACCAAGAGTGAAATAAGTAAATAAATAAACTTGTTCCTCTAAACCCAAGTGGCTTGGGAATCCAAGAGCTCTATTTTTGAATCTTATGAGTGGAAAATAGCTTTTGCTCAGTGCTGTTTATAACGGCGTATTTCTGCTTCAAATGGCATAAAATTAGAAACAGCCAAGATGTGGGGCAAAGGGAATGGGTCCACTGGGACATAACTAGATGATGCGATGCGGGGCATCTCTGCTATAGGATACAGGTGATCTGTCTCTTCTAATAAAGAGTGTGTGTGAACACTGAGAAAGACTGAGAAAGAAACTTGACGTGCCGGAGGGCAGTGAGTACCCGGGGGCCCCCACCCATGCAGAGAAGGGGCAGAGGGATGAGGAGAAGGATTTGGGGAGGGAGTAATGAGAGGGTGGCAGTAAGCAGGATGTAAAGGGAATAAGTAAAAATTAATAATAACTAATTTAATTTAAAAGTTAAAAATAAAAAGAAGAGTGAAGAAATGGAGCACGAAAAAGAGGAGCTAGAACAATAGAAAGAAATCTGAATAAACAAAGAGAGGGTTACATGATGGGTGTGCTCATGGGTAACTCTCTCAGTGGTGCTATATCAATGATGTCACATGTGAGAGTCAAAAAACGTCTAGAAAAATATCCAAACTATCAATATAGATACAGTACAAGTAAATATATTCATATATTGTGTAGATATAGTACAATAAATATATTCATAAGTAAATAATTTTCAAAACCTGATCTTTTAGTTGTGTTTCCTTACCACCACCACCATGCAGGTGCTTGGCAACTAAGCTATGCGCTCGGCTCCCAAATAAGATCTTTAAAACAAAAATCATATACCACCCCCACCTCAAGAAACTCACATTTAAAACTCCTCTGGTTTTTGTTTTTTAAGAAAATATAATCACTCTCTTGACATCATTTTGTATGCTCTTTTTAAGATGTGTGTGTGCAGGCTCAGGAGTGACCACTGAGCCTGAAGACTCACTCTCTGGAGCTGTGAGACTCTCTGGAGCTGAGTTACAGGAAGTTGTGAACTGACCAGCACAGGTCCTGGGAACTAAACTCAGGGACACTGGAAGAGCAGCAGCCACTGAATTATCTTTCTAGCCCCAGAAAGTTATATTCCTAGAGATATAAAAATTACTCTCTAAATTACCCAGTGCATGAGTAAGAATGCTCAGTGGAAGAAAGGAACAATTCTTTTTGTAATATTTTTTTTTAAAAATTGCCTGCAATTTGCCCTGGATAGAAGGGACCCATCTGCAATTTGTTCAAGTGAGGCACTGCCTCAGACCCTGGTCTCTATTAACACTTGCTGATAACAGGAATTGTAGCTGACTGTCATTAAACCGTATTCGATTTCCACTTCAATCTTTGTGTCAAGTGCCAAGGTGAAGAGAATTCTGATGTCAGAGAAAAGTTATAGACGAGTTTCTCTGAGCTTCCAAGACTCAGGGCACTACCCTGCCTGTTGTGTTCTACGGGACTCTCACGGCTTTCACCCAGCCCTCAGTGCCTCTGCACATCTCTTCCCATCTCCCCATGATGGCTGCTTCACTTTTCAAAGCCTATGCTCCTGCAAAGCCTGCCACACTCTGCCCAGCTTCCGGTAGCCCTTTTCCGGTTTCAGATACCTTTTCTCTGACATCTTCTTCCTCACAGTTCTTGCCATTATTCTTGTTCCCTTTACATGTGGACAACCAAGGAGTCAATGTCTGGCTCGGTGTCACTCACCCACCTCCAATGACCCCTCCTCCACCCTGTCTTAGCCAGTCATTCATTATCACCCCGTTGTCAATGCCTGCCTCCCTGTACACCACAGACCACCCCAGTCACTCTTGTTAACAGACACAACACAAGATGACAGGACCAAAAGAAAGGAAGTATGAAAGATAGGAGAAGAAATCCAAGGTGACTTCAAGACACAAATCAAAAACGGTATGAAGAAACCTCACAAGTGGAAGATGATGGTGAAAAGCCAGACTCCCCTCTCTGCCATGACATCCAGATCACCAGCCTTGGTGAAGGGTGATGAGCTGTGGGGAGGAGTGGTTAAGAGCATACACTGCACCAAAGATGATCGCTGTTCATTCCAGCGCCTATGGCCAAAGCTCCTGTAACTCAAACACTGGCCCCCAGAAGTGCCTGCACTGGTGCGCACAGACAGACCAACAGTTAGGTGGATGGATGGACGGACAGACAGATGGACAGACAGACAGACATACACACACTTTAAAATAAAATAAATCTTTTTATAAAGAGCGGCCACAGAAGGAGGGAAGACAACACGGAGTGAGCTGAGAGCTCTGTGGAGCATCCCCTTGCATCCAGTGAGCCTGGCCACCACACCAGATGCCAGCCAAGGAAAGGGTTGAGTATCAGATGCTAATGGTGAGGATATAGAACATGTCCCCATCGCTGACTATGCCTATGTGCATTGTCATGCCCAGTTTCTGGAATGTGCTATAGACAGGCTCTGTCATTTTTACTATATGTCTGGATTTTTGACATTTTTCTGATGAAAAGGAACTGTTCTTATATAATTTGTGGCATGCAGTGTATTCTAGTTTGCTTTTTAACTTTTGGGATATGCTTGGCATCAAGCACAGGTTCTCATTTATGTTATACATACTACATACTCTCTAAATTACTGCCTGCTGTGTCTGAGGCTTTCCCTGCCTTGTAACTCTTTACCTGACAGAGAAAATGAGCCTCATTAAACCTCCTAGAAAGTAACATTAACAGTTAGGAGAAGTGTGATGGCTTGTATGTTTGGTCCAGGGAGTAGCACTATTAAGAGGTGTGGCCTTGTTGGAGTAGGTGTGTCACTGTGGGCATGAGCTTTAATACACTCAGCCTAGCTGTCTGGAAGCCAGTCTTCTCTTAGCTGCCTTCAGATGAAGATATAAAACTCTCAGCTCCTCCTGCACCATGCCTGTCTGGATGCTGCCATGCTCCCGCCTTGATGATAACAGACTGAACCTCTGAATCTGTAAGCCAGACCCAATTAAATGGTGTCTTTATAAGAGTTGCCTTGGTCATGGTGTCTGTTCACAGCAGTAAAACTGTAAGACAAGAGGTAAGAAACCTGGGAGGAAGGGGGACAGATTCCTATATTAAATGACCTTCAAAGTGCCCTTTTCTTTTGTTGTACCTAAACAACCTCATTAGAAGGTAAGTTTTCCCAGAATGTATCTTGTACTTATTCCTGAGTGTAGCCAGAAATCTTCTATAGACTGACTATAATGCAAGTGAAGGATGCCTGGTATCTTTTATAAATATATGAATGACAAAACACATCTGAACACAGGAGTCTTCCTATCCTCATCTTGATTATCTATGGCCCTGGAGGACTTGCATGAACCCATCTTTCCTTCTTAAACAATAATCCAAGAAATGTGCCCAGTAGCATACATTTTAAGTTGTGTGTGCTGCCCTCCCTGTCTTAGTCGGTGTCCTGTTGCTAGGAAGAAACACTATGACCAAGGAAAATCTTATTTCTAAACAACAACAACAAAAAGCATTTAACTGGGCCTTGTTTACAGTTTCAGAGATTCAGGCCACTGTCATCATGGCAGGGAGCATAGCAGCGTGCAGGCGACATGGTGTTGGAAAGGAAGCCAAGAGTTCTACATCCAGATCCACAAGAAGGAAGAAGAGAGAGAAACTAGGCCTAGCTTGGACTTTTGAAACCTCAAAGCCCACACCCAATGACAACTTCTCCCAGCAAAGCCACACCTCCCAATCCTTCTAAAGTAGTGCCACTCCCTCATAACTAAGCATTTAAATATATGAGTCTATGGGTGCTACATTCTTTCCATTAGTGACAAGCCCAACAGGCCCCAAAAACCTGGGCCCTGTCCCAAGGCAAAAAGTTCACGGAAACTCAGTCTCCTGGAATGGTGGCATTTTGTATAACAAATGCTCCAATGTCCTTGCTTTAGTTGGAAAACAGATCCATGTGCTTTCCCTTAATACATAGCCATGTTAGATCCTAGGCAGTCAGTCCTTGAGCTGATCCTGGGTTTAGGTAGCTAAGTCACTGCCCTACACAGGAATTTACCATTCTCTAGGAAGAAGGAAGTTTGTGATCTAAAGAGGAACCAGGGTAGATACTTAGAACCATAGGTAGCTGAGTTACACCCATACACAAGTATTTACAATGGCCTAGGGGGAAGGTGGACTATAGGAACTATGGCAAGGGCATGAAGCCATTGCCCCCGGCTACTGACTTTAAGCTGACTTTAGGTGGAGCTCTTGATCCCAGCTGTTCACATTGAATGTTATCCCAGTTGGTTCCTGCCAGCCCTTCCATGTTTGCATTCCTCTGTTTTGTGTAACTTCCCTATTTTCTTCTGTATAAATAGTCTGATGCTCGATTTGACAATTTGCATTCAGATACCACACTCCCTTGCATCCGTATTTGTTTGTCACCCCACATTCACCGAATCCTCGCTCACCTGCAACCAAAGACCCAGTTCCACGCAGATCGGGGACTCAAGTAAAGTCCGTCTGCGGCATATGGGGACATTCTTATTCAAACCATACTTCCCATCCTGAACCCTATGTCTTTTTACATGACTACATATAGCTTTCCAGAATAAAATTCCCACCCTTTCTTTGTTCTAGGAGAGCACTGTCTCAAGAATTATCCTGCAGAAAATAAAAATTCCCTCCCCGCTTTCTCTTTTGGCTAGGCTGTACTTCTGCGCTCAGTCCTTGCAGACCATCTGTGTTTGGACGTAAAAGGAAGATGGCCTGTTCGTGTGTTGACCCTTGTCCTAAGGTACTTAATGAGTTTAGGTTTAAAATATATTCTCTTCGTCTTTATTCACAAATAATTTACATTTAATGAGGGAAAAAAATAGGTTTCCAAATTCAGTGAGTTCTCCGTACTTGTAGGCATGTATCTAATAAAAACATAATCATAATTGGTTTTTCCATGAAGAGATCCAATTTAAGCTTACAGTCCACTTTAATTGGTGGTTTTCTCTTGCAACTCGTTGTTTGTAATGGAAAATTTTAAGAAACATAAATTCCCCTGGCAAGTGGATCTGCCTCTAGCTTCTGGGTCAGTTGACGCGTCACCTGCTTCATTTCGGCTCTAGTCATGAGGCCACATTAGAGTCTGCAATTCTTCTAATCACATCTTTCTGCCCGGTTGTAGGTTAAGCACTTTGGAGAAGCTCCAAGTGAGCAATGAGGCCTTCAGAGCCAGTAGGTCTTTTTTGTCTAGACAAGTCATTAATTGTTCATTATGATGAATGCTTTCTATGTGCCAGAAACTAAGTTCTGTGACTTAAGCACAAGATGCGGCTTGCTCAGTGAGTGTGAAATCTACAAAAGGTCAACAATGCCCTCCATAACACCTGAAACACAAGGCAGGAGTACCAAACAGCCATCCATAGGGTGCCGAGCCATTTTGCCAAGCATAGCCCACTCTAGCCACTGATGCTCACGGGAGACCCTCCTCCCCATGTAGCTCATGCGTTCCTTGCAGTCAGCATCCTTAGACTGCACATCTAGCTGAGAATGTCCTCTGCCTCTCCATTTCCCATGGTCAGTCACCTATTCTTCCAGACACAAATCTGTAACTATGGGTTCCCCTTCCTATATGATATTTTGGTGCTTAAATCCAGAGTCTGTGGGATCCAGGGTGAGGGAACTGCAGTCCTGGTATCTGGGAGAGCTGTTTACTGACTTGTACATAGCTCCTGCTTCACTGACTGCTTCACAAAGCACACAGAGTCCAGCTCTTTGCTAAGCATTCAACTCATCAAAAGGGTTCCACTCTCATGTCATAAACACAGACACCCCCTGAAGTCCCACCTCTAAGTGTTAGCTTGAAGAGGATTAAGCTTTAGCATATAAATTGGGGGACTCAAAGCATTCAGTCCATAATCCCTTTTTTCCCAGTGAATCTGGATCATCTCCTTTTAATATCTTCTTGGAACCATAGAGGTCATGGCCATAAGCAGTTAGAGCAGAGATGGGTGATGCCAACTATCTACCCATCTTGTAAAGCTAGCGTCACAGGAATTCAAATGATGTGAATTCATCTAATAACAGAGCAGTTGGACTTCATAAGATGCTGGGAGATGAACAGCAAATAAAAGGGAGACAAGCTGAGAGCTTCAAAGACTCAAGAGGGGGTTAGAGCAGGCGTATGTCAGAGGCAATTGACCCAGTAAATCTGGGACAGTGACAAGAACTCAGAAACAGGAAAGTTTATACATCTAGAAAGACATACAGAAGGAAAACTGCCCCCTTTCAATCCCATAAGTAAGATTATCAGAAACCTACAGACCTCAAAAACGATGAACCAAACAAAACCATTTATTCAAAGTATGTTGCACATGAAGTAGCTCAACAGTTAGATCTTCTACCCAGCCAGGAGAGGAGATGCTACAGAGAAATTATCATGGTGCATTGGTGTGTCCCTATGAAGCACCACCTTCCATCTCAGGCCTAAATTATCCTTGCAGAGAAAAAGTCAGGGTAAAGCAGAGCTAACCCTGGAGTCACAGCCTCAGGCCAAGTCCCCAGGAAGACAGAAAGTCCTCAATACAGGGAAAGAAACGTCCCCAGAACAGCAAGGATTGTCAGCAAGAGAGTCTCACTTAACGATACTCAAAATAATCGTCAGACAAATATAAAAGAAACAACTGAGCCTCCTTGTTATTATGAAGCTGCTCTCTCAAGAGGCATCCGTTTTAAGATCTGGGGGTGCTATCCTATGCCCCCACAGCTCTGCAGGCCAGGTGCCTTTCCTCAGCCCAAAATCACTTCCCCAGAAAGATGGTGGTTATGAAACATTAGCAGGTGGGATTCTCAGGAAATAGGAAGGCGGTCTACTGGATAGATGCTAGAACTGTAAGCAGGCCTTGACCGTGTATACCGCACAGTCCACTTGGAAATGCTGTCTTTGTGGGGCCTCACTTTCATCTGGCTAAACTCTGCAGACACACACCAGTGCCAGACAAAACTCCCAGTGCCTCCCCAGAACCCTGCAAGAACCCTTGGGAAAAGCTCTCTGTTGGAAACCAACTTCCAATCCCCAATTCTGAAAAACACAACAAGGAGGGAACACTGGCAAGCAGTAGAGCAGCATTGATTATTGCTGCCAGACAGGCTAGGCTGTGGGATCGCACTGCCCTTGTCTCTGAGAACCAGAGCCTTGCATCTTAGTTGGAGGGGAAGATGAAGGAATCCTCCACTACATTGTTTGTCTCCTTGTGTGTGTGGCTCCCTTAATACTTTACTCTAGTGACATATTTTTCTAAGATTTAATCTCCTACCCATTGATCCTTTATTACCCAAGTTCAAACAGCTGAATTGGATTTAGCTATATGATACCAAAGCAAACAACAAACACGCAAATGCAAATATAAACTGAACAGGCATCTACTTTCACACCAACTAGAGAAGGGGTGCGGAGCTTTGTAGACAGTTCTGTCTAAAAGAGACAGGAAAAGAGAGCAATGTTTGAAGGTTAGGTGCCTCTTCTCCCACGGAAACCAGACCAGAGAGTCCTCTGCTACATAAGTGCCAGGGGCCACAGACCAGTCCATGTGTGCTCTTCGGTTCATGACTTAGTCTCTTGGAGTTCCCAGAGATCCGGATTAGTTAATACTATTCTTCCTATGGGGTTGCCATCCCATTCAGTTCCTTCAATCCTTCCCCTAACTCTTCCATAGGGTTCCCTAACCTCAGTCAATGGTTGGCTGTAAGTATCTGTGTCTAGCTCAGCCAGCAGCTGGTAGAGCATCTCAGAGGACAGCCATGTTCCTGTCTGTAAGCACAACATGGCATCAGTATTAGAGTCATGGTTTGGTGCCTGCCCAAAGACTAGAACTTTTAAACGTTGGAATGTGTTTCATGTTGAGGCATTGATATTGATATAAGATCATGGGGATAAACAAGAAAGGAATGGCTGTGGCTTAACAGTGATAAGTTTGCCTCAAGTTGACAAGAGGCCAATTGTTCTGATTGGTTATGTCAAGTTGGCACAAATGTAGACATATCTAGGAAGAGGGACCTTCAGTTGAGAAAAAAATGCCTCCATCAAATTGCCTTTAGGCAAGTCTTTATGTAGGGAATTTTCTTGATTAATGATTGATGAGAGTTGGCCCAGCCCGCTGAGGGCTATGCCATCCCTAGGCAGGTGGTCCCGGGGTATATAAGAAAGCAAACTGAGCAAGCCATGAGGAGCAAACCAGGAAGCAGCACTCCTTCATGGTGTCTTCAGACCCTCCCTCCAGGTTCCTGCCTTCAGTTCCTGCCCAGCCTTCCCTCCGTGATGAGTTGTGACCTAAGAGTTGTAAATGGAAACAAACCCTTTCCTCCTTGAGTGGCCTTTGGGTCATGGTGTTTTATCAGAGCAATAGAATCCCTAGCTAAGCCAGCCTCAGATACTCACAAGGCTTGTTCCCTTCTATCCCCAGCAGGGATGGTGGAGCTGGGCTGTTAGGGACCATTCCATCCATAAGTTCCTCTCTTGCCTCTGCTCCGCCCTTTTGAAATTTACATTCACCAAGCCAGGCTCAAGAAACACCAGATACTGTTTATGGTTTTGGAAGCTCCCACCCCATCGGGAGAGGGGTAGTCACTGTTTCCTTCTCTTCTCCCCAGATGTGTTTGGGAGAACAGCAGGGTCCAACAACCCACACTTAGATTTCCTTTCAAGATATTTTATTCAGAACTTGGTGTCCCTACCATTTTTTTTTTCTTCCTCCTCTGTTTCCACCCAAGCTCCAATTAGACAATTCTATGGAACAAAATTCTACCCCATGGAAGCCTATATCCAATTAAGGAGCCTTGGTATACAGAGAATTCTCATTTTGAGAGGGTAGGACAGGACGTGCCATGTAATCAACTGTGATTAAAGACAAGCATACACTTGTGAACACATATCCCTTGCATGCACAATTATGGAGAATTGTTGGGAAGGCATTTGCATGCATGCTGTGCCCCTTTAGGGACAAGACCACTTATAGGGGAACTGTAAGCATGAGTTTTGTTTGCATTCTTAGGCAGGGTTGGCAAACACAATACAAACTCTGCTTTTGTAGCATTCAGCCCTAAATGGAAAGGAATAGGTCAGCAAAACCAACAAGAACCACAATAAACCCTACACTTCTGTTCCGTCCAGAAGGAGGCTAGGAGGCCTCTGGTTTTAGCTAAAGACAGCATCTAGATGCAGTCTCCAAGTGTTCCATCTGCTTTGGCCTTAGGTAACCAAGAAGCAGATCCAGTGCCAGAGTGTGATCCCTGAGATGCTGTCCAAGGCTCACACACATCAGTGATGCAGATGCAGTTACAAGGGCAAAATATGCACGAGTGCAGGCTCATCCAACTGACATCATCTCAGTGAAGTCAGTTACTGTCTAGTCCAGGATGTGTGAGCTACCACCCACATACCTATAGAGCTTCTTAAAGGTGCAGGATGCTGGAGAGTATTTAAAATGCATTATATATCTGTGTACATTGTCTAACAATCAGTTTACTTAAAAAGATTATCAGTGTTCTAGGAGATAAATTATTTTAATCAGTAAGTTTATTTTAAAAATTTCAAGATAGCAAAAACTCTTTGATGTTAAACATTAAGAAAATGCTAATTTCAAGCACAGTAAGAAAAATTATCATTAATATTTCCATGATGTTCATAGAACATGATTTTAATATTTTCAACTGTTAATATTCAACAAACAGAAGAATTATTTTAAGATATATTTCACTACTATATCTCCTTTTTCATTTCTGATTTTATTAATTTGGATACTGTCTCTGTCTCCTCTGGTTAGTCTGGCTAAGGGCTTATCTATCTTGTTGATTTTCTCAAGGAGCCAGCTCCTGGTTTTGTTGCTTCTTTGTATAGTTCTTTTTGTTTCTAGTTAGTTGATTTCAGCCCTGAGTTTTATTATTTCCTGCCCTCCACTCTTCTTGGGTATATTTGCTTCTTTTCGTTCTAGAGCTTTCAGGTGGGCTGTCAAGCTGCTACTGTAAACTCTCTCTAGTTTCTTTTTAGAGACACGTAGAGCTATGAGTTTTCCTCTTACCATTGCTTTCATTTTGTCCCATTAGTTTTGGTATAATGTGTCTTCATTTTCATTAATTTCTAAAAAGCCTTTAATTTTTTTCTTTATTTTTTCCTTGGTCAAGTTATCATTGAGTAGAGAGAGCACTGTTCAGCTTCCACGTGTATGTGTGTTTCCGTTGTTTTTGTGGGTATTTAAGACCTGCCTTAGTCTGTGGTGATCTGATAGGGTGCATGGAATTATTTCAGTCTTCTTATATCTGTTGAGGACTGTTTGGTGACCATTTATATGGTCAATTTTGGAGAAGGTACCATGAGGTGCTGAGAAGGTTTTTTTTGTTTGTTTGTTTAGGATGAAATGTTCTATAAAGATCTGTTAGATCCGTTTGGTTCATAACTTCATTTAGTTTCACTGTATCTCTGTTTAGTTTGTGTTTCCATGATCTGTCCATTGCTGAGAGTTGGGTGTTGAAGTCTCCGACTATTATTGTGTGGGGTGCAATGTGTGCTCTGAGCTTTAGTAAAGTTTCTTTTATGAATGTGGATGCCCTTGCATTTGGAGCATAAATGTTCAGAATTGAGAGTTTATCTTGGTAGATTTTTTCCTTGGGGCAGTATGAAGTGTCCTTCCTTATCTTTTTTGATAACTTTTGGATGAATAGCTACTCCAGCTTGTTTCTTGGGACCATTTGCTTGAAAAAAAATGTTTTCCAATCTCTTACTCTGAGATAGTGTCTGTCTTTGTCACTGAGGTGGATTTCCTACATGCAGCAAAATGTCCTGGTTATGTATCCAGTCTCTTAGTCTATGTATTTTCATTGGGGAATTGAGTCCATTGATGTTAAGAGATATTAAGGAAAAGTGATTGTTACTTTTTGTTATTTTTTGTTGTTACAAGTGGAATTTTGTTTGTATGGTTATCTTCTCTTGGGTTTACTGAAAGATTACTTTCTTGCTTTTTCTAGAGTGTAATTTCCCTCCTTGTGTTGGTGTTTTCCATCTATTATCCTTTGTAGGGATGGATTTATGGAAAGACTTGTGCATATTTGGTTTTGTCATGGAATATCTTGTTTTCTCTGTCTATGGTGATTGAGAGTTTTGCTGGGTATAGTAGCCTGGGCTGGCATTTGTGTTCTCTTAGGGTCTGTATGGCATCTGCCCAGGATCTTCTGACTTTCATAGTTTCTGGTGAGAAGTCTTGTGTAATTCTGACAGGTCTGCCTTAATATGTTACTTGACATTTTTCCCTTAGTGCTTTTAATATTCTTTCTTTGTTTAGTGCATTTGGTATTTTGATTATTATGTGATGGAAGAAATTCCTTTTCTGGTTCAATCTATTTGGAGTTCTGTAGGCTTCCTGTATGTTCATGGGCATCTCTTTCTTTAGGTTAGGGAAGTTTTCTTCTATAATTTTGTTGAAGGTATTTATTGGCCCTTAAAGTTAGGATTCTTCACTCTCTTCTCTATCTATTATCCTTAAGTTGGGTTTTCTCATTGTGTCCTGGATTTCCTGGATATTTTGGGTTAGAAGCTTTTTGCCTTTTGCATTTTCTTTGACTGTTATGTCCATGTTTTCTATGGAATCTTCTGCACCTGAGATTCTCTCTTCTATCTCTTGTATTCTGTTGGTGATGCTTGCATCTATGACTCCTGATCTCTTTCCTAGGTTTTCTAACTCCAGGGCTGTCTCCCTTTGTGATTTCTTTATTGTTTCTATTTCCATTTTTAGATCTTAGATAGTTTTGTTCATTTCCTTTGCCTGTTTAATTGTGTTTTCCTATAATTCTTTCAAGGATTTTTGTGTTTCCTCTTTAAGGGCTTCTAGCTGTTTACCTGTGTTCTCCTGTATTCCTGTCATAGAGTTATTTCCTTCTTAAAGAGTCCTCTATCACCATCATGAGAAGTGATTTTAGATCTGAATCTTGCTTTTCCAGTGTGATGGTGTATCCAGGACTTTCTATGGTGGGAGAATTAGGTTCTGATGATGCCAAGTAACCTTTGTTTCTGTTGCTTATGTTCTTATGCTTGCCTCTTGCCATCTGATTATCTCTAGTGCTACCTGCCCTCGCTATATCTGACTGGACCCTGTCCTTCCTGTGATCCTGGTTGTGTCAGAACTCCTCAGAATTTAGCTGTCTCTGTGATGCTGTGATTCTGAGATCCTGTGATCCGGAGATCCTAGGTGTGTAAAAGCTCCTGAGAGTCAAGCTACCTCTGGAACCCTGAGATTCTAGTGTGACCAAGCTCCTGGGATCCCGGGATCCTGGACATGTTAGAGTGCCTGGAAGTGGAGTTTCTTCTGTGTATTGTGGGACTGGCTGTGGAGTTAGCACTCAAGGTCTGCTCAGAGAACCTATGATCCTGTGATCCTGGGTGTGTTAGAGCACCTAGGAGTGGAGCTTGCTGTGGGTGTTGTGGGACCAGCTGTGCAGTTCACACTCAGGGCACCAGCTCAGACTGGAAGGAACCTGTGCCACAGGTCTGGCAGAGTTCCTGGGTTCCTGGGTCCCACTGGTCCCACTTACTTCTGGTGTTGGGGTAGATGTTGTATCCCTTTCACCTCTGATCCTATGATCCTGGGTATGTTAGAGTGCCTGGGAGTGGAGCATGGTTCTTCAGACATGTGCTCGTGCGTACACACACACACACACACACACACACACACACACTTTGAAAAGTCTTAGGTAAGCCCCAATGAACAATCCCCACTCCCGTCCATAAATCATGCCATTGTGTGATAGTGTGCCATCAAGACAGACTACATTTATCTCCCCACTGCAATTCTCACAGGAATATGTTCAGAAAGTACTGGTCATGTTATCTTTCCAAAAAGGTTAAAAGAGGGATTTGCTTATCTATAATGATTTATGGAACTGACAAAGAAGTGCACAGATTGTGGCCAGAAAATGCATAGGAATCGACAGAATGGTTTAAAACAAAATTATGGTGTCGGGACATGAGGCCAATAGCTCCATTCTTTAATAGGACAAAGGAGCAGGGCCCCATAAATCACATTTGTCAGGAATAAATAAAAAGAGCACCCAATAAGGCCAGTGGTCCTTGTTGTGCCTGAATCTCTCCTAATTTGTTGAGCTGCCCTGCCCTGCTCTGCCTCCATCGGAGACAAGGTGTTCTGTCACTGCCGTACTCTCTCCTGATTAAGTCTAAACAACAGTAAGTAAGCCTTCTGAATGTCCCATCCAGCCTTGACTTTCCCCGTGGCTGCTAAGTCATCTTCTGTGACTTGGCAATTTCAGCCCAGAAAAGACGTATCTAAGCAAAGAGCCACGTCAGCACACCCAGAAAACAGGCTCTTGGTGACTACGGAGAGCAAATATGCTTTCTAGTTCCTTCTCTCACTGAACCATTAGCATAAATGTCACCTGACAGTTTGATAGCTAAGAAAGGGGAGCCAGGATAACGTCATACAAGGGCCCCAGCCCAGAGCTATTACACCGTCAAACATCCAGGGAAGGGGGCTGAAGAGCAAGTAAATACAGATAAATACTTATAAAGTTGACTTAAAGACCTGCCTCACATCTCCAGATGAAGAAATAAAACTGAGGTGTTGTAGAGCTATCAATCTCTCAAGACTCATTATGAATTTTTGTCACTGAACCTGGAAGAAGAACAAGCCATCTGCTGACTTAACATCTTAACTTGACATTTTAACACTAACGGAACTGTTTCCTGATATATGTGTTTTATAACTCCCTGAGTCCTGTGTTTTACTGTGGTCCTAACAAAATGCAAAGTCTAATTTCCACACAACTCCCCTCCCTGCCCCCAGAGTTACGCTAAGCTCTCCCTGTACGGTGGATAGTAGCTGGTGTAAGCACCTTGTCAGAAACCCCTCACCTGTCCCTCTCCACCAGCCGAGCAAGATGCCCAAAGGAAAGAAGGCCAAGGGGAAGAAGGTGGCCCCAGCCCCCACCGTCGTCAAAAAACAGGAGGTCAAAAAGGTGGTCAATCCTTTGTTTGAGAAAAGGCCCAAGAACTTCGGCATTGGGCAGGACATCCAGCCCAAAAGAGATCTAACAAGCTCCCTCAAATGGCCCTACTACATCAGGCTGCAGCAGCAAAGAGCCATCCTCTATAAGCAGCTCAAAGTACCTCCTGCCATTATCCAGTTCACCCAGGCCCTGGACAGGCAAACAGCTACTCAGCTGCTTAAGCTTGCCCACAAGTACAGGCCAGAGACAAAGCAAGAGAAGAAGCAAAGGCTACTGGCCCGTGCTGAGAAGAAAGCTGCTGGCAAAGGGGACACCACCTGTCCTCCGTGTAGGAGTCAGTTCAGTCACCACCTTGGTGGAGAACAAGAAGGCTCAGCTGGTGGTGATTGCCCATGACATAGTCCCCATTGAGCTGGTGGTTTTCCTGCCTGCCCTGTGTCGAAAGATGGGGGTGCCCTACTGCTTCATCAAGGGAAGGCCAGGCTGGGGCACCTGGTCCACAGGAAGACATGCACCACTGTTGCCTTCACACAGGTTAGTTAACTCGGAAGACAAGGGTGCTCTGGCTAAGATGGTGGAAGCTATTAGGACCAATTATAATGACAGATATGACGAGATCCATCATCACTGGGGAGGCAACGCCCTGGGTCCTAAGTCTGTGGCTTGCATTGCCAAGCTGGAAAAGGCAAAGGCTAAAGAACTCGCCACTACACAGGGTTAAATGTACACTAAGTTTTCTGTGCATAAATATAATTACAACATAAAAAGAAAGAAAGAAAGAAAGAAAGAAAGAAAGAAAGAAAGAAAGAAAGAAAGAAAGAAAGAAAGAAAGAAAGAAAGAAAGAAAGCCCTCAGCTAATTCTATAGAGAAGAAAGCCATACTGGGTGCACTGTGATTTGAATGGGCCTGTTTCTATCCATCTGAAGCCAGAAGAGTAAACATCCTCTTATGACCATTGTCAGGGCTGGAGCATAAAAGGCACAGATAGACTGGGCTCTTACCCTCTGTTCCTCTCCCAGCTTTGCTACATGCCTGCAGACACAGGTCCTGACCTCCAGATCCATCCTTGCTCTGACTTGACACCTGACTGGCTGGTTTCATCTTCGACAGCCGGTCAGTGTTCACCTTAGTCTACTGTACTTTGGAGGACAAAGGCTTGCCCCTGCTCTGTAGTCCCAGCCAGTTTTCAATAAGACCCTCTATGAAACCCTGGTCCTTTCCGCCGAGGTTACATGGTCCATCTGACTCATGTAGCAGGACCAAATGAACATCTGTCTATGGGTGTGACAAGCCTTTCAGCTTCCTCAAAGTGCGAGCAGGGCCCTCTCCTCTTGCTTGTTCAATAAACAAGAGAATGAGATGTAGGAAGCCATCAAGGAAAAGAGTGGTTACACCAGGTCACAGGCTAGGGGAAGCTGTGGGTTTCTGAACAATGTCTGTGTGTGGAAGAGTTTGCGAGCACACAAGCCCCACACTGCTGCTAAGAGGGGCAGTGGGCAAGGACACTCCCCTAACCTCCGCTTTAGGTTTGTTACACCCACAATGAGTGACAGTCCTACCTTCTTCACAGCCAGTTCTAGTCTAGGAAAAAAGAGGTGTTTATGAACAAATATTTTAATAAGTAGTATTGATGGGGGAAACTTGAACACATGAATTTAGCAACAATAAAGAAAAGGATTCAGCCAGGGTGTGAGGAGGATGTGAGAGGGCAATAGGGTATACATGATCAAACCTAACTGTATTATACACATGAGTAAAAACTGTCAAAGAGTAAATGTCTTTACGTAGGATGATTTTATTGTTTGAGAATTTTATACATGGATATAAGGTGTTTCGATCAAATCCAGCCCTCTACACCTGACCTTCCAACTCCTCCCATATCGCCACAACCACCTTCCCTTCCTGATTTCAAGTGCTCTTAAAAAATAAAATACAAAACCAAAAAACAAAAAACATCGAATCCTCATAGTACACCAGTGTGTATGAAGGTACAGGGCCATTCACTAAATCAAAGGCAGACTAGCAGTGGCTGTGTCCAAAGCGGGAGGGGAGGGAACTCACCCTCCCCAAGCAGTCACCAATCTCCTGTAGCTACTCAGCCAGAGGTGGCTCTTCATGATCCCTTCCCCTATCTGTGCTAGGATTTTGGCTGGCTCGATCTTGTGCAAGTCTGGTGCTGCGGTTAGTTCATTTATGCAACAGCCTTTTCATTTTGGAAAAAAAAACAACAAAAACAAAACAAAGAAACAAAAAAGCGCTACTTTGTAACAATCGCTACCTCTGTCACAATCTTTTCATCCCCTCCCCCACAGTGATCCCTGAGTCTCCAGGAAGAGTGGGTGTGGTACAGATGTCTCTTTTAGGACTGAGCACTCCACAGAAAGAAGAAATATCTTAAAAATAAAAGATAAGCATAGGAGTCAAAAACAAAATAAAAGCAACAGGTGACCACTGACCAGACAAAGCAGGACTTTCTCTGGGTAAAGAATGAGCAGATAGGGCCTGACTGATCCAGCAATTAAAATACAAGAGATTTCCGTCAGAGAAGATACGGGAGCTCTGAGGCTGTGGGTTTGGGATAAAGATGCTTTACACGTCTGGTTTGCTAAAATTCTGCTATATTTGTGCAATTTTGAAGAACCCGAGGTTCCGTTTCACCACAGAAATTGGAGCAGAATGCTCACTCTGTGTGAGAGAAGGTCTGCTTGGGGGATGCAAGTGCATGCAATGGCCTCCAGGCTGCCTGCTTGGGGAAAGCAAGCCTGCAGGCTGCCCACTCCGGCATTGAACTTGGGATTTTTTTATATTTTTCTATATGAAAAGGGGGAAGGACTAGAAAAGCTGGGCTTAAAGGAGAGTAGATCAACCTCCATTCCAGGCACATTTTCCTCTGCACCCAACCGCCACCCAAAAAGCCACAGGTGGACACAATTGTTAACTCCATTCAGCTATCGACACGGTCAAGGCAAATGAACCAAACAGGCCAAACACATCAAATGCTTTATCAGAGTGCATGCTGGGAAATCAACTGCCAAAAGCACCTCGTGATGGGCACCTGGCACTGTCCATGATAATTAGAAGCACACAACCAAGGACTGTGTGCTGTTAGTCCCTCTTGAAGCCCCTGTGTTCAGCTTGTCTTAGAAAACCACCCTGTGGTCTGTTCTGGTGAAGCAGCTAGGGATGTGGGCAGGTCACTTATGCTGCTGGGACAGGTGAGCCCCACAACCAAGAGTCAGACCCACTGTGGTGAAGACATTAGAGCTCATGATCCTGAGGTGGAGACTCATGGAGAACCCCAGACAACATTTACATCCTTCTACCAACACACACACACACACACACACACACACACACACACACACACACACACACACACGGTATGCTCTGTGCCCATTAAGTTCTAGGAACTTCAAATTTTCCTTCCTACTTGACTTGATGGCCCACTCATCACTCTGTCTGTCTCTGTAGGTTTGGGTGTGTTCTATAGTTCTTCTTAGTACTGAGAACCAAGATGAGATTCCCAAAGGATGCTAGCTTAACTAGTGAGAAAGACACTTTCACATCAATATTTACAGCAGCTCAAGTCACAGAAAACTAAGTTACAGAGCCAAACCTGTCCAGTGATT
Organism: Mus pahari; assembly: GCF_900095145.1. Lineage (NCBI taxonomy): Eukaryota > Metazoa > Chordata > Mammalia > Rodentia > Muridae > Mus > Mus pahari. The sequence continues at coordinate 104,897,498 of NC_034599.1, read as the reverse complement.
CAGAAATTGGTAAAGAAAACATAACATACACATATAATACAAATTCATACACATAAAACCGAACAGTTCTAAAATTTTATTTTTATTATGTATATGTGTCTATATATGTACACAAATACAGTACTTGCAGAAGAGGGTGATGGATCCCTGGAGCCAGAGTTTTAGGTAGCCGTCGGCTGCTGGACATGAGTGCTGGGAACCAAATTCTAGTCCTCTACAAGAGCAGAGCTTGACCTCAGCTACCAAGCCTTCTCTCCACGACCCCATAACCTTTACCTGTTGTGGATAGCCTTGGGGCTAATTATATTTGATGTTAATTTTGTTCTCCTGTGAGGGGCTTTGAACGAAGAATGAATCAGCACTCAGGTTATTTCCTGTAAACCTGCTTCCCACCTTAATTTGTAAAATAAAGAAGAGCTGATGATTGGGCAGATAAAGGAAAGGTGG
>NC_034599.1:104837603-104896976 GCF_900095145.1 Mus pahari | reverse complement strand
CAGGTGGATTTCTGAGTTTGAGGCCAGCCTGGTCTACAAAGTGAGTTCCAGGACAGCCAGGGCTATACAGAGAAACCCTGTCTCGAAAAACCAAAAAAATTTAAAAAAAAAAAAGGATCTCATAGATGTGGAAGATGGTAGATCTGCCCAATCTAGGCGTGCAGCATGTATTCATATTAATTGAGTTATGTTTTCATTGCTGGGGCATATTTGGGTTTACCGAAACATTTACCTACTCAGAAGAGCAAAGTCATGTCATTTGCAGGAAAATGGAGATAGTCATATGAAGTGAATTAAACCCCCCAGGGGCTGAGCCATCAAGATGGCTCCAGCTGCTTATGAAGCAGAGGATGGCTTTGTCATGCGTCAATGGCAGGAGAAGTCCTTGGTCCTAAGAAGGCTCCATAGATGCCCCAGTGTAGGGGAATCGAGGGCAGGGAGGTAGGAGTGGGTGGGTGGGTGAGTGGAGGAACACCCTCATAGAAGCAGGGGGAGGGAGGATGGGATAAGGGGTTTCCGGGAGGGGGGAACAGGGGAAAGGGATAACATTTGAAATGTAAATAAAGAAAATATCCAACATAAAAAAAAAAATCTGTTCCAGAAAGACAAATACTAAGTGATTTGTCACTTTTGTGGTTTCTGGATTTTTGATGGAAACACAAAATCATATGTATACTTAATAAGAAAACAGAAGCAGATGCATCTAAGGGAACAGAGGGATTGGCCCCCAAGAACAGAAACCACAAATCATGTGTTGGGTGTGGCTGTGATGGTAGCAATTTTCAGGGTTCAGTCCATTTCTGAAGTCTTCTAGCTCCCAGAGTGAGTCACACAGCTGCCAGACTACAGTTCTCAGACCACATCTGGAGTAGTGCTGGCCTCCCGCCTGATTGGTCTTCCAATCCTTTGTTTCTGAAAAAAAAAAATAAAACAAAATAAAAAAATCCACGTAAACAGACATTTGTCTCTTTTAGACAGCAGAGACTCATTCGAAACCCTAAGAACTCCACGTTCGGAGCAACACACTAGAGTGCTTTATGCCTGTGAAACTATGCAGATGGCAAAGAGCTGACAGACATTTGTGTCTTTCCTATTAAAATTCTGCTGTTTCCAAACAAAATTAACTTTATATTCATTCATGAGGAGTATATTTCTGCTCGAAGCTCTTGTAAATAATAGTTGTTGGGTTTGCATTCGTTTGATAGCAGCAAACACTTCCAAACAGACAAATCCAATTAGCATGAACATACTGCGCTTTCATCAGCAAACAAAAGATGGGACCCGGGGAAGAAACTCTGCTCTTCTACGAGAAGCAGAAATGAGTCCTTAAGACTCCCTCCAGTTCCTAACTATTACACTAAAGCCAACCCACTGAGAACCCAAGCACAGTGTGAAAACCCAGCCACTAAATGAATGTGGAGTCAGTTCATGGCGCTCCTACCCCTCGGGATGTCAGCAAAGCCGAGAAACTGGGGCCTCCACTGGGCTCAGAAATTGTTTTAAATCAATGACTTGTGTTAAAAAGGGGGTGGGGATATAAAAATAATCTTGTTCTTGCCTTAGCAGAGAATGGTGTCCACCTGTCTCCATCCGCGGCGTTCAAGTCCTCCTTGTCCCCACCACAAGTGGGTTTCAAACTCTATGCCCAGGGAACAGGAGTCACACCAGGATGCTCCTCACTATTGCTCCCTGCACACAGGTTCACAATGCTGTGGTCCAGCACATCAGCGGATGCTTGTCAGCATCCAGAGAGAGGAGGCTCAATGTCAAAAGGTCTAGGAAGCAGAGTCACGAGGCACATTCAGGAGGGTGGGCAGAGTGATTGATATGAGTTGGGTTCAAATAGATAGAAGATTCCCAGCAGGAAACCAGACTTAGAGAGGTGATGGGACCTTTCGCGGCAGCCTTTGGGACTGTTGTGCAAGGATACAGGATTTCTATGGACAAGCCCATTTGCTGCCCAGCACCCCTAAAATGTGATCCACATTTAAAAGAATGCTATGTATTCCACAGGATTCAAGTTCCACCCCACCACTCCCTTCCCACCTCCCAGAACAAGAGTGTTTTGTCTGTAACTCGACCAGTAAATGAAAGTCAGGACTGAGAGATGAGAAATACTACAAAATGCAGATTTCTACTCTCATCCAACACAAAGATGGTCCCCCCAAAATGGATGATACTCCCTGGATAAGAGGAGTCTCCCCAAATGTTAGGGAGGTCTCTCATCTACAGCCCAGGATCTAGAAGCCCAGATCACAGAGCTGTCTTGCCCCTGAATTTCAAAAGATAGGCGACCACTTCATAAGGTAAATTAAACTGATAAAATATTATATGCCGTTTATAATTATTGGGAGCAGACACCAGGAGTAAGGAGGGCCGTCCCTTAACTCTCTCAAAGTCCCCGTTTCTTGTGGTCGGGCTAGTTCTCTGGCTCTGTAATAAAAACAGGAAAAACCACAACTAAGGGGATTAGAAATATGACACCCAGTTAAGTCATGTACCCAAGCAGGAACCTTTTGGTGTTTTTCTGAATGGTTGTGTTGTCGAGCTGCGTTCTGAATATTACTTTTTACCCATAGATTTGTACTGCTCTCAGCCTCAGTGAGGTTCAGTGCGCTAAGAGTGAGTGGCTATGGATGCTCAGCTGCTGTGGGACATCTACATCAACTTCCTCTCCTGGGGCTCAGGGAACATCACAAGAATTGGAGAGCTGGAAGATAGGGGCATGTGCTGTGAAATGCTGTCCTCTGGTCACGGCATGGCTGTCGCACACATGAACTCACAACAACTGTGTTACCAGCAGAAAGTCAAACCAGTTAATTATGGCAGTAATAACGGTGGTGGTGGTGGTGGTGGTGGTGGTGGTGGTGGTGGTGGTGGTGGTGGTGGTAGTAAACGGAAGTTGTTTCAACTTATTGCCAAGGCTAAAGGGATGGTGGAAAGTACTATGCAAACCTGCAGTCACACCCAGCAGATTATGTCTGGAGCATAGTAGGAACCTTCAAAATTATCACTTCACCTGCCTTTTTTGCCTTTGCAACAGGGTCTCCTTTATCCCAGGCTAGCCATGAACTCTCTATGCAACTGCAAACTTCTGATCCTTTCTCTTCCTCCGTGCTGGGATTTCAGGCATGCACCACTACTGTAAAATGCATGTTTTCCTCCCTGCCTCAAGCTCCAGAAACAACATCTCTGTAGTTCAAAATATATAAACAAACATCTTGGCCTTAAGTTTTGGCTGATCTCCAACCATCTCATAAATTAACATCCCATTTATTCCGATCTGAGTTTTGCCACGTGGCTATTACCTGGTCCTTAGCCTTTCGCAGCTTTCCTCCCCTCTCTGCAGGCCTACTCCTCCCCCACCTACCTCTTTCCCAGAATCCATACTGCCTGGCGGATGTCCTACTTTCTTTTTCCTGCCTCAGCTATAGACCAATCAGCTCTAATTGACAGCTGCTGCATCCATACAGAACACAGGGGATTTTCTCCACATACTACACCCAGTTTTATGTGGTACTGGGATCAAACCCAGGGATTCATGCATGCTAAGCAAGTGTGCTACCAACTGAGCTATATCCCAGCCCCTATTTTTAATTAAGTAAAAATGTCAAGGATATTTAGAGGCAGAATACAACATTTTTATACCGTATTAATATTTCTGTTTTAAATATACACATTACAATTAAAGCACAGTCTAGAATGCTCATGGCATCTTGTATCATGAGTTTTAACATGTAACAATCACCCACATCCCTTGAAGCCCATGGGCTCCTCAGATCCCACAGTACAGGGATCATTTTGAGCCATCGATTTTATTTAATAGTAATAACTTTGAACTTCATAAATATTAAACTAAAGAATAAATTATTAGGGAGAACATTATATAATGTACATTAATTTTTAAATATGAAACCCTAGGATTGGTTTAATTCAGACCAAAATTATTACCACAGGTCTACATCCCTTTCTCAGATGACCCTACTGTCCCCTAGAAGCACACATTCACACTCCTCACTTACAAGTGGGAACACTGGAGAAACACACCACTGTGACTGGTTGCCCTCGGTCAAGATGGTTCCTATTATGTTGGAAATTATTATCGTTGTTGTTGTTATTATTATTATTATTTACATTTTACAGCTATGTATTCCTTTCCTTCCTGGGCCTTCTCATGACCATCATTGTCAAGGCCATTCAAGATGTCTGCAGGCCTGATGTTGCTCTCCAGGATGACATTGAAAAGCTGGGAGGCAGGGTGGCTGTCGCGTGAACTATAAAGAGATTTTTATCTCAACAATTATACATAAACACGGGTTTATGTTATTGTCATAAACAGAGCCACCACCATGAGCATTCTTATCATCAGATCCAGTTCTGCATTATTAGTAATTTTGTGATAATAATAGGGAAGTGGTTCTGTTCTCAAGAATATAAATTGCCCAAACATCCCTATTCTTGGGAGAATCAGTGAAGTTTAGACAAGCCACTTGTGCTGGAAAGGCAAGTATCCAGAATACTAAGGACACACTAAGGTTCCCAAAACGTCATCTGCAGGTCCCTGGACAACATTAGTCTCAGGCTAAAACTACCCACTCAAACATCTACTGTACAGATAAATGATAATTCAGACTGGAAACTTAGAATAGGATTACAGAGCTACCCCTGTGTCTGAATGACTGCTATTCACAAACTGTGTTTCTAATACATTTATCTTGTGCTTCTGTTACCCAAGTTACCTGGTGCTGTGACAGAACATGTGAGGCAATCAACATCAACTAGGAAAGACCTGTGTGGGTCACTGTTTCAAGGGGTTCTGTGACCAACTGGCCCCATCGCTATAGACTATCATTGAGGCAGAACAGTCTGTAGAATGGGCATGGTGGGAGCAAAGGTGCTCACTCCAGAGCAGCCAGGAGTCAGATGGATAGATAACGGGTGACCTTCCTCCTCCGACCAAGCCTCATAGTATGCACAAACTACAGAGGCGTTAGCTGGGGGCCAAACCTTCAACCCATGGGCTTTAGGGGGAACACTTTGGATCCAAACCATGGCGGCTGTGGTGTTAACATCCAACAGCACCACAGAGAGCTCTCTTCCCTCCACCCATGAAAGCATGGAGGGTTTCACCCAGTGTCATCTCCTGCCTGGGAGAACTGGAGGATGACTGGGTCACTGCCCGAGCATCGTGGGAGCGTGTGCCTTCCTCTTGCTGACCCTTTAATCCTCACCATCTGTAAGGGTTAATAGTCTCAGGGCAGAAGACGTGACTCAGTCCTAAAGGGCTTACCACACGAGCAGGAGGACTGAACTTCATCCCAAGTAAAAGAAGCCAGGGTGTGCAGCAACCGGTGCCGGCAATCTCAGCGCCGCGGAGGCAGAGACAAGGGAACCCATGGGCTCATTAGCCAGTCAGACTTGCCAGTGAATTCCAGGCTAAGTAAGAAACCTCATCTCAAGATGGAGAAGTGAGTGAGGAAGACACGCAACACCAACCTCGGGTATTTGTATGTAAGCACACATACAAACACACAGAGAAGTGGGGAGAGGGATAGAGAGAAAAGTAGGGGCATGCATGCATCCATGCAAAGAATTGATATAATTATCGTTGCCTTTCAAATAGACACTCTCTTAGAATTTCTATTCCTCTGATAAGACACCATAACCAGAAATAGTTCGGGGAGAAAAGGGTTTATTACAGCTTATAGTTCCACATCATCATCTATCTACCTCTGAGAGGAGTTAGGGCAGGAACTCAAACAGGGCAAAGATGACTCAAGGCAAAGCAGGAACCTGGAGGCAGGAACTGAAGCAAAAGCCATGGAAGAATACTGCTTACTGGCTGTCCTCCCCCGCCTCCCCCTCCCCCCAGCTTGCAGGCCTGCTTTCTTATAGCACCCAGTGAGCTGGGCCCTCCCACACCAGTCATCAATCAAGAAAATGCGCCAAAGGCTTGCCCACAAGCCAATCTGATAAGGGGCACTTTCTCAGTTGAAGTTCCCTCTTCCAGCTGACATAACAGTCGCCAGCACAGACACCACAGGTAATAGTGGGTGTGGCTCTATTTGGCCTGGAGACCACAACACAATAAATATGTGGTCAAAAAGCTGACATGGAGGGGCTTCCTTGGATGGTCCTAATGGAATAAGAAAGCTTGGGGCTGGAGAGATGGCTTAGCAGTTAAAGAGCATTGACTGCTCTTCCGAAGGTCCTGAGTTCAAATCCCAGCAAACACATGGTGGCTCACAACCATCCTAATGAGATCTGACACCCTCTTCTGGTGTGTCTGAAGACAGCTACAGTGTACTTATATATAACAATAAATAAATCTTTGGGCTGGAGCGAGCAGAGGTCCTGAGTTCAATTCCCAACAACCACTTGAAGGCTCTCAACCATCTGTATGGATACAGTGTACTCATATACATTAAATAAATGGATAAATCTTAAGAAAGAAAGAAAGAAAGAAAGAAAGAAAGAAAGAAAGAAAGAAAGAAAGAAAGAAAGAAAGAAAGAAGAAAGCTGTGAGTACTTTACAACCCACTGACCTAGAGGTTAGCGTGGTCAAATTCAATGAGGGCTGCATTCTACTGTGAAAAGCAACAGCGAGGCCCAGGCTGGAGTAGTCTCACAGAGACTCTATCTTCAGAGGCCAAATGACAACTCTCCACGTATCTGATAAAAAGCAGCTGCAGCAGTTTTCCAAGGTGAGCGCATGGTCATGGGACTCAAGGTCAGAGTTCTCTTATCCCAAAATTGCAACAACAGTAATAATAACTATGCCACATCTATTGACTCTTTGAAATAACAATTTTGTAATCAGCCACAAGGAAAATAGCATCACTCGCTGTCCCGCGCCAACCGTCTCGCCAGCAAGAACGACGCGGCACACAAACAGGATCCTTCTGTAGCAAAGCTTTTATACTCTTGAGAGGGAGAGCACAAGCTTCCAAAAACNGAGACCCNGAGCAACANAACNGNCTCCCTTATATAGGAGCTCTACTCTGCCTCGGACGTGGTGCTCATGGATTGGCACAGGTCGAATCATGCGATGTGATGTCAGAGGCGAGCACTCCGGCCCTTAGGGTGTGGCCTGGCTTACACATGCGCAACATAGTATCACTCCCGGCAACGGATGTAACGGCTATGTGAGGCCGGCTATGTGAGGCGGCGCTCCACAACTCGCTCTGCTTCCTGAATCCATGAGAAAATGCTAAGAACCTAAGGAATGTGGGTCTGTGATGGTTGGCAAGAACAGCGAGTAACTCCTATGGTGTCATCTGTAAGAATATTTGGGTTGATTAAACACATCTTTCCCGCTCAACAAGCTCCAAGAATTGCCCCCAAGAAGAATTCTTTTATAATTTTTTTTTCTCTCGTTGCTTTTAAATTACAGCTTGCCAACTCTGTAATCCACTGAGTTGCATTGTGGTAAACACCTTGGGGATGACAACACTTAGTCATCTTCTCTGTATTGCACACCATGATTACAAGTTAAACAAGTTCATAAGCATTCTGGATATTGCCCATTGACCATGAGGCTGGATTTGAACCCCCATAGTCTGCCATTGCTCTTGATGAGGTGTGCACCTCCCTGTAGGCAAGAAATACCCTGCTTGAGTGCCAGCCAGGAAGAAACCCCTCCAGAGCTTCTATGTTCTCAGTAAGCTCTTCACAGAATGCTGGTCAGATAAGGACCACATCTGTAGGATAGGAGTGTGCATGCTGGTGCCATCTGGGTCCTCCCTCATCAAGTCCCCAGGCACATCTGGTGGATCTGGAACACTTCCACCGAGGAATAAGCAAACAGTAATTTCTTATATCTCCAGGTGGCTGTAGGTAGAGCTACTTCAACCTACCATAATGCCAGCATTATAGAAGTCCAGTGTGTGACTGCCTCCCTGACCACACCTCTCTCCCTGAGACAAGATCTCACGTAGCCCTGGCTGGCCTTGAGCTTACAGAAGTGTGTACCACCACACCCAGTTTATGCAGTGCTGGGAATGAAAACCAAGACTTCATGTATGGCAGAAAAGTCCTCCACCAAGTGAGCCACACTCCCAGACCTGGTGCAATGACATCAAATTAGTATCATACACCTTGCATCTGCTCTACAGTGTTCTCCAGATTAACTTAGAAATTGGGGATCAAGCAAAAGTGACCGCTTAATCCCATCTTCTTTCAATTTCACTAAAAGAATAGGAAGTTGTATGTGTATGTCTTCTAAAGAGTTTACTACAGTCACTTCGTTCACATTTTTGGTTTCTAAGTCCTAGGGCATCTCTAGGACAGGGGAGACTTTACCAAAATCTACATAGTGACTATCAATTGCACTCAGTTGCACCTGAAATTCTCATTTCTGTGAATACTTTGTTTAGACAGTATACTCAGGAAGGAATGGGAAGGTGTGATTTTGAACACATCTGTGCTAAGCAGTATTGGGAGATAAAGTACTTTTCCATTACCATCAAAACTGAAACATCAGATAAAGCTTGGCAGGTGATTTCCTATTCCCTAACTGCAATGCCTGTCAATCTTCACATCTAATCAGTCAATAAGTTCCTTTCTTTCCAAATATCCTGACCTCATTTATCAACTGAAATAATACATTAATTTTGAAAGCCACTCATTTTCATCCAGAATGTAGCAAAATCTAGTCTAATTGGATCTCTTTCTTCATAGATGGGCTTTAAAAGACCTACGTTGAACAGCAGCTGCATGATATGCCAGTTGCGGTTTAACTCTTGGGAGGAACCAAAGCTTGTTTCTGTATAAAACTGGTGTTCCCAAGCCTAGAAGGGTTCGAACCATGGATGGGGGGATAAGGTTGGTGACTTTCCAGTCAGGTAAACAGCTTAGAAGAGGAAAGCTTGCATGGTATTAATGGCTAAAGCCAAGCCAACTGCACTACCAGCAGAGAGGGGGTATTTGCCAGAAGACTAATGTGCACAGTGAAAAGAAACCCTGGCTCAGTCCGCAGAAGCATGGCGTGCAGGAATCTCTCTCCTTCTGAGTCTGTGGGTGCCATGAACTCTGTAATCTGACAGATGGCAGCAGGGAAGTCACTTTCCTTCATTCCATCCTCTGACTTCAGTGTCTCATCCAACAGAAAAGCAAGTAAAACAAAATGGCTGGCAGCTATCAAGGGGTAAGAAACCCAAGAGCTTAAAAAAACAGTGCCACTCTGGAGCTGGAGAGATGGCTCAGTGGTTAAAAGCACTTGCTGCTCTTCCAGAGGACCTGAGTTCAGTTCCTAGCACCCACGTTGGACAGCTCTTGACTGTCTATGGCTCCAGCTCAAGGGGCTCTGACACCCCCTTCTGGCCTCTGCAGGCACTGCACCCACACAGCATACACTCAGAGAGCTAAAAGACCAAAATCCAATCCTCCCTCTCTGCTCAGAGTATGGCACACAGAACACAAAGCGGATATGCATTATTTCTTGTTGGTTGGTTGGCTCTTTTTTTTTTTTTTTTGAGACAAGCTCTAACTGTGCAGTCCAACTAGCCTTTAACTCATAGCAATTCCCTTACCTCAGCCTACTGAGACTGCAATTTCAAGGGTGAGCCCACTTGGTGGCAACAGAAGTGTGGCTAACACATGGAGGAATCCAACATCTAAGGGCATTCACCTTTTTAGCATTTTCCTTTTTTCTTTCCATCATCCTAATTTTTAGAGGGGGGGGAGTGGAGAGGGGGAAACATAGCCTGCCTATCTTCTAGAATTAAACACTTCTACTCATGGTATATTCTACATGGATGACCTCTGTGCTCAGATCTTCTTTTCAAAACAAAGAGAAAGCAAATGTCACACTCAACCACTGTCACCAGTGCGGTTGGCAGAAGTCATGATTCTGCAAAGACACATGTCCTTCTAGAAGATTTGTGTAGGTTCTGTACAGAACACACATTATACACACACACACACACACACACACAAACACACACACAGAATCAGTTGGCTTTCCTTGCACAGTAGGAGCTGGGTGGTCCAACAAGGGTTATCTGTGCACTGAGACTGGACACCTCAGCAGTCCCAATATGATGCTGCAGGCCTGATGTTCCTGGAGTGCAGGTGGCACTGGGTCCACACTGGAAGACCAAAGACTCTGAAGTGCAATGAAAGCACATGGCAGTAGCAGCAATGGTCACACTCAGGAGGAAACAGCATGCTTTATCCTCAGTCCTTATCTTAGGGTTTTACTGCTGTGAACAATACCATGACCAGGGCAAGTCTTATAAGGACAACATTTAATTGGGTCTGACTTACAGATTCCGAGGTTCAGTCCATTATCATCAAGGCAGGAGCATGGCAGCATCCAGGCAGATGTGGGGCTGGAGGAGCTGAGAATTCCACCTCTCATTCCAAAGGCAGCTAGGAGAAGACTGGCTCCCATGTGGTAAGGAGGGTCTCATTGCCCACCCCCACAGTGACATACTTCCTTCAACAAGGCCACACTTACTCCAACAAGGTCACACCTCCAAAGAGTGCCAGTCCCTGGACCAGATGACCTTGGAAATAGAGTCCTCATCAAAGAACGGGGGGGGGGGGGGAACCTCACCTTTGAGATCATGGGCAGTAGGAGCTATGAAATCATGTTAAACTTCTAAGCTTGTGGGCACTTCTTACACAGCAATAGAAAACCGATACACCTGTCTTGGATTTCAGGTGAGGATAGTCACACAAAGAAAGAATGATAAAAGAAAGTTTTCCAAGAAACCTACTTTTCCTCACTCATAGCAGAGTGACTAGATACTGAGTTTTCACTCACGGAGCTTGCCTTGATTGATTTAATGAAGATGTCTGATTAAGGTAGGTGTGTGTGTGTGTGTGTGTGTGTGTGTGTGTGTGTGTGTCTATGTGTGTGTCTGTCTGTATGTGTGTGTCTGTGTCTGTATGTTTGTGTGTGTCTGTGTGCCTGTATGCCTGTATCTGTATGTCTGTATCTGTGTGTCTGTGTGTGTGTGTCTGTATGCCTGTATGTGTGTGTCTGTGTGTGTATGCCTGTGTCTGTATGCCTGTATGTGTGTGTCTGTGTCTGTATGCCTGTATGTGTGTGTCTGTGTGTGTATGTCTGTGTCGTCTGTATGCCTGTATGTGTGTATCTGTGTCTATGTGTGCTCATGTATATGTAAGTGTGTGCATAGGTGCACGTGGAGGTCAGAGGTCAACCTCAGTGCCATTCCTCAGGAGTTATGTACACCTTGAACATGGTCTCCCCCTGAGACCTGGTGCTCATTGATTGGACAGGCTGGCTGACCAGCAAACCCCAAAGTCCACCTGTCCTTACCTACCTAGTGCTGTAATTGCCAGCCACAGTGTCTAGCTTTGATCCTGGGTATCGATTAGAACTCAGATCCTCGTGCCACGCCCCTAACACTTTAGACTTAGCTATCACCCAAACCTCATCTGCTCTTAGAGTCACAAATATTGAACTTTTAAAGGGAGACTGAAAGCAAAAAAAAAAAAAAAAAAAAAAAAAAAAAAAAAAAAAAAAGCACAGTAAACTCTCCTGGAGCCAAAGAAACCATAAATAAATAATAGCTAGATAAATAAATGAATAAATAAAGGCTGACTCTGTGCATAAAATTTGCATTTGAATAGCACAGGGCATTAACATCTTGTCAGCTTACACTCAGAACCCACACACCAGCTCCAGAAATATGCTTACCACCAAGAGAGAAAGTCAGATGTGTACAAGCCAGAGAACAGGCTGCCAGATGTGAGCCCACTGCCTTGGAAGCCGGGCAGTGAATGGCAGGGAGAAGGGGCCTCTTGAAAGTAATACCTTGAACTGCTGCCACAGGGATAATGAATTCAACTAACTAGGAAAATATTCTTCTGAAAGAAACAGCTTTGTGAAGTTATTCCCTGGGAGGGATGAAAAGTCATGCACTCCTTCCATCACAGAGAACTTAAAACCCACTCATGTCGCCAGCTAACGGTGACAGATGAAGCCTCTACACCACGGCAAGCATGCTCCTGAGAGCTGGCACTTTATAATGGCAGCATGAGGGAGGAGCCGTGCCAAACGCATCACTGTGGGGAGGTCACTAGCTCACAGAGAAGACAGCTGTAGCTGGGTCAACCTTTCTATGGAGACAGGGTTATTTGTCCACCCTATAGAAGGATCCTGGAACTGGACAGATGGCTCAGTGGCTAAGAGTGTAGGCTGCTCTTCCAGAGGAACCAAGTTGGGTTCCAGGAAGGCCTGTCAGGTAGCCTGTAACTCCAGCTCCACAGGAATCTGATCCCTCCAGCATTCCAACCACTTGCACTCAGTGTGCACACTGCAAGCACACACACACACACACACACACACACACACACACACTTGGAGATAGTATTTGATAATATTCAATTTTTTTTAAAAAAAAAGTGAATAATCTTCCAAAACTTTCATTCTAATAGTTCTTGAACAGCTAGACATGATGGCACATGCCTGTAATCCCAGCACTTGGGAAACAGAGGCAGGAGAATTGGGAATTCAAGGTCAGCCTCAACTACACAGTGAATGTGGGGCCAGCCTCTGCTACATGGAACCCTGTCTCAAATAATGGTACTGGGGCCTTGGTAGATGCTTCAGTAGATGAAGTTCTTACTGTAAAAGCATGAACCCTGGAGCCCAGGTCTTCAGCACCTACACATCTTGGTGGCCCACCTGTAACCCCAGTGCTCATGATGTGGAAGCAGGAGGTCTCCAGGGCTGACTAAACCAGCTGATTCTGCATGTCTCAGGTTCAGCTAAAGAGCCAGCCTTAGTAAACAAAGTGAAAAGGAATGAAAACACCTAACGTGAACCCTCACTCCACAGGCATAGGTGGATGGAAAGACAGACAGATGGGTGGACAGAAGGACAGATGGACAGACACACATACTTGTGAACATGTATGTGTGTGTGTGTGTAGCACACATGTGCCTATACAAATAATAATAATGGCCCTTGATCTCAATTTCCTTCAATAAAGCTACCCAGTCATAAAATGCTAGCAGAAATCTGTGTCACTGCCGCATGTTATGTTTATATTTGAACTTCTAAGAGCTGCAGTGTACCATGGCACATAGACTCGATTACAGTTCGGCTTTTCTAAACATTGCCCAGCTCATCTCTTCTCACCAGGAAGCCTGCACGTCTGACATCCCACATCTGCAGTGGCCTGAGTAGATAAAAAGCCAACCAACCACTCAGCCAAGAGGAGGACATGATGGGGGAAACTTCCTGCCCAGAGAGCAGAGGCGAGGAAGTCCAGCCCCTCAGAGCCACCTCCAGCACCCACAGCACGGGGGGGGGGGGGTGGCAAAAGCGGGAGCTGAAGGAAGTGAAATAAACCAGCTAATTTCTCTTTTCCAGCCTGAGTATGCTGGAAATGAATCTGAAATCCTCTCATTCAATGGCTTCCCTGTATTCAGATCACAGAAAACCAGGAAGAGATTTGAGTCTTCCTAGTGTTCACAGGAGAGTGAGGATGAGCTCAGAAACCCACCACTTGGGGGGTCAGTGCCTAGACAAAACTGTGAGACAGTGGACAGTGAGGCCTAGCCTCACCCTGTCGCCTTCCTGGCCAGCCTGAGAACTCCCTAGTTTCAGCACTGAGAGTCCCATTTGCTAACAGCCCTTCAATCCTGCACTAGTCTTGTCTGCACTCATCAGTGTTAGAAAAATTCCCTCTGCAGAGACTTGAATACTATCTACCCTTCCCCATAAGCCCACCGACGAACAAAATAGCATTCCACCAAAGTTCACCCTGGGGAACAACAAGAAAGAGTTGATGAACCCAGCAATAAGATGACTTCCCCGTAGCCACAATGGGTGGAGCCCATCAATCATTTCTCTCAGCCTGTGTACTCTACCAACTCCTGAGACACACACACACACACACACACACACACACAAAATGCCAAATGTAATTAGGGCAGAATTGCATACAGACGGCTGGGAAGAGCAGCTCAATTCTCAGATGAGGGTGCAGTAGTCCTTTCTACCCGTTCCTTCTCTGAGAGAACTTGCAGGGTTAACAGCTATGCATCTGATGGCTGCATGCAAGCAGACACGGCTGATCTGATGAAGATGTGATGGCTGGAGGAGATGCTCTGAGGGTGAATTCTCCAACCACCAGTTTGCAACTATTCATTCCCAATATGCACATTCATAAGTGTAAAACAAAGATGTCTGCCTGGGTTTCATATCCATTCACATAGACATTAATGATGTGACATCACTAACCTCTGCAGGAAGCATCGGAGATTCATGTTTACCCAGGAGCACACAGCTCAACTGTCTGAGAATTGCTCACTGTCAGTCAGGGTTTGGCTGTGATCTGTGAGTTCTTAAAGTCTTAAGGTGCCCCATGATGTCCTGTGCTAAAGATAGTAGCCATCCTTTGCACTGTAAGTGTGCTGGGACAGCATCATATCTGCTCATTAGAGTAGGCCTTAACCATACAGAAAACCTGAAATATCTGTAACTGTGGGGACCCCCGAGCAGCAACATGGCAATGGCGGTGGCTAGCTGGGCGGAGGCAGAAGTGGGATGCATGGCCAGCTCTGCCACTTAATCCGAGATCCTGTCAATATGTGAGAGAGAAGAGGCAGGGGCCAAGAAACAGCAGCCTGAAGATATCCCCTCACTCCTGATGGAAATGGAATCACACGTCCGCCGCCTTCAGACACAGACGTCAGCTTCGAGAACTGGTGTGCCTCTATTCTCAGCATACAAAAATCAATATGAAAATAACCAATGACATCGTGGAAATTTATGATGACTCTTGGGGAAATACATCCTCTCTCAACAGGAGATGCAGATGGGAAGGCTGCGTAGGAGTGACTGTAAGACATAATCGATATGGTCCATTTCAGTGTGCTATGCTCTTACCTCCCAAAGAGTGACGGGTGAACGGGAGGCTCCAAGTCCCTGTCTCCCCTCCCTGGTGTCTGAAACCCATGTCTCAAGCCTCTGAGAGTTGGAAAGTTGTGGACCATCCACCATCTGAGCCCAGGATCAGAAAGGGGAGTAATCTCAAACTCAGACTATTTGTTACATAAGGTTTCGTCTCCTGAACAGGATGGGGAACATGGGAAGGGGGTTTACTAGAAGATCCAGAGGAGTGTAATTCTCCGGAGTGTCTACTTGCTGAAAAAGAGGGCAGAAATTTCTGAAGAGCTGGGATCTTAAAAAAGCAGTCTTTTGTTTTTTCTCCATGCGGAAATCCCATTCTGCACAGGGGTGTATTAAACACTGCCTCGATTTTTCTAGTCTTCTTAATCTATTAGAGTGTGAGCAGCTGTTGCCCACAGGATAATAAGGGCTCCTTGCAGCTCAGGCCCTCTGAGGTCCAGCTTCTCTCCTTTCCAATGCCCAGGGCCATGATAGATGGAGAAGTAACAGTAAGCTGAGGGGCTGGGCTTGCAGTTGGGTTGGTGGACCTCTTGCCTGGCATGCACACAGCCCTGGGTTTGACCCCGTCAGTGCCAATGCATGATGGTCAGAAAACTTATTGCGGAACACATAGGAAATCTCTGGACCTGCTTTGTTAATTTTGCTGAAAATGGATAAACATTCTTATTCATGGTCTTATTCATGAACATCCTTATTCATGCTCATGTGATTTCACCATGTGAGAGCATATCTTCACCAGAGCTAAGCCAGTGTCCCCGACATTCTCCTTCCTTCATAAGGTCTTCAGACTCAGGTACTCCTTTACACAATGGAAAATACACTAATTAGAACACGCACACAAAATATAAAAGAAGTATTTTGGGGAATCAGTGCCATGAGCGGGAAGGAAGAGATGTGAGACATAGTAGGTTGTGTATATAATAGAAGTAGGAATTTGCACAATTTAAAATAAATTATTATGAGATTTTCCTAGCCAGTCACGGTGACTCATGCCTGGGGCCAGCTCTTGGAAGGAGGCAGCAGAAGGATTGCTGTAAGTTCAAAGTCAGCCTTGACTACTGTGGTGCCTGGCTTTACTGTTTACTTGACCCAAGCTAGAGTTATCTTAAGTTAGAGAAGGCCTCAGATTGCCCATCGGCAAACCTACACTGTGTTTTCTTGATTAGTGTTTGATGTGGAGGGCCAGTCCCACAAGGTGGGACCCCTGAGCAGGTGGCCCTGGATGTATAAGAAAGTCAACTAAGAGCCGGGTGTGGTGGCACACGCCTTTAATCCCAGCACGTGGAAGGCAGAGGTAGGCAGATTTCTGAGTTCGAGGCCAGCCTGGTCTACAGAGTGAGTTCCAGGACAGCCAGGGCTAAACAGAGAAACCCTGTCTCGAAAAAAAAAAAAAAAAGAAAAGAAAAGAAAGAAAGAAAGAAAGAAAGAAAGAAAGAAAGAAAGAAAGAAAGAAAGAAAGAAAGAAAGCCAACTAAGTGAGCCATGAGGAAGAAGCCAGTAAGCAGGGTTCCCCTGTGGTCTCTTGGGTTCCTGTCCTGAGTTCCTGTCTTGATTTCCTTCTGTGGTGGACTGTTCCCTGGAAGTCTAATATGAAATAAATCCTTTCTGTCCCAAGTTTTGCTTATTATCATGTAGTGTTTTATCCCAGCAACAGAAATATCTACTAAGATATCCACACACAACCCATTCCAGACCAGGACCACAGGACCAGCCTTTGCCACAATGTGAGATATTGTCTCAAAAAAACAAAAACAAAAACAAAGAAAACAAAACACACAAAAAAACAAAAACAAAAACCTGGCTATAAATCCAACACCCACTAATAAGAAAATTATAAAGAAATATATTTTAAAAGATTATGTGATATACATGTAAATTTACCATTTAGTAAAGACAAAAGCAAATTTGCAACTGAGACAAATTGCTTATTTTTACATAAAAAACCAGATCTTTGCTGAGTGTTTGATACTGTGGGACACAGCATTTGCAACATTTTCAGAGTTGACTGGCATTATGATTCTATGGGTATCAGTGTTGAAGGCTCTGTTTTACATACATAGTATACAACGGCAGAATTATGTTTAACGCCATTTAATTAGGTTAAAGCCATTTCAGAAATTGTTGAAAATTCTGTTCTAATCCTAAATCAAAATTCAAACAGTGATTATTTGCATTTTTGATTCATTTGTCTTTATTTTATGTGATGGATATCTTGCTTGCATATATGTCTGTGTGTGTATGATGTGTGTCCCTGTTATCCATGGAGGTCAGAAGATGGTACTGGATTCCTTGGAACTAGCGTTACAGATGGCTGTTAACAACTGTGGGTGCTGGGAATCGAACCCAGGTCAGTACTCTTAACCACGGAGCCATCTCTCCAGCATTCTCAAATGGCAATTTAAAGAAATAAAATATTCCAACATATTACAATTAAAATGTATACTATGTTGGTCAATGCCAAGGATTGAGAGTGAGAAAATACTAAAAATCTCTGTTTTCTACAGTCAAACCATTGTGTTTCTGTAAGGGCAGAAAATTTTGTATGTGCAATAAAATCACAGCAACTGATAATATACAATGGTCTCAAACTTGAGCCAACGTATTTCAAACCACATGCGTTGGCATTGTGCGTGCAGCATGTGGGCACACAAAGCACACAGGGTTCCTGACCTGTGTTCAGAACCAAGGCTTCAGTGAAGTGGCATGATCTCACACAGGTGAGTGTCACTGAAACATCTCTGACTCACACTGGATTTTGAAGTGAGTCTTAGCTGCTGAACTTTCAGAAACCTTTGCCTATTGCCAAAATTCTCTGCTTTCAGTTTTTCACTTCCACCTCAAGTCATGACTCTCAGTTTAAGAGACTTGCTCTAAATGTAAAGGCACACAAAGGTTAAAAGTGAAAGATGTGACACCTCCATCCCATGCAATAGGACCACAGGAAAGTGAGGGTGACCACAGTCATATGGGAAAAAAAAAATAAGAGGCTACCTCAAAAGAGAGAGGTAAGAATGGCAATGTATAGCCTTTCAACAGAAAAAGACAATGATTATAAATGTGTGTGCCAAATAGCACAGCACACAAATGCATAAAGAAAAAATACAGAATTGAAGATAGAGACAGTAACATCTTGATGGTAACAAATTTCAACACCCCAATGCTTTGACTAGTAAGTAGAAAAAATTAGGCAGAAGATAACCAGAAAACAGAAAATGTAAACAACACCATAGACCAAATGAGGCTCCCTCCAACAGCAGAGGAAGACACATTCCTCTCAAGTACACACAGCACTGTCTCCAGTGAAGTGTTAGGCTGAAAAACAAGTCATAACAAGCTTAACCATCTTATCTGTCCGTGATAAGGTGAAACTAGGGCAGGAGGAGGGGGTGTGGCTCAGTGGTGAGTGGACTTACCTACTGCTCTCATAGAGGGCCTGGGTTCAGTTCTCAGCACCCACATGTGATGGCTCACAACTAGCTGTAACTCCAGTTCTTGGTGTTCTGGTGCCCTCTTCTGGCCTCCGGGGCACCTACACACATGGCACACATACAGGCTCACATACATACACGGAAATTTCAGTAAATTTTTAAAAAGTGAAATGTAAGTCAAAGTGGTAGGAAAGCCAGAAAATTTGCAAATAGATGGAAATTAAATAGGATGCTCTTAAACAGCCCCTAAGTCCAAAGTAATCGGGAGAGAAAAATGTCTGGATGCACAGGAAAACAAAGCT
This sequence comes from Mus pahari, assembly GCF_900095145.1. Classification (NCBI taxonomy): domain Eukaryota; kingdom Metazoa; phylum Chordata; class Mammalia; order Rodentia; family Muridae; genus Mus; species Mus pahari. The sequence goes on along the minus strand of NC_034599.1, from coordinate 104,878,353 downwards.
ATAGCAAACCAAAACTGTGGGATGCAGTAAGAAGCAGACCTAGGAGGGAAGTTCATGCCAAATGTCTCCACATACATACATACATACATACATACATACATACATACATACATACTTTTTTTAAAAAAATTCATTAAACTAAATACCTCATGGAACCAAAGAAGGAGAAAAGCTAATCCCAGAGTTAAAAGGGTTAATAACGACTGGAGGATACATATAGTAAATAGAGAAAAGAAAAAAAAGATGTGGGTAAAACCATGGAACCTAAAAGTTAGGTTTTTTTAAGATTAAAAAAAAAAAAGTAAAAATTCGTAGAACCACTTAGCAACTATATCAAGGCTTCCGAATACAAAGTTAGTATACATACAGAAGGCAATCGCTCTTCAGTATGCCCACAATGGACAAGTGAAACTTGCAGTTCAAAATATAATACTCTTCTGTGTTTCTAGGTTGCTAGAAACAAATATCTATTCATTCCAAAGAGGGAACCAGTGACAGACCGAAGTAAGGATTCTGCAAGGGTCTGAACTGTTGAACCAGTAAGTTTCATTGGGGTGACTTACAGAAGTGGAGAGGGTTTCTTACAGGAACAGAAATGACATAAAGACAGCTGGATCACTGAAGCCCACCCCAGCATGAGTGGCAGCTCACAAAGGCTGGGAACCTGGAGCTCACTGCACTGCCTGCAGGCAGCACAAGAATTTGGAGAGTGGACTTGGCTAGTCTCTGCTTCTTCTACACAGCTGAATTTTACTGAGGCTACATCTCCCAGCAGTCCTGATAATGGCGTATACATGCTTAGGGAAGTTACAGGTAGGGTAAGTGGTCAGTTTCAGGGACTTCCTGGAGTGCTTAAGCTGTTTTCTTCCTGGTTTAGTAAGCTTCTCTGCAGGATGGAATGTTTCACCTCCATTCAGAACACCCTGTGCCTCTCTGAGTTTCCCTCCAAGATTGAAGTCCTTAGCTCAGAGAAAATCTTATAGATAGATGCCATTTACATTACAAAGGGACTCTGGCCAGCTGGAGCATGGTAAGCATGACTCTGTGACTCTGTAGGGCCTGGCCCTTCTCTCTCATTCCCTCTTCCTTGCTAGAAACCATTAGATTACATTCCTAAAGCTAACCCCCAAGGTCTATTCCCTTATTTGGCCACTTCTTCCTCCTGAGCCAATTATCAAGTTCCAGCTATCAATATATTGAAGTCCAGGAATCAAGCCCCCTTTGGCTCACCTAATTAACATGCCCAATCAAAATGAAATACCTCATCCTAACACAGGTTTCCCCTTGTACCTCTATAAACCACCATTTTCCTGTGTGCCACATCTGTCTCCTCTCTATCCAGAGGCAGTCGTTCATCCTGGTATCCTCCAGGACAAATACCCTCTTCCCCTCATCCTTCCCCCCTTCTCCTCTCTTCTTTGTTCCCTTTCCTTTCTCCCCCTTCCTCTGTCTTCTATCTTTGTCCCTTATCCCTGCCCTCTGTTTCTCTAGGACAAATTAATCTCCTTAGTGCTGAGAACTTGGTCTTGGGGGTGCTGAGCCAATGTTTTTCCTTTCAATTACCACTGGGGGAAAAAGGTACAAATCTAATAAAATGTGCTCAAAAGGTTAGTGAGGAAAAAATACAAACCTCTGATGAAAGAAGTCAAAGAACTAACTAAGTGGAGATGTGTTCTAAGTTCCTGAATAAGAAGACTCCATATTGTTGATACAACAGTTCTTCTCGACTTAGTCTATAGAGCCACTAGGATCCCAGCCAAAAAAATAAAATAAAATAAAATAATGTGAACATTGGCAAATTTATTGTAAAGTATATACTCAGAGGTCAAAAATTCAGAATAGTAGTCACAGTACTGAACAAAGGCTGACGTTACCCAAATTCAAAACTTTCTATAAAGCCATGGTCATCAAGGTCATGAGCTATTGGTGAGAAACAAATGGATCGGTTTCACAGAACACAGAGCCGAGAAACGGACATATCATGCAGTCATACAGTGTTTGAGGAAGGAGAAAGGTGATAGTCTCCTAACACATGCCACTATGGATATTCACATGCAACACTATGGAGATCGTAGACATAAACCTGACAGCCTTCACAGAAGGTGAGAATGGATCCTATATTCTAACCTAAAGAGAAAAACTACAGATCTCCTGAAGAGGGATATGAATGCTGGCTCGGTCGGCAGAGGGTTGGCCTCCATGGGGCAAGCCCTGGGTTCTCTCCCCAGTCCCACATAAACCTGGCATGGTGGCAAATGGCTGAAACCCCAGCACTCCAGAGGTGGAGGCAAGAGAGTGAGTCAGAGCTACATACAAGTTCAAGGCTAGACCGGGATACATGAGACCCTGTTCCAAAAGAAAACATATTAAAATCTCTTAGATCATAACTCAGGAGAAAAATCTAGATGACCTTGGGGTTCCAGATGACTTCTAGATATGCCAAAGGGAATCTATGAAAGAAACATTGACACATTGGACTTGGAGTTTCCTGCTGTTTGAAAGACGCTGTCAAGAGAGCAAAGAACAAGCCACTGGGAGGAAATATTTTCAAGAGCCATATCTGATAAAGACTGCCACTGAGCACAGGTAGGAAGCTCACCAGGAATGCCAATAGGTGGATTTATAATAGGACAAAGAGCTGACTGGACACCCAGGACAAACACTGACTTTGTGCTCAGAAAAACACTGCAGCCACAAAGGACTCCCCCATGTCATCAACAAAATGCAAGTCAAAACAACAATGAGATTCCAGAACTTTACATATGTGTATATATATTTTAATTATAATATATTGCATTATATTACATATTAATATATTACATTATACATATTAAAATACATTTTATATATGTTAATTATATAATTTGTATTTTTATAATATATTATAATATATAATATAATATAATATATTATAAATATATCCATCTTTGTAATATATTATAATATATCCATTTCTTTGTGATGAGAAGCAAGGAACAATCCTAAAAATATTAGATTCGCACACTATTTACCTGTAGATATATCAGTTTTTCCTCCTGTAGAAAACAGAATACCAGGTATTTATTTGAACTAAAACATTTTTACCAGAATCCCACAGAAGGACTGAGATTTTTGTCTTTATTATATCTCTAAATCCTTTCTATAAAATACAAGGTCAGGATACTGTATATCACGATGTAATATTTTCCCTCAAATAATCAACTTGAGGAAAGCTCAGGATAGAGGAACATTAATGTGTTTTTATTTATTTTATTAACATCATTCAGCATACATAAAATTCTATTTTAAATTCTGTATTTGGTTGTTCATTTGTGCATGTATGTGTGTGTATGTATGTGTGTGTTGTGTATCTCTGTGTGTGTTATATATCTGTGTGTGTGTTGTGTATCTCTGTGTGTTGTATATCTGTATGTATGTATGTGTGTGTGAATGGGTATGTGTGTGTGTTGTGTATCGAGAGAGAGAGAGAGAGAGAGAGAGAGAGAGAGAGAGAGAGAGAGAGAAGAGAATGGGTTACACACAGGCCCAGGCATCACAGCACACATGTGAAGGTCAGAGGACCATTTTCAGGACTCAGTTCTCTCCTTCTACCCCAAGAAAATAGGCAGGCGCTGATGGAGCAAATGGGAGACAAGGACTCTAGGGGTGATCAAGGGGTCCTGGCCTTGGACTCTCATAAACTCCCAAAGAAAATTAGAGTTCCCAGCAGATCATTCCCAAGATAAAGAAACCCTGCTCGGCCTTTTGGGTATGTAGCTAAAAGAGCTGTCCCAGTAAAAGTAATAATAGTAATTTATTTAAACCCCTTCACTAGGGGGCCTGGAGAGATGGCTCAGAAGCTATAAGCACTGGTGGGCTGCTCTTGCAAAGGACCTGAGTTCAATTCTCAGCACCCACATGGTGGCTTACAACTGCCTGTTCCTCCAGTTCCAGGGGATCCAAGGCTCTCCTTGGGCGACAGACACTCAGATGGTACAGAGACATGCACAATGACAAAATATAATGTAACAACTTGTTTTTCTAAAAATGTGCTGGGGGTGTAATTTAAACAGTAGGGGGCTAGTTTGGCATGTACAAAGTCCTAGACCTACCCTCAGCACTGCAGAACTATGTTGATGAGTGGGACTCCCACTACTGGACAAGTTTGGGATAATGGTTAAGATTACGATTGGAGTTCAAGCCTTCCTTAGCTGGATCGTGAGTTCAAGACCAGCCTGGACCATAAGGTACTATTGAGACAGACAAACAGACAGACAGACAGACATAAAAAAAAAAAAGAATGAAAAGAAAAACTGTGATCACCTAGGTTTCCATGGCTACCTTGTCTTTCTCCAACCTCCTGCCTCACCTGGTCCACAGAGGAGGCAAAGGGAGAGAGACTGTCCGACCGTCCGTCCTGAGGCTCCTGACACACGCCGGGTGTATTATCCTATTATAGCCTAGGAAAAGGCCCTCCCTTTCTGAGAGCGTGGCAGGGCCTGCACAGACTATGGGATGCTCCATAGCTGTGTCCAGTCTCTGAACCACTGAGGAAGAGCTGCATAGCTGCACCCAAACAGCAGAAGATGGAAAGGCTACAGGACTCTGAGTGACCCTCATGGCTCCGTCACCTGAGAGCTGTCCTTGGTTTTAATCCTTCTACTCCTTTGGAATGTGCCTACATGAGGCCACGTAGATGCAAAGGACTCTAGGACAGCAGAGCAGAGGGACAGTGCCCAGAGTGGTGCTCTGAGGAAAGGTAGGAAACTGTCCATCCCAGCCATGCTACGGCAGACGGGCTCAAAGGATGTGGTGCCTTGTAAACCCTGGTTATCTGGGTACCAAGACAATCATCATTTCAAAGATGCAGAAACCGAGACTTGATAAGGTCAGAGGTACCTTCCGTCACATTGATAATCTCTCAGTGCTAAAATTAATTAATTAATTAATTATTAATAATAATGAAATTTTTCTTCCAGAAACATATTTTTTCTCTTCTTTTCCATATGTGCTTTCATGATTTGGGAAACAAGAAAAAACGTGGTTTTCATTATATTTTTATTATAGTTGTATTGTATAGATGCGTGCTATGGCAAGTATGTGGAGGTCAGAAGACAATTTATAGAAGTTGGTTCCCTCCTCCTTCTATCATTGGAGTCCTCAGGTTTGAACTCAAGTCATCATGTCTGACAGCAAATGTTTTACCCACTGAGCCATTTTGCTTGTTCTAAAAAGAATGTGTTAAGCCCTAACTCTCACCTTGTCGTATAGCAGAAAGAGATCTTTGGACTATCTGTAGCTACAGACCATTTCAGGGGCTATGCAGAAACAGGAAGAGGTACTCTGTAGACTAACTTTTGGCAGCGAACTTTTTCTTCAGAGGAAATCTTATGAAGAACATGGAGGAAGGACAAACGTCTCAAACTTCCCCCATTTGAGGGCTCAGAGGGCGCCTCGATCTATCCAGAAGCTCTTCTGAGAATTCCTACGATGCTACTCAGTGCAGAAGCATGTCACTAATTAAAGAGAGACTATCAGGTGCCAAGATGCCTTCAGCAGCCCGCTTTCTGCCAGGTGGGCACACTGAGAGCCCTGTGACCCGCTCAGGGTCTCGTGGGCTCATCTCTGCCCCGTGGTTCCTTTGGCTCTGGTGTTACAGTTTCTCTCCCATGTGGGGCAGATAGACATTCCCTTCACAACCTGAAGCTGACGTTAGAGAGGTTGAGATGCAACTTCACCTAATCTTGGTCATTCCCCATGTGTCAGTGTGGTGCCAGGCTCCTTGATTGTTGATTTGTTGACACACTTCATCATATGCCTCATGACATGTTACAATAGTTATGAGCTGAACGTGGGGACAAGGCTCAACAAACCTCATGTCTCTTGTTTGCAATGTCCCTGGAGAAGCAAAGGAACAATGTGGCAAAACAAAACAAACAAACAAACAAAAACAAAAATCATTATTAGATGCTCAATATACTGAAGAGAAACCAGAGAATGTTATCAGCCCCAGAGATCTACGGATGAATAATAGGCAGAAGGACATTTGTCAACTGCCTGAATATTCGAGAATGAAACAGTCAGACATCTGTGATTTGTTTAAAAATTACCCAGCAGCTGGGGAGATAGTTTCAAAATTAAAGTGTTTGCCACACAAACATTAGGGACCAGAGCTCAGCTATGTAAATGTCTAATTCCAGTCTCAACAGGCAAAGATGGGGCTCCCCAGAGCAAGCTAGCTAGCAAGACTAGTCATATCAGTGAGCTCTGGGTTTGATTGAGAGGCCTTGTGTATTAGTCAGGGTTCTCTAGAGTCACAGAACTTGCAGATAGTCTCTGTATAGNAAAGGAATTTATTGATGACTTACAGTCTGCAGTCCAAATCCCAACAATGGTTCAGTAGTAGCTGTGAATGGAAGTCCAAGGATCTAGCAGTTGCTGAGTCCCACACCGCAAGAAGGTGAAAGAGCGAGAGCCAGACTCCCTTCTTCCAATGTNCTTATATGGTCCCCAGCAGAAGGTGTAGCCCAGATTAAAGGTGTGTGCCACCACACCTTTAATCCCAGATGACCTTGGACTCGGAGATCTCCCTGTCTTAATCTTCTGGATTCAATCACCACTGTGTCTCAAGATCTCCATACCAAGATCCAGATCAGAAACTTCTATCTCCCAGTCTCCAGATTAGGTCCACTGGTGAGCCTTCCAATTCTGGATTGTAGTTCATTTCAAATATAGTCAAGTTGACAACCAGGAATAGCCACTACACCTTGCCTTAATGACTAAGTTGAAAAAGTAGTGGAGGATGAAGCCAGACATCAGTCTGAATCCTCACATGCAGGTGGACATATTCGCATGTGTGCTTACATTGTCATCCACACACGCGCAGAAACATACATGTAGACACATAAATACACACACACATACACACACACATGACAAAATTAGAGAAGGGAAAATAACAATAAAAATTAAAATCGCCCAACAGAATAAAAGGTGGGGGAACAATAAGTCCAGAAGATGTTACCAGCCAACAGGGTTAGGAGGTGCGGGGACACTCACTGGTCTTTCTGATGGGAGTGGGCCTGAAGTGTTCTGCTATTGAAGCCTGCTTGTAGTTAGTGCACAGGTGCAACACCCACCTTAGACACAGCATATTCCCCCATTTAAGTTTTTTATTAAAGCTAAGGGTCACCGCCACTGTGACCCTTAACAGGATGGTAAGGCAGCTCTCGGGCCCTGACTCTAAGGAAGTCCTGTGTAAAGCTGGGGTAGAGCAGAGTCGTGACTTCTTCCATGCACCCGGAAGCTCTCCAGGAATGGGGACAACAGGTGAAACCACGCTGAGAGAAAGCCAGGGCAGGACAGATGCTCCGAGCAAGCAGACTCCTGACTCATAAACACAGACTTCATTATCAGCTAATACAAGCCAATTCTCTTGCCCTTTAATCAGCTCTGGGTAAAGCAATAAGACACAGATCAATGTGGCTAGGCATCAGATATCGAACAGCGTCATGAGCAACGTGAGTAGCCGGACTGCGGGGCAGGACTTGGGAGTCTCCAGCGACTCGCTCCTCGGCGATCCAAACATGACCAGGAAGATGACAAAGACGGGGGAGGCTGTGTCGTGGTGATCGAGACAGGAGCCCTGGCTTTGCTGCTCCACAAGAGCCACTTTCCACGCGTTCCGTTTGCTCCCAGCATCTGGACAAAGAGCATTTGCTGAGCGGTGCCTGGTGAGCCAGCTGCGGAACCAGACAGTGGGTTCAGCATTGCCCCAGACTCATAGAGACGTCTCAGCTGTAGATAAGACCAGAAATCATAAGAGATGAGCAATAACACAAGTTAAAGAAGCTGGCACCAAGCCGGGGCATCTCAGAGGAAGCAGAACTTGTAATTTAGCTGTGAAGCAAGGGTAAGGTTGAAGAATACAAAACACAGGGAGGGCTGGCTACCTGGAGAAAGCTGGGCATGCATAAGATGTGTCTGTCTAGGAGGTGGAGGTTTCAGGATACTTTTGGAAGATAGTAGCAAGGAAGGTTCTAGAAGATGGTAAAAAAAAATTGACTTTAGGTGTGAGTGTCAAGCTAACAGTAACATAAAAGAGTCATTTTCTGATCAATGCACAGTCTCATTCATATGCACTATTGCATTTTGGGAACCAGTTTCCTGTATCTCTGTCTGTCCATATGTTTGCCCCATCTTTGAACTTCCCCTAGCGTGGGGGCTCCGAGGCTTTGAGGCCAGCTGTAAACTTGCTTTGATCAGCAAGGGCTGGCATGATACAGGTTTGTTTGCATTGGGGCCTTACTTCTGTAACTCATTACTGCAGTGACCGAGGTGTCCCAGCAGAGACTGCTGGTCCATGGAGGATGCAGATCCTACCCAAGAGAGCCTCAGTCTCGATGAGAGTTTCCTCAGTCACTGCAGCCAAGGCTGGACCACCCAGCCATGCCCCGCTTTGATCAGCTAATCCTTAGCCATAACACATTCAGAGATCAATCCATGCATCTACATGTTCTGTCAATGCATGAGCTCAATAAATCTGTCTGTATGTACATGTTCCTGCACACATGAGGGCAGCTGTGTACATCTGTGTGTGGAGGCCAGAGGTCAATGTCAGGTAAGGTCTTCCTTAATCAGGTCCCATGAGAAAAGGACAAAACTGGCTCACAAAAAATTGTTCCCTGGCTTTTATATGTGTTGTGGCATACACATGTCCATACATGCACATTACACATACACAACAAAGCAATACAATTTTAAACATGAAAAAGATGTTTTTTTAGAAAGTAAATATTTCAAGCTCCCAAACTATGACACCTTAGACCACACATAACCACAACCTCCAAATCTAAATGTTTAGATTTTTTAATTTATATATTTATTAAATGTGTATGGGTGCTTGGCCTGTCTATATGTCTACGCATTGTGTGTGTCCAGTGTGTGAGAAGGCCAGAAGATGGTGTCAGATCCCCTGGAATGGAAGTTACACATGGCTGTGAACCTTCATGCCGGTACTGAGAATTGAACCTGGGCCTTATAGAAGAGCAGTCCGTGATCTTGGAGCCATCTCTCCAACACAAAATCTCAACATTTCTAAGGTACTGCCATGTGCAGGAATAAAAACATATTTTCATCCTACAATGATTCTCTAACAATTTTCAGCATGTGGAAGCACAGCTCTAGGGTTACGATCAATAGAATGGATGCTTTAGATATGTCTAGCACATTTTAGTTTTCTAATCTTAAAATGTTGGCTGACCCTTAGCTATTTTTAAAGGCTGCACTGGTACACAGGTCTCGTGTCTGTCAGCAACTGCTATTAGGGGAAAAAATGTACAATATGAGCATTTCAGTCTCAAGATCTTATCTCGTCCTTCATGCTGGCCAGTTCTAAGTTAGCCTCATCTAATCTTTTCCCAACCCAAGAGTTAGGGCTGTGGGTGAGAGACAGAAAGGGCAGTGGGGAGGGAAGAGGGGAGAGAGAAAGAGATGAAAGAGAAAATAAAGTACAAGAGGAAAGAAGGCGAGAAAGACTGATGCTCTTAGGCTGATGTCCAAACACAGCCTTCTTTTTCTCTCTATTTATCTATCTCAGTTTCTATCTCACTCCCTCTCTCCTTTCCCTCCCTCTCTCAGAGAATAAGCACGAATAAACCCAAAGGACTCAAAGCCCTCAGGTGTGGCAGCCCTCAGGTGTGGCCGTAGCTTACAGCTGGCTCCACATCACCCGCCTACCACCCTGCCAAAGAATCACCAATAGCAGATGCAACCCAAACTTGTACCCTACTGAACCCAGAAAACGTACGGTTTCCAAGAAGCAATTTGACAGATTCGTCCTAACTTTAAGAACACGTCTCTCTGGCTCGCTCAGTGTCTATGGCAAAGCAGACATTTTTTAAAATGCAAATAGCATGCTTGTACTTTTCTGTGAACGTCTGTTCCTAAGCTCCTTATGCAGCCCCTCTCCAACCTTAAGCATCCTTCCAACTGTGAGTCTTTTCTCATGACAGCCCCTCCTCTGAAGTCCTCTTCACCTCTGACTCCAGCACTGCCCACCCTGGCCCCTGGCCCACCCACCCTGGCTTTCACCCTGCCCTGGGACGGAATCAGGCTATGCCAGGGTTGAGCACAGTAGAGGCTTTTTATCCACGAGCATCATCTTGTTCTGATGACACAGTCCTTATCTGTCAGACAAAAATATCCCGATCTGAGACATTAAACCCAGCAAGGCAGAAAATGAGAAAGATGCTAAGCCAGATTGTCAGAGAAGCATTCGTCAGAAACCAATAATAGCTACAGTCCCTCGGGTACAGGGTCAGGAGCATGAGGAGCTAGGCACTGTTGTGCACAAGCAAAACTCAACCCTTCCTGACCCAAGCAATGCTGCTTCCATGGCCAGCTGACTCTGCTCCTCACACAGGAAAGGTGGCCTGTGGAGCTGTCTGCAGTGCCACCTGGTGGCTATTTGGTGAGCTGCCAGGCCGCCCAGCCTGAAGTCTATCAGGAATACCCTACCTACCCGTTCATTTGTCACCCGGTCCTGGTAGTGAGGGAAAACTCAAAAAACCCTAGTTCAACTTCGGACAAAGTGATTTACTCACCTTCTTGGCTAAGGTAGATTAAGTCTGAACTCCGGGGCAATAAAACGCTCACCATGCAGGCATTCAGATCTGAACTTAAGCCCAGGACCCCTTCTAAGGAGCTGCACATGGTGGTGCATACGTGTATCTCATCACTGAAGAGGTAGGAGCAGGTGGGTCCTGGGGCCCATTAGCTGGCCAGCCTATGAGACCCCGGGTCAATTGAGAGACCTTGTCTCAAATGATAAAGTAGACAGGACCTGAGGCTACCCTCTGACTCCACAGTCACCTGTACACACACACACACACACACACACACACACACACACACACACACTTCAGGTTCTTATGAGGATGTCCACAGAGATTCTTTATTTACTTAGTTAAGGTTAGGGCACTACTATCTCCAGCTAAAAATGTCCGCAATGGTCATGATAATTTACGATCCTAACCAGAGTAATCCTGGCAGACAAGACAGACACTGCGTTCTGGGACGTGGTCTGGTGTCTACTCTAGTGTGCTCTCCTTTGCACACTGAAGTTCAGGCAAAGCAGGTCAGTAGGCTCTGGAGACCCACAGCAGGGAACTCCCTGTCCGCCTCTGGCCTTCTCTGCTTCCTGGTGCCTCCGTCTCCTTGGCTTCCTGTAGATGGAAGAACCAACTTGGGGGTCCTGCCTTAGCAATGAGGAGACACAAATGTCCCAGAGCTGGGGGAGGGGCAGGCCGAGTCACTGCTCTCAGGGGCATCTCTAAGCCTCTCAGTCACCAGACAGTGTGACATGTGGAGGTCCTAAGACCTTAGGTAATAACAGGGCAAAAAGAGCTAGGGACCCAGTCACCCAAATACCAGGGCACCTGGCCTCACCAGATCCTAAGGTGCCCTAGGGGGTGGACAATGGGGCAGTCTCAGCAGCCACCTATCCCTGGAAACAGAAACGGAAAGGTCCCGGGTTCATATAAAATAGAGACTGAGGCCAGAGCCTCTGGAGTAAGGACTGAAATGCAGGCTTCGCTTTGTCCTCTTGCTGGGTGAGCGTTGGCCAGGTATCTGAACTCTAGCTACCTGGGAAGGATGCTGAGATTGGGGGATGGGGTGGGGGGGCTTAGTCTGGTGAATAAAAGAGTGTAGATAGTGCTCCCCTACAGTCTGGCGTCCTGGACTGAATTCAGCGGAAAGGGAGAAGAGGAGAGGAGCGTCGGGGTCCATCTCTGCTTCCTAACTAAAGACACAACGTGGTCCACAGCTTCACGGCCCCACCGCGGCTCCATGGCCCCACCGCAGCTAAAGAAGTCAAAATAAAAATCAACCTTTCCTTCCTTACACTGATATCATTGGGTGTTTTCTGGGCACTAGATGATTCGCTGTAAAGGGTGAGCGTGAGTCCAGTGACCCTTCACTTCCAAGTTTACAACTCCATCTAACCTCTACAGGAAAATGCTGCGTGCCTGCCCTAAACCATGCAAGTAATGCAAAGAAGACGCTGCTGTTCCAGCTGCTGTTCCAAGTGACTCCCAAAGCAAAACCCAGTCAAGGCCACACAGAAACCTCATGACCTCCACGTCACTTCCTCCGGGTACAATCCCCACGCGGCGCTGAGTTCCAGTCCCTTTTCCTGGACACAGACCTCCTCACCCTCACCCTGCCACTAGGGCTACCCACCAGCATCCAGATTACAGAATGGCGTAGGAAAGCCCTGTCTGCTTGTATCCAGGAGCGTCTAAAGATCTGCCCCACTAAACCGTCCACCACCAGACTGGGACTAGAACTACTTTTCACTCTGGAAAGAAAAAACACAGAACATAGTCCAAGGGCTAACCAGTAGCCCAGCCTCCTGCCTGGAATGAGTGTGGATGATCCAATACTCCAATGGGGTACACACCGATTACCCCAATACTGAGGTGGCTGAGGCTGGAGAATTACAAGTTTGACACCAACATGGCTATGTAACAAGACCTTGTCTCAAGCAAAACATGAAGTTAATAAAATGCATCACCTCCTGCCAGCTGCAATGCTCCAGCAGCAAACTGCATCCTCCACCAGCGCGTTCAGCCGCTGCGCCAGTGCGATTACAAATGCCAGGAGCGCCACCTGCTGCTCAAACGTGGAAAGTCCAGTTTGTCCTTCCTCTTCAACATAATCAAGTTCTCTGCAAGATTTTTAAATGATTGGAGGGTGTTTCTTGTCTAAATAATCCAAAAATATATTAACACAAATACACACCAAGTATCAAACTTATAATAGAGAAAATTTGATTCCAACATAGGGTTTATTTTGCATTTTAGGACATACTGGGAAATTCTGCCAGAGGTCAGCTAACGTCTTTGGAGGCATTCACATCAACAGAGGCCCAAGAATTCAGCTACACGCTGAACACTGGCCATAGAAATGGAGCGAGTGTGTCCCATCAGGGTTTAAAATGGTTTCATTCTTTCTAGTTTGTTTTCCTGTTTCTCTGCCTCTGTGTGCATCTGTGCCTCTGTCTCTCTGACTATTGTGTAGTTATTTCCTCTGAATTGAAAACATTCCCCTTACAACAAGGAAGGAGGGCGAGAAAGAGGTGGGGAGGAGAGAAGGAGGGATGGAGGGAGGGATGTTCAAAAAACTTAAAACTCAACTTCCACAGCTAGGAAAGTTACTAAAGTTATAAGACTCAGGTATGTGCTATCTAAAATGTGAGATTATGTATACAAGTGGTAAGCAATGGGGGGGTGAGGGAGTAGGGGGGACAAGGAGGTAGACTCCAGGAAAGCTGCCTGCAACTTGAGCAGGGAACTCCGGTGATGCAGCTTCCCAGAGTTATCCCTCATGCTGCCATGGGTTCTTCAGCCATGCAGCCACCGTAGAGACACACATGCTCTTGTAAGTAATTCCTCATCCACACTCCTGGAAATAACCCCAACCAGCTAACTGATCACCAAGCTAGATTGAGGCAGACTCACTTCTCTAGTTTGCCATCGGTGTTGTATCTGTTTGTGTCTCTCCAGAAATCATACAACATTCTCTTTCTCTCTGTCTCTCTCTCTATTTCTGTGCACTTCGCTCTCTTTCTCCCCTCTCTCTGTCTGTGTGTATATCTCTGTGTTTCTGTGTCTGTCTCTGTCTGTGTGTGTATCTATGTCTCTGTTTCTCCTCTCTCTCTCTCTCTCTCTCTCTCNTTTTGGTTTTTTGAGACAGGGTTTCTCTGTATAGTCCTGGCTGTCCTGGAACTCACTTTGTAGACCAGGCTGGCCTTGAACTCAGAAATCCTCCTGCCTCTGCCTCCCCAGTGCTGGGATTAAAGGCCTGTGCCACCATGCCCGGCCAGAAAGTGCTCTTAAGGGTGGACTGCATGTCCGCAGTGCGTGTAAACAGAAAGTGCTCTTAAGGGTAGACTGCATGTCCACAGTGCGTGTAAACAGAAAGTGCTCCTAAGGGTGGACTGCATGTCCGAGTGCGTGTAAACAGAAAGTGCTCTTAAGGGTGGGCACATGCCTTTAATCCCAGCACTCGGGAGGCAGAGGCAGGCGAATTTCTGAGTTCGAGGCCAGCCTGGTCTACAAAGTGAGTTCCAGGACAGCCAAGGCTATACAGAGAAACCCTGTCTCGAAAAAAACGAAAAAACAAAACAAAACAAAAAAAGCAAGTTCATACCATCAAGTAGTCCACCAACTAGGCCGCTTTGTCAGCTACTTTGACCTGTAGGGCAAAAAGATAGATATTTTTAAAAAAGAGGGAAGAGAGATGATAGATAGATTTTTTTTTTTTAATTTCTAGAAAAGGAAGAGTTCAGATGTGGCCTTATGAGACAAGGAGTCTCCCAAGATGCCATTGAGTTCATTTTCTGTGTAAAACTGAGTTTGGTTAAAGCCCCATCTTGCTAATAGTGACAAGCTGCACACACCTCTTGATCCCCATCCTTTAAAACACCAGGTGTTGTTTTCTCACTTGGAACTGTGACATCGCTAAAACTCAGGTGCTGACTGTTCCCCAGGGCCTCCTGTGTGTGTGATATTTATCTAGTTTCCTAGTCAAGGAGGCGCAGCTGCTTTCAGGCCACAGCAGAACAGGTTGGGAGAAGCCAGCCAGACAAGGCTCGTTACAGATCCCAGATAACAAATTCTTGACATTTTAAAATAGTTATTTATTTATTTTTCCAGAAAGGGAAGGGCTTTTGCTGGTATGTTTGAGAGATTGTTGTGTTGTGAAATAAAATGTTTAGAAAGCTTGTTTTGTCAAATAAGCTCATGTGAGATGGTCACATGCGTTTGCTCATTATTTTGGCTATAGAATCAATAGAATTTTCAGGGCTATGTATTTCTAAGCCTGTAGCTCACTGTCAATGTTACCTTAAATCCTTGTGTGGCAAAGATGCTAAGGCATAGGAAGCTGTACTTGGTATTTATTATTTCTTTCCTCATCTGTTGCTTCCTCCCTGTACCCTTCTATCCACAAAGCTTGCTTGCTTGCTTGCTTTCTTTGATTCTCTCTCTCTCTCTCTCTCTCTCTCCCTCTCCCTCTCCCTCTCCCTCTCCCTCTCTCCCTCCCTCTCTCTCCTCTCTATTTCTCTCATACACACACACACACACACTACTATCTGGTGTGGATGGATAAAGTTCATATGGAGGAATTTCTTGGTTCCTTTTCCTGTTGCTGTAATAAAATACCCTGATAAAAAGAAACTGACAGGAGAAATGGGTTCTTTTGGCTCTCAACTCAAGACCCAGGCCATCACGGCAGGAAAGTCAAGCAGCAGGAACTTAGAGCACATGCTCACCCCACACATACAGTCAAGACAGAGAGGACAACCGGAGCTTAGAGCACATGCTCACCCCACATGCACAGTCAGGACAGAGAGGACGGCCGGAGCTTAGGTTTCCTTTCCCATTTTTACATCCCAAGGTCCCAACCCAGGAAGCAGTACTGCCCACAGTGCTGCCCACAGTGAGCATGTCTTCCCACCTCAGTGTAATCAAGATAATCCATCCACAAAATGCCCAGAGGCCCATCACCAGATGTTCTAGATTCTGTTAATTGGCAATCAACATTAATCATTATAAATGGCTTACTAGAATTTTCTACCTCTAAAGGGAATGCTTCTGTGACTCACCATGAGTCCGGTTAGGGCTGATTATGATGTCTCACAGCCCCCATGTTCCCACGGCTCATAATTACATCCATCTGTTGTTCTCCTTGGTAGTTCTGAAGGTCAGATGGGGCCGCTTTGTTCCTGTGTACAGGCCAGCTTCTGGTCCCTTCTAAGGGTCTGTCTTCTTTGACCCAGGAATTCCCAGGGCATGTGGTAGGTGGCAAAAACTCTTGGACCAAGCTGAACAGGCAATTAAACCTACTCCCTCTGGGCATAGACTTAAGTGCTTGAATCCCATTGGCTAAGGCAAATCATATGACTTTCTTAAAGCAGGAAGGCGTCGTCTTCTCTCAGAAACAACAAAAGATAGGAAGTCCAGTAGAGTTGCAGATAAACTGTCCAGTCTACCACAGACTTGAATTGGTTGGTTGGGTGGCTGAGTGGTGCTGTTATTGGTTTGGTTTGGTTTGGGTTGGGTTGGTTTTTGTTGTTGTTGTTGTTGTTGTTGTTGTTGTTTGTTTGTTTGTTTGTTGAGACGGTAACATGGGTGTCCCTGATCCACCAGCTCCAGGCTCCCCATGCTTGTGTGGTTTCCACAGAGCTGAGAGACTAGGATCTGTTCCCAAATTTTGGGGAATAATGTTTGCCTGACTGGATGTGCCAAATGTCTACCTCCAGTTCAGTCAGCTATGTCTGGTGGTGACAGCAGATCATATGAGCCAGACACCTCCATCAGGCGAGAGAGATGGGATTTTGTAGTGGGCAGGAAGTGACTGGTGTTCCTATTTCTACCCCGAAGTGTCAGAAGCCCACAAGCTAATAACTAGCAGGTGAGCTTCCTGAGATGGGTCTGCCTTGGAATAATTCCTACAACATAGCTCTGATAGACAAGGCCCAAGAGAAATTCATTTTATGAAAGATTCCTGCTATTAATAAGCTTTTCATGTTATTATTCAACATATATAACAATCACTAGGTATTAACTCACTCTTTTGAGCAGATCTCCGAAGATCTACAAAGATGTACTGCCTTGCAGTGATGCTATATAGGCAAATAGATGGTGTTTTAAACCTTAATGATGATCCTACAAGAATTCCTAAACTTATACTAATTATTAAGCTCTTTTACTAACACTCCTATTAAATCCTTTCTGACAGTCAAAACTGCAATGAGAACTCTGCCAGTCTTTAATGTCATGAGTTAATTGCTTCTGAGATTATAAGCAGGCATTCTGCAACTTAAAGTACATTTCAAGAGGTTGTGAAATCATTAACCAAAGGTCATAAAAAAGAAACTATTATAGGTGCTAGGACAGAAGATAAAATATTGACTGGGTTTATCTATACAAAACTTCACCAATAACTTAGTTATGGCTTTTAACTCTCCATGAACCTGTGGAGTTGTGACAGGTGATGAATGTTCAGCCAGAAAATTACTCCTAATAGATATGCATGTAAACATTCTCTGTTTTAAAGTTCTTATTCGAGTTATGATTTGAATTTATGTGGGGACTTGTGATGAACTTTTTACCATGTGATCATGTATTCTGAAAGATGTGTAGGTGCTGAGGACAACGAGAGGACAGCATTCTCTTTATCCCCCTTCCTTAGAATTCTCCTTGTCCCGCTTTTTTAGATTCTGCTAATCCCCTTTTTCTTAGAAGCCCCTTTCCCCTTTTTCTTTTAGAGCTTTCATAGGAAACGGTTTTTAGAACTTAGAAATAAAAGCTTAGACCACTTTCCAATGCTCCCCTTTTTCTTCTTGTGACTTCACCCAGCAGGCTAGAAGTTAGATCTGTGCAGTTCCTGAGGAGATAGAACAAAGGCCACTTATTTCCCCAGCCCTCACCACGTTAAGCTACATGTGTTAATGGCCTAAGCCAGTGCTTTTACCCCTCAGAAAAAGCAGGAAAGTTTTTAGGACCTTTTAGAAGCAATCAACAGCATTTAGTGTAGTTAGAGAGCTAGAACATCTGAGACCATCAGTCTTTAAAGCCACACCTGAGTCCTGTGCCTCTTTTCAACCTGCTCCAGGCTGGGAGGCTCCCAGCATCTAAGTGTCACTGTGGCATCTGTTCTTCATTCTGGGTCACACCCTATGAGCTACCAAGTGGGCCGTCCTGCAGTGGGGAAAGGGGGGGATGAGGATGTCCATCCAAACCTAAGTCAAAAGGCTGTGATTCCCAGAGAGAAGTCGCATGCCTGGGGGCTGTGTCCCGCAAGTACTTGAGAAGTATGCATGTGGAGATCTGTGCCCAAGAGCACAGCTGCTGCTCCTGCTCTGGCCAAGAGAGGGCCTACTGCCTGTAATCCAGCCCTCGGAGAAGGAGACAATAAGGTTATTGTGAGCCAAGCCTGGGTTATATAGTGGGTTCCAAGCCAGACTGGGCTACAGAGAAGGACCCTGTCTCTAAAAGAAAGGAAGAAAGACAAAGACAGAAACACTGAAAGAGGAACAGTGAAAGAGGAGGAAGGGGAGAAGAAAAGGACAGAAGGGGTGAAGGGGAGGAGACAGTAGGGGAAAGGAAATGGGAGAGAAAGAAAAGGGAGGGGAGGAAGGGGAAGAGGGGGAGAAGGTAAGAGGGGAGGAGAGGGGAAGGAAGGAAGGAAGCAGAGGGGGAAGGAAGGGGAAGAAAGAAGGAGGGGAGAGGGGGAGAAGGGAGGGGAGAGGAGAAAAGGAAAAAGGGATAAAGCCAGGAAATGTGGGTCACCTTACAAGAAGTAAAGAGGCCCCTTCCCTTCCAAAGGGACAGCCAGGCTGAGAAGAGACAAACGTTCAGCCCTCTAGCAGTGCTTGTAGGACTTCGACAGTCAGGGGAAGCAGTTCAAAGTGTCTGCCTGGCAGGTGCAGAGCTGAAGCCATCTGATCCTGGCAGAAGCACTCTGCGGCTCTGCTCCGCCTTGGACCCTGATGATGATTCCTGCCTGAGGGAGCTTTGACGTGAGGCGCACAGCAATGGGAATCGCCCTCTTGAGTCTGAAGGCTTGGCTTTGGGCATTTGCTAAGAATAGAATTAGATTCACTGATGTCTTTGGGGAAAGAGAGGCTCTTCTAGTTCTGTTTAGTTTCAAATGTTTTTGCTTCTGCTTCTTCAAGAGTGCACCTGAGGAGCAGCCATGGGCCACAGCTGAAACGTAAAGAATTAAGCCCTGCCCTGGGGAGCAGAAACATGGAAGCAAGAGGTCTGTATTACTTCTGTTGTGATTTCTCGAGTCTTCCGACCATGGCTCTTTTCACCAGAGTTCAGTATAATTCCTGCAGGTGACCTGAGATGGTGGCTCAGTCTGTAAAGCTCTAACCTTACAAGCGTGGGGTCCTGAGTTCAATGCCCAGAGCCCATGTTAAAGCAAGGCATGATAGAGCATCTGTAATTTCAGTGTTGGGAAGGTTGACATGTGGATATATGTCTTGGGATCACTGGTTAGCCAGTCTAGGCTGTTTGGTGACTTCCAGGCCAGGATCTCAAAACTCAAGATTAAGGAACAGCTTCTAAGGGTGTCCTCGGGCTTCTGCATGCAGGTGCACCTGCACGTGCGCACACACACACACACACACACACACACACACACAGGAATACACATAACATGTTACAAGAGAGCAACTCTTCTCATACATGCATCTCCCCACGTCACAGGACACAGCCTGGTCCTCTCCATAAGACATAAGAAGAATGTGTATTGGAACTATTATAAGCCCTTCATGGAGAGCTCATGCCTTTCTGGTAATTGGATAGTAATTGCTTGTTTCTCCTCCCTCAAATCCCCCTTCCCTCTCTACCTAGTGGGGATCAGTGCTTCTTTAAGTCCCCAGTAAAATTAATACAACAAGAATAGAAACTAGGGACAAGAAGAGGGGTGCGGAGTCACTCAACACTGAGGTCCACCTGCATTGTAAACTAAGGATGGGTAGATCAGGCTT
Organism: Mus pahari; assembly: GCF_900095145.1. Taxonomy (NCBI): domain Eukaryota; kingdom Metazoa; phylum Chordata; class Mammalia; order Rodentia; family Muridae; genus Mus; species Mus pahari. The sequence goes on along the minus strand of NC_034599.1, from coordinate 104,858,807 downwards.
TCCTATGCCCTGGTTTCTCCATCTGTAAAGCAGTATGAGAACTGTCAACACAAAACACAGCTCTTGTACCGAACAGAAATTATTGTGAGCGAAATTACATGAGTGACCATAGCCTGGCAGCCTTCATTCATGTTGTCCTAAATGATGCATCCCATCCTAGAAGTGGTTACATGATTTTATTATTATTATTATTATTATTATCATCAGATAAAACAAAGTCTCAGATCAATGAATTTACCAAATATACTGGTGGTGTGGTCAAGCAGGCAGCTTACAGCAGAGCGGGGATGTCTCTTCTGCAGGCTTTGGGCGCTATCACACCTTAGCTTTGGGTTAGAAGCTAGTGCTCATCTGCGTTAATACGTTCCAACAGTTTTATCTGTTAGGTTGGATATACAGTTTGGTGATACACGGCTATTAAGGGGATGGACGATAACCCAAGGTAATTTTTGACTCTCAATCTTTACATTCCAATTCTCCATAATCATGAAGTTCTAATCAGTCAACCTGCAGATTTATTAAAAAAAAAAAAGAGTTGGTTTTTTTTTTTCATGGAATTTCAGTTCATAGAACCATATGTATTGGTCTCTTTGTCAAAGGTTAAAACACAGCTGTGCTGAACTACTTCCCCAGCTCTCCCCACCATTGAGCAAGGCAGTTCTTTCTCTGTTATTCATTGTGTTTTATTGAGATAAAAAAGCCAGGAATCACCTCATTCACTGTGGGGGGGGGGGGAGCTCGAGCGATGTGAAGCACACTCCTGTAGCCTACCATGGATGTGACTACAAGGAGAAAACAGAATCCGTCATTATTATCAAAAATCCTCATTCGTTGCAACTCTTACCCAAGAGGTATTAAAGACTTCAGATATACAAATCTAAAAATATCATACATTGTTCAACGTTAGGGCGTTGCTTTCAAACACTCTTTAAAGTATGCCAGGTGACTCTTCTCCTTCCCCAGCTCCATGGAGACGGGCCCTGCACAGTCTTGCTTGCAGACTAGACGGCCCTCTCGTCTCTGTCCTCAAGGAGACCAGGCTGGGTAGATGTCCCAGGCAGGATTATGACATCTGCTCTGCAACCTTCTTGTGCTGGCTCTGGAAATGACCCTCACTGTTGGGGGACTCCTCCTTCTGTGGGTTCACTGTGTTGGGATGCCCAACCATCTCAATCCAGGGATGCTGTAGGACCTGTTCGGCCGTGTGCCGCTTCTTAGGGTCTACCTCCAGCAAATTTCTCACCAGATCTTTGGCAGCTGTGGGAGGGGGAGAAATTGGGGAAAGTGTGGTGAATGAAGGTGGCTCTGAAGAGTCCCCCCCTTCCGGAGCGTGAGGTGGGAGCCCACACATCCACATTAGCACTGTGGGGAGGGGGAGGGCTAATAAGCTTTCCTTGTCCAGGGCAACATGACAGAAGACAGAAAATTCCCAGACCTGTTCCAGCCCCTCATGACCACTGTGCATTAGCAATCAGGATAAACTAAAGCAGGATTACTTGAGGCTGAGGCTAGCATTGATGAGCTACAGTTACAGAGTGAGGTCCAGTCTGAAAGAAAGAAAGAAAGAGAGAGAGAGAGAGAGAGAGAGAGAGAGAGAGAGAGAGAGAGAGAAAGGAGGAGGAGGAGGAGGAGGAGGAAGGGAAGGAGGGAGGGAGGGAAGGAAGAAGGAAGGAAGGAAGGAAGGAAGGAAGGAAGGAAGGAAGGAAGGAAGGAAGAGAGAAAGAAAGAAAGAAAGAAAGAAAGAAAGAAAGAAAGAAAGAAAGAAAGAAAGAAAGAAAGAAAAGGAGGGAGAGAGAGAGAAAGGAATGAAGGAAGAAAGAAAGAAAGGAAGGAAGGAAGGAAGGAAGGAAGGAAGGAAGGAAGGAAGAGAGGGAGGAAGAAAGAGAGAGAGGAAGAAAGAAAAAGAAAGGGAAAGAGAGGGAGGGAGAAAGGAAAACAGAAAAGAAAGGAAAGGAAGAAAAAGGAGGGAAGAAAGAAGAAAAGAAGGACAGAGGAGGAAGAGGAGGAGGAGGAGGAAGAAGAGGAGGAGGAGGAGGAAGAGAAAGAGGAAGGAAACGACAATGACAGTGTAGGGGAGAGAAGAGGAAAAGAAGGAAAGGAGAGGAAAGGCGAATGAAAGGCTGCAGGAAAAAGAAAAGGGAGAGGAAAAAGGAGGGAATGATAAAGGGAAGGAAAGGGAAGAGGAAATAGAAAAGAAAGACAAGGAGAAGGAAGAAGAGAAATCTGGCTAGTGGTGCTGAGTAATAAGACCTCACTCTATTGACTCTGAAATAAGTCACAGAATGGATGTGTGTGACTGGGGCTAATGAGCACAGCTGTGCAGGACAGCACTTTGGTTTTTTTATGCCCACTTCTAATATCCGCATACCCAGGCCAAGGAGACAGAGAATGAGCACCAGGTCTCCGTATTTTAAAGTTTTACAACAAACTAACAAACGTTTAAATAAAAGATGTTCCCTTTTTCTAAGCTAATAAATATGCTATTTCAGTACTAACAAAACTGAGAGACATGTAAAGAAACCTAAGCAGTCATTAACATGAAATCAAATGAATTCCACTTCCTGCTCAAGTCCATGGTGATCCTAGAGAGATGGATCAGGCGTTAGAAGGCAGATTTCACCTCCCACCCCACCCCCACCCACCCTTACTCCGCAGGTGCCTGCAGGGAAAGGCCTGGCCCTGCCCCATTGCAGCGTAAGGTTGACAGGCCACATCCAGCTGCTGCAGAGACCCGCAGCAGCTGCTCCCTTCCATCTCTCTCACTAAAAGCCTAGCCCCCTCTCCCCTGCCTGGGAATCAAAGGCAACCTGAAGGTAGTCACACCGCATAGGGAACCCACTTCTTCCCAGGCCCTCTTCTTCCTCCCCCGAAGCCTTTAAATGTAGAGAGCTTCTTTGTCTGGTGGGCCTTGGAGCCTCTTGCTTCAGCCCTCCACTGTGCCATGCTTCAACTTGACTTCATTCTCTCAAACCTACTCACTTCTCTCCCCACTCCCAAACCTAACTGGTAGGCGGGGTAGTGGGTACGTAGACAAAAGAACACCCTCTGCCCTCCGGACCCTCACCCCCACCCTCCTGATTCATGGTACACAGAAAGAAAACACCCAGCTTTTCTCCCTTAATGAAAGGTGCCTCGAATTCAATTATCAGCCATTCCCACACCTGTCAACCCCTCCCATAGGCTCTTCCAACAATGTCTAGAGTCCAGAAACCACAGATTTCTCCTGCCCTGCCTGGTTCAAGCAGGGCAGATTCTGCATCACCCTGTTACAATATGGCTTTTTTAACCTAGTCATCCAGTGGCCATGTCGAAGCACAAATCACTTTAGTCTAGTAACCACTGCAACCAACCGAGCAGAACAATACTTGGGTAGCTAGCTGCTGATGGTGATGGTGGTAGCCACTGATGTCTTCTAGCAGAAGAAGGGAAGAGAAGGAAGCATGGTTGGGGGTCCAGCCATTACTTCCTTCACCCTGCTCCCAACTACAAGTGATCTTGAGAGGAGCTGGAGTGTATAGAGGAAGAAAGCTGACAGAAAGGCTGATTCCGTAATGCACCTTCTACAAGCTCATCACCCATGATGGGGTAGGACTATTCAGTGATGCATCCAGGTTGGGTTCACCCTTGTTCCTTAAAGTTACCCTTCGCCCATACTGTGTAAGTAAATTCAATAAACTCACTGGTCCCCCCAAGTCCCTCTTTTATGGAATTGTTGCTTTGGTCTGTCTATGGGTAGATCTGGAGTAGAAGATGTTTGGTCGTGTCTATTGAAACCAGGCCGCATGGTGCTCCGTATTAATGAAACCAATGGCTTTTTCAGACTGTGTCTTGCTCTGAGAAATTCCAATTTATAAGTACATTTTGACTCCACTTTGAGAATAGAGAGAGACTGTACACCTGGGTGAACACTTCATTGGGACCATCCGCCCAGCACCAGTCATGAGGCACAGGCCTGTAACTTATTTCCAGGAGTAGAAAATGTGCCACTTTGAGATAAATTGGAGTGAACTGAGACTATTGGGTAACACAAGCATATTGAGATGATATCAGGGAAACAAGGCCCAAGGACATAAACACACCAGCCTGAGAAAGGGTGCAACACCCTAACTTGGATCATAGCACCTTAATAGAAAGAGCCCCCACAGCCTGCCATCAGATACCTGGAATGTGCTTCAAGGGCCAACAGGGAGAGTGCTCCCAGCTGTCCCTGGGGTTCAGTTCAGCCCTGTCCGCACTGCTGGCACTGCCTACGAAACTGCTACCTGCCCATCCTATTTGCCTGACTGGACCTGCCATGTATCCATCCAGCAGCTCTAGCCAAGACCCAATCCTGTGTTTCAACCTCTTAGCTAAACTCAACACCACAACTTCACTCTCAAACCCCATGAGTCACAGCAGTCTGACTGGCAATGGCAGCCTTGTAACTGTCCCCTTGGGTCCCTATCTTATCAATACAGATTCCACTCACATTCCTATCTTCCCACTTCTGAAACTTCATGAAATTCTGCTATAACCCCCTTTAATCCTGTGCATCTAGTGTGTGTGTGTGTGTGTGTGTGTGTGTGTGTGTGTGTGTGTTTAACCCCATGATATGTGATATGAGAGTTAATATTAGTAATTAAGATAGGAATAAAAAGAACCTGTGTTAACCTTGGCCCAATTACCAATCTGGCAAATGGCTACCATTAAGATTGCTTTGTAAATTTATTTTTAGTTAATAAGTTCTGCCATAGTGGGAGGAGACAGAGGTGTACGTGTTTAACTATGTTGCTGGCATAGCATGCTCAGGACAATATCTCTTCCAGAAAAAGTTAACATAACACATCCCTTCTAAACCCCAAGAGCAACCCAAACTGGAAGACCACATCTAAACAAAGACCCCCCCCCAAGTCTCTCATCTCTGCATAAGGACAGTTGAGGACCACGCGGGCTTCACCCACGCCCTCCAAATACCTCTCCAGACCACTCTTGAAAGGAGTGGGAAGAGGCCCATAGCCTTCCTACTGATTACAGGGAGCCCCTGAATCTCACCGTCAGAAATGTTGTCCCAGTAAGGAGAGAGGAACTCAAACTGGCCCACTTGGATGATGTTGAAGAGCTCGTCTTGGTCCCTCTCAGGACTTCGGAAAGGGGGAAAGCCACACAAGAGGATGTATAGGATCACACCTGCTGCCCACATGTCCACCTCCAGACCATAACCTGCAAGAACACAGAGACAGGCAGGTCAAAGGTGATAAACTCTCATCTCTTGAACTGTGCAACAACAGCAAAAGCAAAAGGACCTTCCTCCCTTAGGTTGCTTTTGTCTGGTATTTTGTTGCAAAAAATAAATAGATAGATAGATACATAGATAAATAAATAAATGTAACAAATATGGTAACTGATTATAATGTAACTCTTTAGAGATGGGTTATACAAAGTAATTGTCCTAGCTATAATCCCCTAAGGAGGGAGTTCAGTTGAATGTGAGCCTATGAGCAATATCTGTAGAGAACTGCCTTGATTATTAATTGATGTGGGTAAAATAGCCAACCCCCTGTGGGCAGTACCATCATTAGGCTTGAGATGAATAAGAAAACTAGTTAAACATGAGTCCATGAGCAAGCTATCTTTCCTTGGGTTCTGCAGAATTCCTTGGTTGTGAATGAGTTCTCTGGCTGGAGTAGCAGACTGCCTCCAGGTTCCTGCCTTGCATGCCCACCCAGACTTCCATAAGTGACTGACTGTGACCTGGAAGTGCAAGACAAAATAAGCCTTTTCCTTACCTAAGTGGCTTTTGCTCATGGTATGTGCCACAGGAACAGGATGGAACTGGAACAGTGATGTCCAGTTGAGTTTCCTATGTTCATCACCTATGTACCTCCCTACACAGGCACATACACATTTTCAAGAACTTTCTGACTGTGAACACAACAGGCAGATTTAAATGGACATTAGAAGTTCATTACAAAGCCTCGGAGCAGGTTTAGCATTTGACAACTGCAAAGCTTAAGTAGCAAAGAGCGAAGGGTAACACTTACCTTTCTCAGAAAGAATTTCAGGAGCTACGTATGTTGGTGTCCCACACACAGTAAATATAGGTCTCACCACATATTTGGCCAGGCCAAAATCAGCCAACTTCAAGGTGATAGACTTGTCTTCGTTTCGCTGAACCTAGAATGGATCAAAAGGTCCAAAGCATTAAAACTGCGATGGAAATAAAGAAGGAACACTAAGGCAGGTGTGTGTGTGTGCAACCTGGGACACTGAGACCATAGTCTGTCTGTACAACCTAGGGCACTAAGACAGCAGTGTGCATGTGCAACCAGGGACACTGAGACAGTAGTGGGGGGTGTGGGGGGGGGTGTGGGTGTGCAACCAGGGACCCTCATCCTTTGCTCCATGTGGACACACTGAGACAGTAGTGTGTGTATGCAACCAGGGACACTGAGACAGTAGTGTGTGTGTGTATGTGTGTGTGTGTGTGTGTGTGTGCAACCAGGGACCCTCATCCTTTGCTCCATGTGGACACACTGAGACAGTAGTGTGTGTGTGCAACCAGAAAAACTGAGACAGTAGTGTGTGTGTATGTTTGCAACCAGGGATATGAGATAGTTTGTGTGTGTGTGTGTGTGTGTGTGTGTGTGTGTGTGTGTGTGTGTGTGTGCAACCAAGTCAAAGCAGCTGCTCACATTTTCAACCAAAGGAGCAGAGTCAGGTTCACGACACCATCCAGTTCAGCTTCGTGTGTTATCAAATGTGATGTTAAGAATTCATTGATTAAAGCTCAGTTTCTCAGCTGCACTGGGCACATGTGTTTGTCCAAGAGCAACCTGTGAGTTGGGTGCCATGCTGGACAGTGCAGATGGAAACAATTTCCACCAGACAGACACCACTGCATTCTAACAAGGAGTCCTGGAACTTTGAACATAAACTAACTCATATAAGAACAAGCAGTAGTCTAGAGGGACAGTGAGATGGCTCAGTGGGTAAATGACCCATCGGGTGGGAAGAAAGAGAACCTGACTCCCAACCTCCACATAGGATGGCAGCACATGCTCCCACCCCACTACAGATAAACAAATGTATGTTACACTCCACATGAAGCAAAGGATGAGGGTCAAACCCGGTACTGTCTTGCTCCAAGTTCAAAGTGCATGGTATGACCATCCAGTGTAAGCTGATTCCATCTGGGGGAAAAATTAAAATACCTGACACAAATTCAAAGTCCAGCCTTCCTCAATATCAATAAGCACCTATCCAACTAAACCAAAGGTCAACTGTCCATATCACATCACAGGAGCCAGTGGACAAGGTCAGATGATGAACAGCACTGTTCATTCAAGCATGGGGTAAAAACTTAGAGGACGCTTTTGTCAAAGAAAGAGACTCATTGTTGCTGCCATACCTGCAAGAGGAACATCTGGTTGTCTGCAGCTCACACCCTGTGTTTCTGCTGGATCTGAGCACAGATTTCCCATGCTCCTATCAGTACTTAGGGGTGGAGGCAAAGGGGACTGGTGGGTCTCCCTGTGTCTGAGTTATGGTGGCAACTGGCATGCAGGCTGGGGTAGCCATCCTGTCTCTCCTTCTCAGGTAGATGGTTAGATCCTTGTGGTCTTTAAGAATGTGCCCCTCCAGAGCTGGAGAGATGGCTCAGGGGTTAAGAGCACTGACTGCTCTTCCAGAGGACCTAGGTTCAATTCCCAGCTCATGGCCATCTATAATGTGATCTGATGCCTTCTTCTGGTGTGTCTGAAGACAGCTACAGTGTACTCACGTAAAATAAATCTTGAAAGAAAGAAAGAAAGAAAGAAAGAAAGAAAGAAAGAAAGAAAGAAAGAAAGAAAGAAAGAAAGAAAAAGAATTGAAAAGGAAAGGAAAGGAAAGGAAAGGAAAGGAAAGGAAAGGAAAGGAAAGGAAAGGAAAGGAAAGGAAAGGAAAGGAAAGGAAAAAGAATGTGCCCCTCCCTTGTAAAACCTCCAGTTAAATTTGAAACTGAAATAGCAGAATTGTGACTATGGATCAAGAGAATGGCACCTGAGGGTGTCTATGGCTCAGGTAGAGGCACGACTTTCTGACTATAAAATCACTATCTGGCCATCGGCTTCCTGATAAAGAATAAGAACATCCCATGTGACCTCCTAGAATTCAGTCAATCAACTGGGCAGGAAAGCCCTTCAGGGAAAGCTGTCTATTCTAGAGACTTTAGAAATAGGAGAAAGCCTTCCTGAAGTATAGGTACCACAGGTCGGCCCAGTGGTCTGTGGTCACTGTCTAATACCCCCACTTGGGAGCGTGTCTAACTCAGAGTGGTCCTTTGGGGCAGCGTCCTCCTGGAAGCGTTGCACTTCCCTGCCATAAACACAGTCTTCTCCACACTGTTCTCTGTGTGTCGCCGCTAAAGTCTCTCAATGGAGATTTCAAAGCAGAAGCTTGAGGGAGATCCTGATGACATCATAGTGTCACACGTGAGGTTCCGGCCCCCCACCCCCAGAGTTGACGTCTCCACAAGCTGTATCTTAATTGCTGAGTCCCGGTCAAGACTGGTATATGAGCAGAAACAATGACAAAGGAGAAGGCTGGAAAACCCAACAAGGCTGACAGCTAAGAAAGCATGGAATGTGGTGCACACATCCCTGCCTGCCCATCCGGGAGCCACTGGGCTTCTGACCCTTACCTAACTCCTGCTCATTTCCATTCTATAAAGTGCTTTTCTTCCTTAATAAACTCTCTCTGTTTCTACCACTATCCGTGTGTCCCGGATCCATTCCCATGCTCTGAGAACCTGGGAATCGCAGTAAGGGTGTCCTGCAGCTCCCTTCCAAGCCTCTCCACATCACTGGCTCCTAAGTTAACCTGGCCAAGAACAAACTATAGTTTCGGACCCAAAACCCAGTTCTGCTCACTCTGCGCACAGAGGCAGATGCAGCCTGCAAGAGACAATGGAATAATTTAGGCTAGAAAGCCTAGTTGGGAAGGAAAGGAACACAAAACAGTGTTGGCAATTCCATATGGAACTGCCAGATGGGCCGTCTCCATCCATCATATGACTACGGAATTGTTGAGAAAAAAATGTTCCCCGCAAAAATATTTGCAAATATTTCTAGCCAAATGATCAGAATCAAAAGTATCTGGCCAATTCAATACATCAAAATAAAATGGGTACTTCTATCAAAAAATGTAATCGGAAACCCACAATTCCAAAGCCTACCCCACTGGGCCAGTAGAGACCAGATGAAATCTTCCGGGAACTCAGGCTTTTATTTAAAATTGTATTGTGTTTGGTGTCCTGTAGATGTCTTCAAAGCAGCACATCAGCTTTTAAATGACTCTATGAGCCTGTCTAACACATACCATCATGTTCTTGTCTCTTCAGAGTTCAGCTTTTCCCACCTGGACACTGCCCATTGCTGGGAAGGACTGGTGTATTAAAGACTCTGGTTCTACCGTCATGGTTTCTTTAATAGTCTCAGCATTGTCTATTATTATTTCCTTCTGTGTTTATCTATTTATTTTTGTGAGAGGTGATACATCAGGCGTGTGCCTGTGTAGATATAGGTATGTATTATGTAGATACAGGTAGCCATGCAAGGATGAGAACATTGGCTGCCCCACCCCTCCATCTTATTTAATAAGACAGATCTTTCGGCTAGGATGGCTGGCCTTGCTGGTACCCCACCTGTCTCTGTTCTCCAACACATCGATTACAGGTGCACAGTCGTGCCCAGCATGTGTGTGGATGCCAGGGATTTGAACTCAGGTCCTCTTGTTTTCATAGCAAGCACTTTTACCCAGTGACCTGTCTCCTCAGCCCTTCTCGAAGCTGTCGCTGGCTTCACTATGTAAACAGCTTCGTTCCACTTAAGGCTATGCCATGTATGAGTGTTCTGGCACCTTAGTATTTTGCTTCACAACGCTGCCTGTCTTACCTTCAAGTCAGACCTCCTCCCAAACAGGAAACTTGTCTAACATATCTCTCCGCCAGACACCAGTTCATCACAGATCCATTCCTGCTGACCCATAAGTCCATCCCTACCTGCTTTCTCAGCATCCCCTCTGGGATGACAGTGAATAGGGATGCATCCTTTCCAAAGATGGGAAGCAAGGACCATGAGTCGCCCACCTCACCCCAGCCCCGAGCTGGCTTTCCGAATTCTCTAAGTTATGATCCCAGGACTCCTGGCAAGTCCTTTATGGGACTTGGTTTCTGCTGTGGAGATTGAGGACACTCAGGACTCTCATCTGCCCAAGCAGCCAAAGGCCCCATTAAATGTCCACTTCCATGCCTATGTCTCAAGAGGTCTTTCTGGCTTTCCTGGGTTTGGAAGCCATCCTGCCCTGAAACTACTTGCCTGTGAATCAGCTTACCCCCAACCCACATCTCCAAGTTTATCAAACCCCACTGTTCTGGGCCGTGTTCCTGCTAGGCTAATCCAGGCCTCTGCCAGTTTATTAAGTGATGGCTGCACACAGCACGACTGACTGACTGGTCTGTCTGTCTATGCCCCCCTTCCAGTCACACCAGAGTGTCCTGCTTGGAATCCAGGTGGTCTGCATTAGTTATAGAAGCACTGGATAACTCCACATGTGCCCCAAAGCCTCAAGTCCAAAATCTCAAGAAGAAAAAACAAACAAACAAACAAAAACCAAAACATCTTTTTTTTTTTTTTTTTTGAGCTAGGGTATCATGTAGACCAAACCAGGTAGCCCAGTATGACCTTGAACTTCTGATCCTCCCACTTCCAGATCCCAAGTGCCACCATGCCTGGTTAGCGCACTGCTAGGGATCAAACCCAGGGCTTCATGCACCCAGTACTCTATCAACTGAGTTACATCCGTGTCCTTCAAGAGAAATCTTTGTGTTGTCATCAATTGGCCTCCACTCTGCCCTTCCACAGTTTATCAATTGAAGCATGGTTATGCAATCAGATATAAGGTGCACGCCTGTAAGCCTAGCACTCAGGAGGGTAGAGAATTCTAGGCCCTATCTCCAAAACAAACAAGCCTTAATAAATAAAATCTAAAATGTACTTTTCATCTCTAAGCAGAAGGGGGCAGCAGAGTACAGACCAGCAACCAGGCGCCCTTCGACATCAGGCTTGGAGGAGGCCTGTTTATCTCTGCTAAATTCCTGCTTGAATCTTCACGGTCCTTTGGGCCGTTTCCCTCCAAAGCACATTTCCAACTAACAAGGACTGAAGTGATCTTAGAAGCCACATCATATCAAAATGCCAGTGCCACAAACTAATTGACACTGGAACATGAAAGGCACTGTAATCTCCCGACCACACTGTTCACAGTAGCCAGGAAATGGAAACAGCCTAGGTGTCCATCACCCGAAGAAGGGGAAAGAATGTGGTTCATTACACAATGATACTTTATGCAGCCACAGGAAGAGTGGGATCATGACATTTGCAGGAAAAAAAAAAAAAAAAAAAAAAAACAGAACTGGGTATTATTACATTAAGCAAAGTAACCTAGACTCGGAAAAATAAATGTCACATGTTTTCCATTTCTCCACATCCCTTCAGCAACTGTTCAATTTTGTGATCTCCTTCACACACACACACACACACACACACACGTATCTACTACATGCATATTTTCCCCGTCCCTGACCCCCTGAACTCAGTCAAGCTCACACTACAATGATTACACTGGAGTCTTCTTTCTCCATCAAAAAGATGCGTCCCACACTAACTAGCTGCAGGTCAGGACACCAGAGTCCTCTCTCCTTGCCCACCATCCCAACCCATCCACAAGGAGGAGCACCTGCCCCTATTTACTTCAGCTGAATGCCAAAACACAACAGGGAGCCTACCTCAGCCCCAGCCCCAGCCTCCTCCCCTGACCTTACATCACCCCCAACAGACAGGCCTTCCAGAAGATGAATCCGGCTCTTCCAGAAGAAACCGAGCCTAGGGGGAGCTAGAGCTCAGAAACTCGCAGAAGAGACCTACTTAGCTGCTTTCTCCAACTCAAACAATCTAGAGAAATTCAATCTCGGATCCTCAAAGGGCTCCCGAGAACACATTCTCCTGACCATCCCCCCGGGTGGCAACAAGATATCGCCAGTATTCGCTAACTAAACGACCTGGACTAAAGCCCTGTTTCATCTAACTCCGTCTCTCGTGACTCCGTGTTATTACTGAAATCTGTGTTTCTTAATTTCATAAAATCTGACCTGATGAGATGTGCCGCTGTGGTTATTACCAACGTTTAAAATTGTTAATGCCTGAGGCATTAATAAGAAAACAGGGGCGCATGCCTAGCTTCTAGCTAAGGAGAGAGAGTTAGAGCTGGTAGAAGAAATGCCTGTGGATCACGGAGAATTGCTACCACTGAGTTTGTCTTGTATATCGTAGCAGAAGAGAGAGGGGAAAGGGACATGGAGGATTAAGGTCAACAAAACGGTGGAAGACGTTTATGTCAGAGGAAGAATGGGCAGTAGATGTGTGGGTCCTTCTCACCCTAGGCTTTCCTTATCACCCTTGAGAACACTGGGACCAGTGCGCAGTCGCAGCCATCGTCAGTAGTGAGATGGCCAGACAAACCTACTTCACCCTGGAACCAACAAGAAGGGATCTGTCTTCGTCTTCACCCAAGCTGCGACCTGTCCCTACCATGCCACCTCCATTTCTGCTACTCCAAGCACTCAGAGCTGTAGCACCTGGGAACAGTGACAAGACCCAGGAAAGGACATGCTCCACTTGTCAGCGAGAGGAGCAATTGATCATCTCACCTCTCCCAGCTCCTTCCCTGAACAAGACTCAACTCTCCTTCCCCCTCCCACTGGAGGAGATGCTTCTGGAAGGACTCTGCTCGAGCCTACCGTCTCTTCCATCACTGGCCGCTCACTCAGATGTCCTGGCTGAGGATACCTGGCCTGTATATTCCCCATCCTGGGTGAGCTGGTCTAATTACCATCTCTTCTCAGGCTCCTGTGGCTTCCTCCCTCCTTCCCTGGGATTCAGTCAACAGGATCCCATTCCCTCCAGGGGACCACATACAGACAGAAGAAGCAATTAACATGGATATTTCTGCAAGCTGGAAAGTCTCATAATTAAAACTTTCTTTGCAAGATCTCAGGAGTCTAAATAACCCTAAGGGTAGAAGAATTCTAATATCAGGAAATGAGATCAGTGGGACCAGATGAACTTGGCAATACAGGAGGCCTGAAACATTACTCCAGGGCCTAATTATCAGATGTAAATATTTCTGTTGATTAAAACATCATGGGAAGCAGCTATGTTCATTAAGAGCGTTCAGTGAGCACAGAAAATGTCTGTAAAAGCAGTTGCACTTACAGTCCTCTGCTCAGTCAGAAGTTGGTGCTAAAATAAGCATTCCCCAGGCTTAGGAAAGATAGGTCTAATAGAGAGCCAGCAGCCACCTCTTAAAGGAAGGAAGCGTTGATTTGACAGCACATGTAGGTAAGTGAAGAACACTAACTGATGGATGCTGGTCACCATGGCAACAATGGTGCATACTGAATCTTGGAAAAACCAAACACATTTGCAACATAATTATTCTTTATCAACAAGCTGGGATACAGTATCCATCTAAGCCCAGACAACAAAAGTTGTCAAGTCCAGCAGAAGCCTCATCTTTGTCTGAAGAAAACCAAAAGCCTGGCACTGGATAACGTTTAGACTCTAGACATAATATGCCAAACTGACATAGGCTGAAAAAGGACAAATGTGTTTCATGAGTGTGATAGACCCCTGTTTCAACTAGTAATCACCAACAGATCACCCAGGAAGAGCAAAGCATTACCTCATACACAAAAGATGGCCCACACACAGCTTTCTGTTATTTTGAAGCTGTACATGTACACACACACACACACACACACGCACACACACACACACACATATACTTGTGCATGCATAAAATCTGATGTGTTAGAATAGCAGCTTGAGTCTGAACATAACACCCTAGGCCCAAAACAGTTCCATGTGTAAGAGGTTCATTGGGAGAGAGGGGGGCAAGGAAGGTGCAGCAGAAAGAGAAGTGGGGAAGAGAGAGAAAAGGGGGGGCTTTCTTTATGTGTGGGTAGTGATGTAACACTGGTAAAGGTGGGAGGTGAGCCAAGTGGATTCTGGGAATATGGTGGCTGTTGCCTTGGCAACAGGTCTGCAGGTCCCGCCTATGTGATGTCACAGGTTTTGGAGGTCCTGGTGCCAACCAAAGTTTAATCAGAGAGAATAAAACAGACCTTTTTTTTTTTTTCAAAATCAAAAAAACAGTTCTAAATGCCAACTGGACCAATAGCCATGAACAGATCTTGTGTTGAGCTGAAAATACTATAGCTATTTGCCTGCAGAAGACTTGTACACACATACAAGTACACACACAAATAAAAAAAATATATAAATATGGCAGGAAGAGAGACTAGCTGGGAAGAATAGATTGAGCAGTATCAGGAGGGGACGAGATGCTTGTGGGAGATGAATCTGCTCCTAATATGTTGTACACATGTATGTAAATGTGAATGATGAAAACTTTTAAAATGAAAAATTACAGCTAATCTGTAGTTTGCCATCCCCCCTCTACACACACACACACACACACACACACACACACACACACACCACTGCCTCAAAGCACTAAAAGATCTCAGCTGTGATATTTAGTTCTGCAAAGATCTGCATCTGCTTTCAGAGTTATGTGTCCACACCGAACACATCACCTCTATAGTTTCTACTGCCCAGAGCAACCTCCCACGCTCAACCAGCCACAGAGCTCACTCTCCAGTGACACACCGCTGCCTGGTCCATCCCTCACACCGCGAGAACAAACTGGGCCACAGATTCCGGGGTGTTGCCCCGGTCAGAAAATACAAGGTAAGCCAACTGTCCCCAAGTGAAAATAGTCCCTAGGGACCCCTGATCTCACATGTGGAAACTGTGGGCATGGGTAACTGGTGTGTAGGAAACGTGCAGCTCACAGGACCTACCCGGAACTCTCAGAAGACTCTCTCCTGCTTAAAGGGTTCAGGAAAAACAGCAAAGGAAAGAAAGAACAAAGACTCTATTGAGACTCTAGTCATCAAATGGGGAAAAATGCCTCCATTCAGACCCAGAAGAGAGAAACAACAAAAAGACTGAATAATGGGGGCTGTAACTCAGTGTTCAGCGTGCCTGCCTAGCATCCTGGAATCCTGCATTCATTCCCATAAACCAGGTGTGGCACATGCCTGTAACCCCAACACAATCGAGATGGAGGTGAGATGATCAGATGTTCAAGGTCATCCTCAGGCTACACAACAAGCTTGAGACAAGTCTGGGATACGTCAGTGAATATATTAGCCAAAAAAAAATTGACAATAATAATAAAGATTTTTTTAAAAAGCAATAGAGAAGGGACAAGAACACCAGCAAATATAAAAATTCAATTTCCATCCAGAGAGTTATCGGAGGCTAATTCAGACTAGACAGGCAGACAGCCAAATTATTCTTGCAATTCTATTAAAGTTGGCAAAAACAGGAGGACCTGAGTTAATGGACAACGGAAACCTCATTTCACCAGAAAATGGACTTGACTCAGTCTGCCTTCAGCCTGCTCACTCGTGGGGACAGTTCACAGACACAGCTCTGCAGCCTGGAGAATTAAAGGGAGAACACTAAGTTCCTGGCCCCTTTGCCCCGTCTGGAAAAAAAAAAATGTGACTTATTGGCATAACTGTCTCATTCACTATTGCTTCGTCTGAAGCAAAGTAGGCTCTGAGTGGCCCTTCATGACAAATGCCTGTGCACCATGGTCCTTTCAATATGCTGATCTCGATGATATCAGCAACCAATGTAGTGTTTGCTCTTTCCCAGACAGCAGTGAATGATGGCATCCAATGCATGTCTGTTAACTGTCCTCCATGTGGCAAACTGTTCTCGGTTCTGTGGTAGAGTCTGGATAAAATCGTACCTGCTTTCATGGACCTGTCTTTCCCGGGAGAGAAGGAAGAAATGGAAAGGAATGTAGAGCCACCGAAGATGGCTCCGTGGATAAAAAGACCTGTGCGAGTCTGATGGTGTGGGTGCACTCTCTGGACATAACATAAAGACCCAGACATGTGGAGTCCCAGCACTCCTGCGGGAGGAGGGACAGGGACAGGGACAGGGACGTGTTCAGAAGCTCCAGGGCCAGCTGCCTTGTAGGGCACGGAAGTAGTAAAAATAAAGACCCTCCAACACGATGGAAGGAGAGAACCAACTCTGGAAAGATACCCTCTGACTTCCATGGGCACACCATGCCAGGTGCACACCTGCAGTCACACACATGGACAGCACATACACGAATACACAGTGCACACACGTGGTGATGACGGTGATGGTGATAAATATTTTTAATTTGAATACTGGACTGTGTACTGGTCAGGTTTGTTGACTTGACAAACGAAAAACAAAAACAGAAAACAAAAAAAACTAAAGTTATCTAGGAAAAGAATCTCAACTGAGAAAATGTCACCATTTGGGTTGCCTGTGGGCAAATCTATAGGGCGTTTTCTTGATGAATGACTGAAGTACGAGGGCCTAGGCCACTGTGAGAGGAGCCACTTCTGGGCAGGTAGTTCTGAGTTGTATGAAAAAGTAGGCTGGGAAACCCAGGGAGAACAAGCCAGGAAGCAGCGCCCCTCTGTGGTCTGTGGTTCAGTTACAGCCTCCAGGCTTCTGCCTTGAGTTCCCTCCCACCTTGGCCCCTTCAGTGGACTACCACCCAGGATTTGTAAGTCAAATAAGCCCTCTCCTTCCTAGCTTGCTTTTGATCACATTTTATCACAGCTGATGAGACGAGACGGCTCACTTGGGTAAAGGAATGCTTGCCACTAATCCTGACCACCTGAGTTCCTTCTTCAGGACCCATATGGCAGAAAGAGAGAACCGATCCTCCAAGTTGTCCTCCCCTGGAAAGGTGGCAGCTCATAGCTACTTGCCACCCGCATCCCTCAACACACAACACAGAAATAAAGCTGTGATTCATTTTAAAATCATTTTTAATAATTTATTTGCTTATGTGCATGGGTATTTTGCCTGCGTGTTTATCTGTGCACCACGTAGATGCCTGGTGCCCAAGGAGGCCAGGAGAGGACACCGGAACCCCTGGAATTGAAGTTACAGACAGTTGGAAACCACCACATTAGAATCAAATCCAGGTCCTCTGAAAAAAACACCAGTACCCTTAAACACGGAGCCATCTCTCTAGCCCCCAATAATTTTCCTTAAAAATAAGAAATAAGAATATGCCAGGTGGTGATCGGAATGTGTCAGGTGGCAATCACAGCTATGATGAAGAAAATGGGACAGAGACGCCAGATGGTGACAGTATGAGATTTGTTGCTGTGACCAACTCCCGGGAATGTACTTCCAAGACAGGCTGGGTTCCTGACTCACTACAATAGGAGAGAGCACACTCAGCTGGGATCTTTGTCTAACTCGGACCCAAAACTCTCAGCAGGTTGGCGGATTTGGAAGACTGAACTGGGGACAGTTTGAGGATGCTTTGGGTAGGGCAGGTGGGGAGGCAGGAGTAGTCCCGTGGTGGCCCTGTCTCAACAGGGCCTTTAGAAGACCAGGTTGCTCCAGCAATCCCCCTGCCTCTACCTCCCAAGTGCTGGGCTACAGGCACGCAGCACCACATCTGACTGACTGATTGGGGTGTCTTGTTCCCAAGTGCAGGCAGGAGAAGGAGGTCACACTCCCTGACAGCTGTCATGGGGACACGTGACCACACTCACAACTTAAACAACGCATCCTGACATTATTACAAAGAGGCTTTTTTTTTTTTTTCCTTGATCCACCCAAGACACAGTGGCCCTACAGGAAGCAGGCAGGCATCCTGTGACGTTTTTATGTTGAGCAGGAGCGTGCCATAACCAAGCAGGGACTAATGTGCCGGCTTCTGTGTGTCAGGGAGCTGCTGCTTGTTCTCATGTCTATTGTATCCTAGCCATCCAAGGCACTGCTGTTAGTGCTCTATTCTCATTAGATCCGGAAATGAAGGCCAAAGAGATGGCCCGCTGCGTAAAGATGCCGGCCAGAATGACCTAGACACCTTAGCTTCATCCCTAGAAACCAAGTGAAGGTGGAAAGTGAGATCTGATTCCACAAAGCTGTCCTCTGATCTCTATACATGGTGCCATTGCATGCATGTTCCGTGTCCCCCCACACACATGCGCACACACACACACACACACACCCTCATCACCTAAGGATGCATCTGTTTGCTTAATCATGTGCATATGTGAGTGGATTATCTGTGTGTGCCTGTGTGCGTGTGTTCAGATGTGTGAGTATATGGTCTATGTGTGCATGTGTGCGTGTGTTCAGATGCCTGGGGATGTTGGAAAAGGAATGTTCTGGATGTTCTGGAGCTGCAGTGATAGGCAGTTGTGAGACGCCAACCATGGATGCCGGGTGCTCAGTTCAAGTCTTCTAGCAGCAAACACCTTTGATCACTGACCCATCTCCCTTTAAATAAAATAAGTCAGAAAACTACATGCTATGTGGCTATTTGCTTCTAAGCAAAGCCTTCATTCTTTGAGAGGTCAAAGAGAAAGGCTCTTGGGACTCATGGCACTTAGAAAGTCATCAGGCTCATGAGGTTCCTTCCCCCGAGGTTACGTAAAGACAGCAAACTCCTGCTGTCGGAGAAGAGACTCTCAGAAGCTGCCTGCAGGTCGGGCAGACAGACCCAGGGATACAGCTTGGGTAGCTCCCCAACATCCTCGCAGGGATGAACAGTGATGCGGCTGCCTTACGTTATCCACACTCCCCTCCCCTAAATAACTCTAATAAAACCATTGGTTCACGAAGCTAAACCTGGTTGGCATCATTTCTGTATCTGTCATCTGTGCCCTGTCGAGACTGCATTGAATTTTGTTTCTGTCTCTCTAGGAAAAGTCATTTAACACTAAGGTCCAGAAAAGATAAGGCCTTTTCTTTTCAAAAGAAAGAAACCAAGAAAACCAGGAAGCAAATTTGGGGACCTGACTTCCTGTGCTAATCAGTTTTATGTCAACTTGATACAACTAAAGCCATCTGAAAGGAGGAACTTAACCTCCATAAGATCAGGCTGTAGGCAAGCCAAGCCTAGAGGGCATTTGCTTCATTAGTCATTGTGGGCAGTGCCATCCCTGGGCTAGAGGTCTTGGGTTCTATAAGAAAGCAAACTGAAGCCGGGTGTGGTTGCGCACGCCTTTAATCCCAGCTCTCAGGAGGCAGAGGCAGGTGGATTTCTGAGTTCGAGGCCAGCCCGGTCTACAGAGTGAGTTCCAGGACAGCCAGGGCTACACAGAGAAACTCTGTCTCGAAAAAAAAAAAAAAAGAAAAGAAAAAGGCAAGTTGAGCAAGCCAAGAGAAGTAAGCCAGTAAGCAGCACCCCTTGGTGGCCTCTGCATCAGCAACTGCACTGCCTGAGTGCCTGAGTGCCTGTCCTGATTTCTTTCAATGAACAGTGATGTGAAAATGTAAGCCAAATAAACAGTTTTCTCTCCCATTTGCTTTTTATCATGGTGTTTCCTCACAGCAACAGAATCCAAGACACTTCTCCACCAGCCTCCTGTGATACACACACACACACACATCTCTCCAGCTCTGCAAGCTGGGAACTCCTTGCCATAGCATTGTCCTCAAAGAGGACACAGGGAGGGTCAGATGGTTGATGCAAACCCCAAGGGGAAGCCGCCACCACTAGATGTTCAGGGTCTACGCCAGAGGATATGTAAACGTTCAATAAATTAAGTCACATGGTCACCATCAAAGCAAACATTTATCTCCTAGGGAAGAGGAAATGTTTTCTGCTTTATTTTATTTCAAAAGGTTCATATTTCTGTAGCAGTCAAAACAGAGTTATTCAACAATTTAGGAACTACACCCAAATTTTTAAGTACTGAAATAATCACGTTAAAGGAGTGTAAGGGAATATTCTTGAACATAAAGGTTAACACAGTGTGTCTTAGTCAGGGTTTCTATTCCTGCACAAAACATCATGACCAAGGAGCAAGCTGGGGAGGAAAGGGTTTATTCAGCTTACACTTCCACACTGTTGTTCATCTCCAAAGGAAGTCAAGACAGGAACTCACACAGAACAGGAACTTGGAAGCAGGAGCTGATGCAGAGGCCATGGAGGGATGCTGTTTACTGGCTTGCTTCCCCTGGCTTGCTCAGCCTGCTTTCTTAGAGAACCCAGGACTACCAGCCCAGGGATGGCACCACCCACAATGGGCCCTCCCACTCTTGATCACTAATTGAGAAAATGCCTTACAGCTGGATCTCATGGAGGCATTTCAAGGGAGGCTCCTTTCTCTGTGATAACTCCAGCTTGTGTCACGTGGACTCACAAAACCAGCCAGCGCACATTGAGAAACAGTTGATATTCATTATCCTACCTTTTTATAGACAGCCCTCTTGCAACAGCAAAGCTTCAGACTTACCAGGAGGTTTTCCGGCTTCACATCCCGGTGGACAATATTCTTGTCGTGCATGTGGACGAGGGCCTTACACAAGTCTGTGATCATAACTGCAGCCTCGGGCTCTGGAAACTTCACATTTTCAACGATGGCATCGAAAAGGTCCCCTCCCTGCACATACTCCATGATCAGGTAGATCTCCGCCTCCGTCTCGTAGACCTCATGCAGTTTCACTATGTTGGGATGAGAGAGACTCTGGATGATTAAAATCTCACTGTCGACAATGTCCTCCTTGCCCTTCAGCTGGGACTTGTCAATAATCTTCATGGCGTAAGCCTGCTTGGTCTCTCGGTGCCTGCATTCCTTCACGGTGGCAAAGTTGCCATCCCCAATGACCCCACCTATGTCATAGTGCTTCTGCACATCCGCTGAGATGATGCCCTTGGGCCTCAGCTTCCGGCCACTGGGTCGTTCTGGCCTCTTCTCTTCCAGCTTTCTCTTCGACTCCTTCTCTGGCGCCTTCCTCTCTCCTAAGCCGCCTGGCTTCTTCTCCTGCTCTGCTTGCTTCTCCTCCCCTCGTGTTCTGGGGAGCTGTGGAGGTTCGGCCTGCTGCTCTCTCCGGAGCCAGGCAGCATGCTTGCTCCTGCATGTGTGCCTGTCGTCTCTCCTCATGTCTACCGGCCCCTCCTCTACAGCTGGTGGACCCTCCACGAGGTCCTTCTGGGCCTTCGGTGCCCCCTGAGGATGACTGTCCTGACCTTCTGAGCCTCTGACCTCTTTCTTGTCTGAGTTGCTGTTGGGCCTCCTCAGTTCCTGAG
>NC_034599.1:104817603-104832603 GCF_900095145.1 Mus pahari | reverse complement strand
TGCACCTTGAAATATTGAATGTAGAATCAGAAGGTCACCATTAAATCCTTAGTCTCATTAGCTGAGTGCCTGTAGGGACATCCTAGGATCCTTCTGAGTTTCTGTTTCTCTGCCTGTTGGTCACTTTGTCATTTCAGAAAAGAAAAGTTCACTGAGGAAATGCCTCCATCAGATTAGCCCATAGGCACACCTGCTGGCATTCTCTTGATGGTTGACTAATGTGGGAGGGCCCAGGCCCACTGTGGAAGGTGCCATCTTTTGCGGATGGGCCTGGGATGTGTAAGAAAAAGAGCTGATTGTGAGCCTGGGAGCAAGCCAATCAACAGTGTTCTTCCATGGTCCCTGCCTCTGCTCTTGTTTGAACTTCTGACCTGATTTCCCTCAAAGATGGACCATGCTTCGGGGTAGTTAAGCCAAAGAAGCACTTTTCTCCCCAAGTTGCTTTTGGCCATGGTGTATATCATGGCAATAGAAAGAAAAGTTAGACACTGCCAAACAGCCATAGTGTCTCATTCACACATGCAAGCAAGACAACCATACACACAAAATTTTAATTTATTTTTTTATTAAGAAAGAAGAGAGTTACAACCAGTTGCTACAGGGCACAAGCAATGTCTGATTGTTTCTGATGCCTTTAAAGACTATGTGGAAAAAAATGAAGATTGGTGTCTTAAAATATCCTGTAACATCCAATACAAAATAAATACATAAAAATTTTTAAACTACCACATCTAACACAGCACCATTCACTTGCTCTCCCTAGCAGGGAAATTCCCCCCTGAACTATTTTCCATGTTATCAGCCTCACTGTTCCTGGTGATTCCCCCAGATTAATCACCTCCAGACTCGATACTGCAACTATTCACTCAGGAGGCGGGGGGGGGGGGGACTGGGAAAATTTTTCCTTTTGACTGAATCGTTTGTTCTGGGCATTTTCCAGGTGCCATTTGGGAACAAACACATTCTGCTCACTTGTGGCTATGAGACCAGAGAAACACCTGTGCAGTCCCCTTCTGATAATGCAAACATCCCAAGGAGAGTCTTCTAAATGAGTTAAAAACCGGGAACATGGCAGAGATGCTGCTGTTCTGTACACTGGAAGCCCAGCCGGAGTTCTCATCATGGCAGCTGGAAACATTGACAAGAAAGGAAGCCAGAGTGCCCTGTTGCTTTATGCTGTCATCACTGGTGACACCTCAGCCTATCACCCCAGTCTTTACCAAGTCTTTACATCATGACATTGACTGAGACACCCTGAGGGAGATAAAATTTGTTTCTCTGCTCTTATCTTAGAAGTGCCTCTGTTTTGCATTGGTTTTATCTGCTGATCTGGTCACCTTTTTCCTAGGTGCCTCCAGGCACAGAAACACCTCACTGTCCCTGAGAGTGACACCTGCCAGTCCTTAGCCTGTTCTGCCTGACCATTGGCAGATATGTCTTCCTAAGCTTCTCAGGACAGCCATGGTAGAACTAGTGTGACTCCTGTATTGCCTCCAGTGTTCCTGGGGACCTTCTCTAAGGACAGGATCTCTCTGTCCCATCTTTGTCCCTGCACATCTTACAGGCATGACACATTTGGATTGATGGTTTTGGAGGTGGGGTGCTGTACTTGTCCCTGCACTGAGTATCCTGCCTGGCTGCAGGAATGACCACTTCAGGATCTATATCCCCCACTGCTAAGGAGTCTCAGCTAGAGTGACCACCAAGACAGCAAGGGGAGGGGGAAGGGAGGAGGAGGGGAGGGAGGAGGGAGGGGGAGGGGGAAGGGAGGAGAAGGAGAGGGGGGAGAAGAACCAACCCTAAACAACAACCAAAGACTGACAAGCAGGCCCTGAACTCTCCCCGGCTGTACCCGCTGCCTCCTTGAGTGACTATGTTAATGGTTAAGCCAGCAGCTTGCTGGTTAATTTCCAATTTGCTGCATTCTGTAGTGCAGGCCTTCCTGAATATCAGAGTACACAGGAATCGCATAAAGTTTGTTAAACATGCATGTGTGTCCAGTCAGTCCTCTCAGAGTTGGGCGCCCGGATTTGCATTTCTCATAATCAATGTTACTGGTCCCTGTCCCACACTCTGAGAAGCAACGAAGCAACGACAAGCTCAAACCCAGGGTCTCCTGGGAGTGTGGCTTGTCCTCAAGTGTCTAATTTTATAGTGAGGAACAAAAACATGGCACCCAGAACAGTAATGAGGGACATGTGTGATTCCCTTGCACGGGAAACAGCGAGCAGGCGCAGACCTGAGTGTACCCCTCTATTGGCACCAGTTACCAGAGGAGCAAGAGGGCTAGGGACTACCAGGGAAGGCCCTACTGAGTACAGGCTCCTGAAATCCTGGGAGAAGATAGCTAGCCGAATGCCTGAAGAGGGAACAGAAACTAGGGTGTGGCTAAGCTGGAAGAGTGCCTCCCTAGCATTCACAAAGCCCTGGGTTCCACCCCAGCACAGCATAAGCTGGGTGAAGCGGGGGGGGGGGGGGTGCACATCTGTAAAACCAGCATTTGAGAAATGGAGTCTGGAGAGTGCAAAGCTTGGTGGTATCCTCCAGTACATAGCAAGTTTACAGACAGCTTGAGACCCTGACTCAAAGAAAGAAAAGAGAACAAACATCTTGGCGCTCCCTTGACCCTGTTCACAAGTCCTAGAGAGTTGGTTCAAGAACCTCTGAGCTACAGGGAGAAGGGCAGGGGCAAGGGGCTACATTCCCAAAGCCTGAGTGACCTCTGGGCCCCAGGTGACCAGGTATAAGCTAGAAGAACCACCCTGCCTGGTCCCCTGCACAGGCTCAGCAGAAGCCTCTGAGGAGATGGGGACGGCCAGAGGACAACAGAGGGAGGAGGGGACAGAGGTTGCATAGCAACTGGGGGAAGAGGAGGAGCCACATTATACCCAATGCCCTGTGGACTGAGGTTGTAGGTGGAGGGCCTGTGTGAGCCTTAGGGCAGCCGGGACCCAGTGCACTGAGCGCTAATGTTAACATGGCCGCGCTTGCTCCCAGAACTGGCTGTAGTAGTGGTGCTTCTCTCTGGCTCCCCTGCCTCCAGATGGGCATTCCAGCCACCGCCTGGCATGTACTCCCCAGCCCCTCTTCCCTCTCATTGGTTCTGAAGTGGCCTGAACTCTTTTCTTGAACAGACCAGTCAGCATTTCATGCCAAGCCACCCTGCCCTCACGAGGCCTCTCTCTCTAGGACACTAGAGGAGGCTGGTCTGTTTTGAGCCTCCACAAGCTCTCCCTGGGGATGGCTGGCCTTTCCTTCCTGCCCCTGGGTTTAATGTTTCCTCCCAGTTCGCCCACAACTGCATCCCCGAGGCTCTGCCACCAACTCAGTGAAATCACATAAGGGTGCACTTTCCAGGCCCAGCCGCTGCCCCTCGTGACCTGAATTGTTAGACCCAACACTGGCAGAGGAAGTTCTTGGCAGCCTTGCCTTGGGCAGAGTGCTAGATAAANGGGGGGGGGGGTCTCTTTGATGGGTCTTGTTGAAAGTCCTCACCCTGACTTCTGCTTGCCCCTCCAGCCACCCACATGCTTAGACTTGTCCCATCTAGTGACTCCAGATTCTCCAGCCCACTGGCCAGCACCATACAGCACTTCAAACACACCATGCCAAATGGAGCTTTAACACACTTCCTCCGTAGGGTTTAAAGGCAAGACAGACATGCACAATGGATTTCTGTCTCTAAACGATTCGTTTAAACACAGATTCTGTTGTTGAAGGCAGATTCTGTTTGGAAAAGTTGCAGAACCTCTGGGAGATGGACCCCACAGGAGGAAGTGGATCTCTGAGAGGCCCTTCGCCCACCCCTTTCTACTTCCTGTTCTGCTGAGATGTAAGCAAGAGGCTGCCACCTGCTCCTGCTGTCAAGGGGTCATCTGAAACCAGGCCTTCTCTGCCACGATGGATGGTATCTGCTCAAACTGTGAGCCAACTCAAACGTTTGTTTCCTAAAGTTGCTCCTTATCAGATGTTTTATGACATCAACAGAAAAGTAACAAATGCATTCCCTGTAGGTGAGGCTAGAGAAAGCAGGAGGAAGGCAGACTCCCAGGGCTGGGCTGTGGGTTGCTGGGTTGTTGGCTCCACAGTGAGCACCTGCCTAGCATGCCTGAGTCCATCCACAGTGTCACAGTTTTTAAGATCAAACTCACATGTCTTCCTTTGCTCATTTCTGTATCTCCCCTGTTCTGTTTGGATGGAGTTAGATGGACGTAAGGACACGTGAAGCCTCTGTCAGCCTCTGCAGCTCGGATTTCCCATTTGTCCTATGTGCACCTGGGCGGGTGAGAGTTCCTCATCTGCTACTGGATAGGACAGAAGAGTGACACAGCCTGAAGATTCCTTAAATGGTCATTGTGTGGTGGCGTGCACCTGTAGTCACAGTACGCAGGAGAGATCGGGGCAGGAGGATTGCCAGGAGTTGAAAGCCATTCTGGCTTTCTAAGTTCAAAACCTTGTTCCCCCTCTCCAAAAGAGTAATTCTAAGTTTTAAGTAATATTAATTTCTTAGTAAGACCACTTCTGTGAACCCCAAATAACTAGTAAGCAATTAAAGTGATTTTTAAGAAAGGTAGTTCAAAAATACACAGCTTCAAGGGGATGGAAAGCTAGCTCAGTGGTTAGAACATTTGATAGCCTTGGAAAGGGCCAGAGTTCAGCTCCAAGCACCCAATCCGCTGCTCACAAGCAAGGTTAACTCCAGTTCCAGGGGAATACAATGCCCTCTTCTCCACCTACAGAGGCTTACACTCAACTGCCCACACACATACACACATAAATACACATACACATACATACACACACACACATACACACACATACATACATACATAAATACACATACACACACATACACACACATACAAATACATACATATACACACATACACACACATACACACACATACACACACACATACAAATACATACATACACACACATACACACACATACACACACACATACAAATACATACATACACACACATACACATACATATATACACATACAAATACATACATACACACACATACACACATAAATACACATACACACACATACACGCACATATATAAATACATACATATACACACACATACATATACATATATACACATGCACATACACATACACACACATTAATTAAAAATAAATATTTTTATTTATAATATATTTAAAATATAATAATTTTTAAAATTATTCATATTCATGAGAAATGAATATGGGACATAGTGGGGTTGACTATATAAGATAAGTAATAGAGAAATATTTTGAATGATTTTGTGCCCATAACTAATATAAATGAAATGCATTCATTCCATGGACAACAAATACTGTCTGACTTCACTGTGCTGTTATCTGAGTCTTCGGTGCAACTAACTGACAAGACACTTCTCATAAATATTCATCAGCATTGTGACTGATGATGTGATCTACTTGACTTTCTGATAAAACCTCTCAAGAACAGCTTACATTGAAACGGAAATCCTTTGTAAACAAAAGTAAAGTCACAAATCCAATCTCAGGAGGACTGCGCCAAGTGCAAAGGCTGTCTGAATACAAATGTCTGTATATGAAAACCCCCAATAAATATACAACTATCTGTACAGACAGTGAACACTAAGCAATTACCACACAGGCCAACAGTAGGCATGAAAATTTTTCCTGGATCTTGAGCTCTTTGGCACAAGAGCACTGGCACATTTAGCTTGTCCTTTGTAACCACAACATAAAGCAAACTTTTAGGGTCTGCAGAGAAAACGGAACAGACACCAGTCCCAGCAGTGGGCATCAACACCTAGCAAGACAGCCTTGTCCTAGTTGTGAAGCCAGCTGGCAGCCCACTGGGTGAAGTACAGTCACACTGTGTTCCCGGAGCTTGTAATAAACAGGTGAGCTTCCCCCGAAGTCCCTGCAGACAGCGTGACCTAAATAACAAACTCTCTAAAGCGAACGAAGAGTCCAAACAAAGAAGAATATTGGCGTAGAACAGATTAAGGTGCAACCACTTCTTCCATCTCAGGACTCAGACTGGGTTTGGTTTTCTTCTAAAAGTAGGAAAGGCGTGGTTGGAAAGCCACCACAGGTGTCCTCGGAGCTCCGGGAACATCCCAGTACCCACTCAGAGAAGCAGAGGCCAGGATACCATCACAGTTGCTGGCTGAGTCCAGCATCCTCCCTCGGTGGGGCCTCCCACACCCTGTAAATATGGTAGCAAGGTGCCAGCCATACACTGCTGTGTGTAGCAAACACTCAGCGCACTGTGACCACAGTGCAACCGAGGCAGGCTGGCTTCCCTGCAAGAACAACTCCCCACAGAGCCCGCCCTGCCTTCTGAGGTCATCAAACACAGATGGCCTCAGAACCGCCAGTTGCCCCTGGAAGCCCCTGGCTTCCCCCGGGGAGTGAAGAATAAGAAAGGTTTTTGGTGGGGAGGCAAAACAATACAGAAGCATGGCTTGCAGCTGTGGAGTCTTCTAAATAAATGGATTTGCTTGGGAAGAGTCCAAGCATATCAAGCTGTCGCCATGGCTGAGGTAGGCTGGCCGCAAATGGCTTTCCGTGAGAGAAGCTGTAAGTGGTATTGATGAAAACAGCCTGTCACGTGCTGGGCGAGCATGTCACCTATAGACATGGGATTTTTCTCTTCTTGTCCCACTGCTCTCCTTTCTTTCCTCCCTCCCTCTCTTCCTTCCTTCCTTCCTTCCTCCCTCCCTCCCTTCCTTCCTCCCTTCCTTCCTTTCTTCCTCTTCCTCCCCCATCTCCTTCTTTTGAGGCAGGGTCTCTCTGTGTAGTCCTGGCTATCCTGCAACTTGCTATGTACACCAGATTGGACTCAAACTCAAGAGAGATCTTCCTTCCTCTGCCTCCCAGGAACTGTGGTTAAGGATGTGTATTGTAGGATATTTGACCACACTGTGAACCCTGAAGTTGTGTTATTTACTGAAAATATCTGTTTCTAGTTGTGGTGTGGCTCAGCCCTTAGCACGCACCTTTAATCCCAAACAAGGAAGGTAAAGTTAGTTTGTAGAAGGAAGCACCCATGTTTAAAAGTGATGTCTAACTGAAGGGCGAAGTGATGAATCAGGGATCACTGATTTGACAGAATAGGCTATGCCCGACTCTCACAAGAAGAGAGAGGAAAGGGAAGCTACTTGATGAAGAGACGGTTTTACCAGGAGAGCTTTACAGAGACAGACTGAAGAGAGAACAAGCTAGACACAGGTGAAGACAGAACGAGTCAGAGAATGAGAAGGAGCCAGAAGATTAGAGCAAATTGCCAAAGTAATTATGAGGCCAAGCAGAGCACTTGAGGAGAGGCGGGGAGAGAGAAGCCAGATTGAATCAGTCAGTGGGGAGAGGAGTTTTGAGCCGGAACAACTGAACTGAACCAGCCCGCCAGAGCTCAGAAAGAAAAAAGGGGCTGGGGAGGGTGAACATATTCAGCAACAAGTCTCAGAAGCTGAAAACATTCTAGGCTTAGATAAGATTGTAGGAAGGCTAGAAGCTTCCGGGACTAGTCCTAGACAGTAAGCCTCCAAGACAATTCCTACAGGAGAGTAAAAGTCACTTCTACAGGTGTGGTCCTTCATGCCCCGCTATTCTGCCCCACGTGGTACCTAAAGCTCCCCAGTCAGCTTCCTGCAGGTCCAACACAGCATACCTCTGGCTGGTGCCAGTGCCCCTCAGACCCAGCAGGCGACTGGGTGGCCTCTACCCACTGCCCTTGCTGTGTTGGCCCTGGGGACCCTTCCATGCCCAGTTCTCCCATGGATTATCTTCTGCTGCCTGAACTTGCTCCATTCACCCCACGGGTTCCACGTGTGATCTATATTTATACTGGGCTTGACCATAGACAACTGACAGACAGACAGATAGCTGCCCCAAGTGAACATTCCAAGGTGCCAGGCATGCACTTGACTTCTTCAGAGACTCTCACTGAGATGTGACTACACATGTCCACCCTCACATCCATGTGTGCTCCTCTAGAGACGAGGTTATAAACACACAAGTGAGTGAATGATTCTCCAGCCCTCACTGGTATGCTGTCCGGAGGCTTCTCTCATACACCTTTCCTTTGCTCATGTCTGCCACAGACCCCATGTCCTACTCTGATTCATCTGCTGAGGACCCAATCCGTTATCCCAGTACCAACCCTCTGTACAGGCCCAATAGAGGAATTAATGATATGTTTTGACCTCTATCCTAGGTCCTCCAGCTCTAATACCACAGCTACTATGATGTTTCCGTGTCTAACGTGGTGGCACATAGTAGAGTCTCATGTGGATGAATGAGTGGCTAGTTCACAGTGATTACTGGTGATCGCTTTAGTGCCTGATTTTAAAACGATTACACTAAAAACAGATACTGGCAAGATTAGGGAAAGAGTGGAAAACATTTATGAAAAAAATGCTAAAGTAAGGAAGGATATGCCTATCACTGGCTGGGTTATAGAGGAAGGTAACTAACTGTAGGTTAAAGAAATTCAATGCCAGCATCCAGATGGAGACAATTTGTACACCAGAAAGGCCAAGTTTCTGACAGTTACATAAGGCAAATGCAAAACTTTCCTTTTTACCATATAAAATGAACAGATATTTAATGTTCTATTCCATCCTTCCCAGTAAAAGTCCATCGCTCATGATTTGTGTGGTGTGTATGTGTGTGTATGTGTGTGTGTGTGTGTGTGTGTGTGTGTGTGTGTGTGAGCCAGGGTCTTCCTTAATCATCCTCCACTTTGTTATTTGTTATTACTTATTATTATTATTAGTGTGTGTGCACAAGCACGTGTGTGTGTGTGTGTGTGTGTGTGTGTGTGTGTGTGTGTGTGTGTGTAAGTGTACTCTCATGCCATGGTGTGAGTATGGAGGTCAGAAAATGCTGTGAAGTTGACCCTCTCTTTTACATCTATGTGGGTTCTGGGGAATCAAACTCAGGTCACCAGGCCCAAGATGGAAGTGTCTCTTCAGGACAAGCCTTCTCAGCGGCCCTTTCACCTTATTTTTAGGGACAGCATCTCTCACTGTACCTAGAGCTCACTGGCGAGACTAGATGGCCAGCAGGTCCCAGAGTTCCTCCTGTCCTTGTCCCCAGCCCAGCACAGCGACTAAGAGCTGGTGCAGCTACGCTTGACTTCTTACATAGGAACTGGAGAGCCAGACTCAGAGCCTCATGCACCGCAAGCACTTTGCCAGCTTAGCCTTCATATTCTCCCTAATTGTTACCGCACTCCTTAAGAGCATTTGAAAACCCACGCACTGTCCCAGACAGCATTCTGGGGCTCAGGAGAGGAGGCTCAGTCTGCTTCTATACCCACTCCTCGCTCTTCCACCAGCATCCTTCACTGCTCGGCACTGGCCATGAAGGAAGCCCAAATAACTAAACAGAGAGAGAACCTGGCAGCCATGCAGCTTGGGCTTTGTAACAGACCAAATGGTTTAGAAAACAGGAAGTAACCTACATAGAGGCCTGGGGACATAGTCGACTAGTTACCAGACTCCCTCCTTGTGAGTGTGGCAAATGTCTTCCTTACATGGTGTCAATGTGTCTGTAAAACACCCTCTTCAAGAGCAGGGAAATGTCTTCAGCTGTCCAATCCATGCATAAAACAATCAAATCACCAGAGATCTAACTTAATAAAGCAACGCTCGAGGAAACGCACAAACGAGCTTCCATAGCCAATACACAGCACACTCCCACCCACAAACTGAAACTTTCTCTTAGGTCAGATGTCTGGGACTCTGCAATCCTGTGACCCCAAGGTCCCAAAATATAAAGGGAGCTGATGTTTGGACACCAACTTCTTTCTGATTCCTTTCTATTTTTAAAGTATAACCTGTCATTTTGGTTTTCTCAACATGCGCACAGGTTAAGAACACAACTTGGAGCCCGATGTCCCGACGCTTGCTTTCATGTTAACCAGTCTGGCCTGCCGGGCCCGTCGTTAGCATCAGTGAGGGGGCGGCTACCTCTGGCATCATCTGCTGTTACACAGGTTATGTTATTACTGACAACTGTCAGTTGTCTTCAAGAAGCCTTTGATGTGTGGACTACCGGAGTCTCTCTCTCTGACCAGACACTGACGGATTTTATATGTGTGAGAGGTTATGTTTCAAAGAGAAATGCATGCTGGATCCAAGCTGTTTGTCTTCACGGCACCTGTAACTCTGCCTGGCTGTGAAGGCAGGACCCTGTGATGCTCAGATCCTCTGTGGTCTCCTCGCTCCCTCTCTCCTCTACATATTCCCTTCAATTCTAGGACACGCCTATTTATTGATTCTGAACTACCTGGAAAAAACAACTTAAGCTCACGAAATCATTGTATATGTTTTTGCTACAAAATACAATCTAAAAATGGTCAGTTATAAGGTAAAAATATTTAATAACATTTTTCTTATACATTAATTTTAATGTATTTTGGAAATTTTATACACGTACCAGCTTTCCTTCAGAAAATTCAATAAGCTGGGTTTTTCTTCAACATTTATAAGTTCTTAGTAACAGCTTTCATAATGTATCTTATCAATGTGGGGACAGTACACAGCTGTGAGAGGAAGGGCTTAGGGCGAGCTTGGCTGGCAAAGTGCTTTCTGCACAAGTCTGAGGACCTGAGTTCGAACCCCAGCTCCGATGTAAGAAGCTGGGCACAGTGGTACCTCTTGTAACCCCAGCACTTGGGGAGACAGACGAAGGCAGATCCTCAGGCGCACTGTATAGCAGTCTAGCCTAACTGTCCAGTTCCAAGACAAATGAGAAACAGTGTCTCAAAAATAAGTTTCTATTGTGGAATAAGCATCAAGGTTGTCCTCTGGTATAAAATCAAATACACACACACACACACATGCGCGCGCGCACTCAGACACTCACACATGCACACATCCATGCATGCTGTGATGCTGTGAAAGGTACTGGAAGAGTCACAAGAATGGCCATCCACTACAGACGGTAATACCACAAGAAGACAAGGCAGCTCTAAACAGCTCCCAGCTCTTCCCATTGTAACTGGTAGGTGTGAGGCTATTTAACGCTAATTAGTGTAAGTTTCCAGGGAGAACAAGGAGAGAGGCTAGTAGAACAGGGCTGGGTTTCTTAAACTTCTTCCACTCTTCCTGTGGAGCCCTGCAGGGGCACATGCCAGTGGGAGCTGCTTCTTGGAACATGTTCCACAAGTGGAGAACCTACATGAGGGACAAGGTGCCAGTCCTCGGGGAGTGAACAGTCTCTCAGGAGGCAGGTGTGCCCTTGATCACAGGATGTGTGGTGTGTGTGTGTGTGTGTGTGTGTGTGTGTGTGTGTGTGTGTGTGTGTTTTCACACGTGCATGTGCATACATGTGTGTATATTTATGTGCACACACGTTCACGTGGCGAGAAGGCATGTCTGTGTAGATGTGGAAGCCAGAGGTTGACATCAGGTATTTTCCTCGATTCTTTTCAATCTTACTTTCTTTTTGAGACTGTCATTTACCAAAGCTGGAGCTCAGTTTCAGCTACAAGGGCTGGCCAGGGAGCCCCGCCTCCACCCACCCACCCACCCACTCCTTCTGTGAGCATTCCTCCAGAGCTGGGATTACTAATGTGTGCACACACAGCTTCTTTCATGGCTGCCAGGGAACCAAGCTCAGGTCCTCAGACTTACACAGCAAGCATTTTACCAACTGAGCCATCTCTCTAGCCCAGTGACAAGAATCCTGCCATCAGCACTGATTCTGTAGGGCACAGGCATCTTCAGTGTCTCTCGAAAGTTGACAAATGTTCTGATTTTATAATCACCAATACCCAGAATTCAAATTTTGCATAAATACATAGAAAAATGGCAACACTATATTTGAGGGTCATTTCAGAAACTGTTAGAAATTCTGTCCCAATCCCAAGTCAAATTTCATCGAATTATTCTTTATGATACTTGAGCCAGCAATTTAAACTGTTCTTAAAGTCAATCATTCCAAAACATTACAAATTTTACTAATTTTATACTTGATGTTGAATAACAGCAACATGAAAAATTAAAAAGCCTTTAGGTTTTTGTAATTGAATCGTGTGCTTTCACACGTGTGCTTTCACAAAAGCAGAAAAGCTTTATTATTTAAAAAAGCACTATAATTCATAAAACATAATAGTCTTGAATCAGAGCCACGGTGTTTTACTCATGGTTTGTCTGTGTTAAAGTTCACGGCAGCATGTAAAGGGCAAAGTGTACATGGTTTGTACTAGGAGCCAGCCCTGCAGTGACATGACATTAGGAAACAGCCACAAACACAGCCAGAAACACCTCAGGTTTGTCACCTGTTTGCTTTTGAATTAATTTTTAGTTGTATGTTCAGAAACCTTTCTGTTGCCAAATGTTTCAGGGCCCACCCCTCCCCCCATTCAGTTACACAACCCTGTGTGGGTTGAAACCCACTGTCAAAGAAACTGTAATGCAGATTCTCATATCTCACTGCAGAGAGATGATCAAGACGGTACTGCTTCAGAGACTCAAGGAAATAACAAAACTACAACCTCCAGCTAACTGCCACTTCATACTATAATTTAGTATAGAATCGAAGATGATTACATCCCAAGCAGGCAAGCGGGAATCGTTTTTATTCAATATTAGGACAGTGGGCTAATGATTTGGAAGTAGAGTGAATCTGAATTTTCATTCTGTGAATAACACCAAAGTGTCAGGGATGGGGATGTAATTCAGTTCAGAGACGTTTGCCTAGAACATCCAAAGCACAGGGGGTGGTGGAAGGCTCCTGTAACCCCAGCACTCATGAGGAGGATCAGAAGTTCAAAGTCACCTTTAGCTTTATTAGCTGGTGGGCAGTCAGTCTGCAATACATGAGATCATGTCTCAAAAAAAAAAAAATGGATGGATAAAACATTAAAATAAAGTAACAAATGAAAGTGTAGGTCAAAGATCCCCAGAGTCGTTAGAGGATCAGCCTGATGTTCTGTCAGACAAGCCACTGCCTAGGGTAATAAATGCCCAGAACCCAATAGGTCACCACAGTAGGCTTTTGCTCTAATGAATCCCTGAGTGATCACGAAACTTCTTCCATATCAGCTCCTCCAGCTGAGGAACTCAGTCCCCAAGATGGCCAGAGCAACAGGGCAGAGTGGGGGGTAGTGCCTGACCTTTAGCTGCCTCGCATAAGAGATGTCACACAGTATCCTCACCCAAGGATCCAAATCGATATGGCTTAATCTGCTGAGAATCTGGAAAGTTCAGACATGCCCCTACTCATGGCTGTCCTGCCCAGAGGAGAGGAACACGGATGCTTATCTGCATCCTCTTGGCAGCTGAGTGCTGCTTCAATACTCTAAACTGCTCAGCTCCTCTGACCTTCCCCAAACATGGATAAGCCGTGCCCCCGCAACCAGAGTCCTCTAACAGGGTCAAGATGGCTAGCAAAAGACAGGAGAGGTGGTGTGGTTAGGGACCGTGGACAGGGACCACGGTGTCAGCTGAGAAAGGATATCTTGGGTATCTAGCAAGACCCAACTGTCTCTGCCACACAGAAACGGAAGCTCCAGAGGGCTCTAGCTGCACATACCTGAAGCCAACACACACACACACACACACACACACACACACACACACACACACACACACACACCCTAGGACTCTCTACCACCTTCACCTAAGCCATCTGCACAGTCACTCCTAAAACCCTGTCAACCTTGAAGCCCAAAGATGCTTCCTGTCGAGTCCTACAGGAACAGCGCCTGTGGGGTCTGCTCCCTTGGAGAGGCACCATGGCGGGGGTGGGCTACATAAGGTGCAAGGGTCCTGTCCTTAAGGAGTGTGCAGTCTTGGGGGAAGGAAGGTATGCACTTGATCTCAGGACTTGTGTGTGTGTGTGTGTGTGTGTGTGTGTGTGTGTGTCCTGTGCATGTGTACGCATATGCATACATGTTCCTATTGTGGGGAGTCCACGTGTGTAGATGTGGAAGCCAGAGGGTGATATTGGGTGTTTCCCCATACACTTGCTTCCTGGCTTTTTTCTTTTCCTTTTTGACACAGTCCCTCACTGAAGCCGGAGCTCACTTTCAGCTAAACAGGCTATCCCAATCACAAGAACCCCAGCACCAATCCCAGCAGAAGCAAAGGAAAGAGCTCCGTGCTGTCATGGGAGTTTCAGCGGCTCTGCTTTGATTCTCCTCCCCAAGTCAGTGAGGCTGAAAGTCCAACCCTGGTGAAAAGAGGAAAGAAAAAGAAAAAGGGCGTGCTGGCGCATGGCGTTTCCTTCAGCTGGTGTATTAGGTTAGCCATTATAGAGAAAGAAAACACAGGATGGTGTTTAAAAGCCTTTTCTTTTCTTTCTTTTCTTTTCTTTTCTTTTCTTTTCTTTTCTTTTCTTTTCTTTTCTTGTGTGTGTGTGTGTGTGCTAGCACACGTGTGGTAGTCAGAGGACACTTTACTGGAGTTGGTTCTGTCCTTTCGCCAGGCAGATGCCACTGGTAGAGGCAAGCTGAAAAGATTTGGTTGCATGTGCTTCTACCCACTGAGCCACCTACCTCACCGGCCCTAATATTTCATACTGAACATTTCAGTTACCATAAGACTTTTCTCTAGAAGTCACACACAGGCTTATCTTATGACATTTTATCTCTATGTTTCCTGTCCTTTCTTTTCCCTTCCTCAGTGTGTAGAGTTTCCATCTGCCACTCCCCACAAGAATTTTAAGCCTCTCTGCCTTAAGGAACTGAGTGGAAAGTTTACAGGGCTCCTAAAGTTGAAGTCAGAAAATGAATCTCACAGCATTGACATGACAGCTTCTATGTCAAAACCAGCCATAATTTTCTCAACTTTTTTTTCACTTTCCTTAAAAGTGTAGGAGTCAAAATATATATATTCCTAATTAGGCAGAGTGTTTCAGACCCAACAAGTCAGAAGCAGCAGACAGAAGACAGGACAATAACTCTGCCAGATCCTCCACAAAGAAAAGGACAGACACCACAAGACGCAGAAGAATTAGCCGGGCGTGGTGGCACACACCTTTAATCCCAGCACT
>NC_034599.1:104811183-104817416 GCF_900095145.1 Mus pahari | reverse complement strand
AAAAGAAAAAAAAGGAAAAAAAGAAAAAAAAGATGCAGAAGGATTTCAATGACTGCCTTCAGAAATTTCATGTCAGAGAAGATAGATGGTAAATGCTGCTGGGTACCTGTGGTTCTCATCCTCAATTTGAGTCTTGTATGCTCACCATGGATACCTGTGGTTCTCATTAAAGTCCTATATCATCACCATGGATACCTGTGGTTCTCATCCTCAGCAGCAGCAGCAACAACCACCCCAATCTCATCCTTTCCATCAATTCCCACATGCAGAGAGTCTCCAAGTCCTGTTGATGTAGCACCTGACAGTCTCCTAAATTTGATGCCTCTTCCTCCCCGTTCCCCTGACAACTGCCTCAGCACCTACACATCACTCCTGTTCATCACATCTGACCTCAGCACCCACCCCATCACATCCAACCTCATCCTATTGCAGACATACTCTTCAGCCTTGCTTCCTGCTCCTACCAACCCTCACATATGCCCTGGGCAAATGTCTCTCAACCACAGAGTTGAGAGTTTAGCTTTGAGTTGTAGTGATTCTCAGGAAAGCCTGACTTACTCTAGGGGACCACAGGTCCTCAAACACTGCCCTAACTTTGTGCTTTGGTTTTCATTTTGTCCTTTAAAAAATATTATGACTCATTCACGTGACTGTGTTCTTGGTCAAGTTTTGCCATATATATCTCCCCCATATGTATTCTTGAATTATCAATGTAATTTGCTTAAGGAAATGTGTCTGTGTGTGTGTGCATGTGTGTGTGTGTGCGTGTGCGTGTGTGTATTTGAGACATGATCCCTCTATGTAGATCTGACTTTGCTGGGACTCATTCATGGCCTGGCTTTGAACTCACAGAGATCCCCCTGCCTCTGCATTCCAAGAGAAAATATTAGTTTTAATTTTTACTTATGTGCATGTGTATTTATGTATGTGTGCACTTGTTTGCACATGCCCATGGAGGTCAGGGGTCAACACTCGGTGTCTTTCTCAATCACTACTTCATTGAATCCAGAGCTTGTCTTTCAGGCTAGCCTGTCTGGCCTCCCCTGGCCCTGCCTCCCCAACTCTGGGGTCATGGGTGTGCACCACCTCTCCCAATTCTGTTTAATTGAACTCAGGTCCTTTTGGCTGTTTGGCAAGTACTTTACAACTGAACCTTCTCCCACAAAAGTCGCTAAAATAGTTGTCTAGTAAATAAATAAATAAATAAATAAATAAATAAATAAATAACAAAGAAGAATGGTAATGTGGAGAGATCAAACTGAAGAGAGAATGGAGTCATCACACAGGCCATGGGCAGGGCACACAGCACACCACACTCATAAGACCCTGCAAGGAGCTTCAGAGACAGAACCAAAGGCTGTTTTAACAAAAATAGTGCCCATCAGATTAAACTCAGGTCCTGAACTTATTCAATTTATAGCTACCGTGATGGTGTCCTTAGATGTTTGAGTTGGGTTTATAGTCACAGAAGAGCACTAAGTATCAAGAACTATTGAGCGTCATCATGAGTGTGAGCTTCATTATAATGATAACAATTTAAGCCACACTAGGAAACCAAATCTTTTTGTTTCTTCCTTTAAAGGGATCAGTGGGTTGCTCCGACAAATGTGGGAGAGCGGAGCAATTCTTTTTTTTTTTTTTTTTTTTTTTTTTAATTTTTGCTTCTATGAGGGTGTTCCCCCATCCACCCACCCACGCACTCCCGCTTCCCCATCATGGCATTCCACTACACTGGGGCAACCAGCCTTCACAGAACTAAGGGCTTCTCCTCCCATTGATGTCCAACAAGGCCAACCTCTGCTACATATGCGACTGGAGTCATGGGTCCCTCCATGTGTACTCTTTGGTTGGTGGTTTAGTCCCTGGGAGCTCTGGGGGCTCTGGTTGGTTGATATTGTTGTTCATCCTATGGGGCTGCAAACCCCAGGAGCTGGGCAATTCATAAGCCACACATTCATTGCACTTCTGGCCGATAATAGGCTATGGCCATAACCAACAATACATCCACTGCACAGGAGCCAGAGGGCAGGACTCTCACGATCTGTCAATACTGGTGACTCCACAGCCACATATGTGTTCCTGGTGGTGAGCTAGAAAAACTCTGCCCGCCAGGCCTGTGAGAGGCAGAGCGTGTGAGAGAGCCGTGCCTTTCTTACCTAGGCTTTTAAGAAGACTGCAGCACAGCTTGGCCCATCCTTCCTAACACTGCTTCATAGGCAGAGCTCTATTCCTACCAAGCCCTTCTTCTCACCCTCCATCTTCCAAGTGACTCCCAGCTCAATGAAGACACTCCACACTGTTCCCCCGCACCCTCCCATTAAATGTGCAGTTCCCTTATCCTGCAATACCACTTTCCATTGTTTTCTCCTCCACCTCCCTGGCCACTGTACCTCAGCTTTGAAAAGCTGGTTCAGATCCAGTCGCACCAGGAAGTTGTCCTCTATTCCCTGACCCTCTCTCTTTGCAATAAGCACATACCAATGACGCACAAGAGTAGGTTTCGTTATGATATGGACACGTGTGTATGTAATGTACTTTGGTTACATTTAACCCCCTCCCCATTGCCATATATTGTTCTTTACTAGTCTACTTCCTCTTTCCAAATACCTTCCCTTCTACCTTCATGACTCTTTCAAAGTATAAATTGCAGGGACTGGAGGGATGGTTCAGTGGTTAAAGATACTGGCAGCTCTTACAGAGGGCCTGGGTTCAATGGCCAGCATCCAGTCGCCAGCTCACAGCCATCTGTAGCTCCAGTACCAGGGGAGCTAATGTCCTCTTCGGGTTCCACTGCATCAGGCATAGAGTACACAGTCATACATACAAGAGAAGCACCTACACACATAAAATAAAAATAAGTGATTATTTAATAAAGAGAGGAAGAATTCCATGGATGAAGTAAAACATAAATTATTTGTCTATTTTAAAAAGATTATTTCTTTGTTTATTTGCGTGTGTACATGCTCACGCGTCTGTGAACTGGTTCTCTCCTTCACTTGTGAGGGTTCCAGGATTTGGGCTCAGGTTATCAATATTGGTGTAAAGTATCTTCACTGAGCTATCATACCAACCCAATATTCATTCTCTCTCTCTCTCTCTCTCTCTCTCTCTCCCTCCCTCCCTCCCTCCCTCCCTCCCTCCATCTCCCTCCCTCCCTCCCTCCCTCCCTCCATCTCCCTCTCTCTCTCTCTCTCTCTCTCTCTCTCTCTCTCTCTCTCTCTCTCTCTCTCTCTCCCTCCCTCCCTCCCTCCCTCCATCTCCCTCCCTCTCTCTCCCTCCCTCTCTCCTTGACTTATTTTGATGAGCATGATAATGCCCAGTTTAATTTGTTTCCTTTTCATCTTTCTTTGTGTTGAATTCACTGTAGACACATTGTAGACACACCCTGTTTCCATTATCTGTTCACCCTTGATGGACATGCAGATTCCATACCCTGATTATTGTGAATAGCACTACAATAAACATAGGCATCCAATATTATATTTCTACTATGTACTGATTTTGAATATTATATAAATATTACATATTTATGAGCAGTATACGTGGATCGTGTGCTTGTGGTATTTTCAGGGTTGTTTGTTTTTAAGGCCTTCCATATTGATTTCCATAGTGTTTGGCTGATCTATAATCCCACCTACAGTGCATAAAGGTTGTCCCCCACCCCCAGCAACATCTGTTATTTGTTTTCTTGAAGACAAACATTCTGACTGGAGTGACCTAGAAGCTCAGCGTGCACCCTCACTACCCATCAGCTGTATAAAATGCTTTTGTCCCTAGGTTAGAATTATCCATGTCAACATCAGATCATCCCTGGCCCACCACACGGTGATAGGACCCATAACCTGTGTGCTCCTGAATCCTCAAGGCCAGAATAAGAGAGACACTGTATTGGCCATTTCGTGGGAAGGAACTGTCCCTGGAGGGCTGATTCGAGGACATCTGAAAGCAGCTGGAATAGATCCAACACGCACCAAAGACAACATTCTAATAGCAGCATCCCTTGGCTGTCTTCAGCTCAGGTCCTAGCCAGATCCTCCCTAGAGTCCTGAATTGGCCTACCGTCTTCCCACACACTGCTCAGCCTCCATAAGGGTTCAGAATTTCCCTGGGAAGAAATGACTAAGGACCTTGCATTCAAAGTGTGGTCCCCAAACAACAACAACAACAACAACAACAACAACAACAACAACAACAACAACAACAAAAAAAAAAAAAAAAAAAAAAAAAAAAAAACCACCTCCAAGAATTTAGGTGCCAGTAAGAAAAGAGGAATCTTGAGTTCTAAGACATTCTGAATCCGAGTCTCCATTTTTACCTATTTCACCAGATGGTTAAATCACCCAAAGCTATTTAAAAGTTTGGTACAGTCAAAGAATCTCTTCTGCCTAACCATGTCAGTAACTTCCATTGTCTTCCACTGTAGCATCTGGTAAGGGTTGTATGTCACTGTCTCCTCAGAACAGCTGGGACATACCCGTCTTAGCAATAAAGGAAACAAGCTCAGAGTGGGTGGGTCACAGAATCTTGTGACTTTGAAGTTTCAGAGCCAGGATTTCCAGACATGTCTGAAAGGCTCCAAAGCCCCCACTCCCTAACCATACAGACTGGGACCTGCCATGCGCAAACGCCTGATAACACATAGCTATTGAGAATAACGCAGGTACGTTAGAGACTTCCTGAGCCTTCGTGTTCCACTGACCGGGAATTAATCTCTTTTCCCTCTTACTACCCACAAGATCGTGTCTCCACACATGCCACTGTTCCCAGGAGATGGCCTCTCATCCCAAGGTAAGCGCTTTATAAGCTTGCTCAATAACTATTTGATGAGTTAATGAAAATATTTTCCCTTTAGTCATCAAACAATATGAGGTCAGGTGAATGGCTATTATTAAGGAAAGGAAGGTGAAGACTCTGGAATTCCCAGGGAAGTTCAAAGTCCTGCCTGGGGTCTCTGGGAGACCTCAGACACCTAGGATTGGAACCTAAAGCCCCTCCCCAGTTCCCAGGACAGATGTATTTGTCCTCTTGCTCAACCTTCCTGGATTTCCCACTTCTGACCTACATCACCGGGCAGTGCATGGAAGCATCTCTTTCAAGTTACTCCCCCACAGATTTAGAAGGGCCTGCCACAAGATGGAATGAATTTAGATGTGAACAGGCAGCAACCTGGGGATATGGGGAAACCTGGGCACAAACAGACAGAGCAAGCCCCTGGACCCCAGTAAGGGAACACCTGCCAACCAAAGGCCTCAGAGGAAAGCGGCCCTCTGGCCTACAGAGACCTGCTGTGGAAAAGGCCCCAAAGGGGCTCCAAGACCAAGCTGGAGAACACTAGGTCACTCACTCTGGTGAGGCACCACTGCAGCCTGTGAGGAGGAGGTTCACAAGGCACCTTTCCTTTCCTTTGCTGCATTTAGGAAGACACTCAGGCTCATATTAAATCTGCTTGTCCAGAGAAAAGCAACTATTTTTGCCTGAAACATTATGGGAAACGTGAGAGGAAAATTTCCCCTGAACTAGGTAGTGGAAAGATTTTACACACATGCACACACACACACACAAGCACACACACACACACACACACAAGCACACACACATGCACACACACACACAAGCACACAGACATATATATGCACACACAGGCACACACACATGCATATATACACATAGATAGATGCATACACATACACACACAAGTACACACACAGGCACACATATATACACAGATGCATACACACAGACAAACACAAACATGCATACACTTTCACACACATACATACATACATACTACATACATACACATGCACACACACAGGTACACACAGGCACACACATGCACATACACACATACATAGCTGCATACACACACATACAAACACAAACATGCATATGCACACATAAGATATAAGAGCTTGTGACAACAGAACAACCCTCCGCTTTATTTTTGCTTCTCTGAGCACCAAGTCCAAGGGCTGTCCCACCCAGAACACTGAGCATTGTGCCAAAGGCACACTGGTGAGGGCCATGGTGCTAAGGTTTGCTAGTCCTGGGTCTGGGCACAAAGACCATGAGCCAAGTCAGGGCACTGTGCCGGGCGTGGTGGCACACACCTTTAATCCCAGCACTTGGGAGGCAGAAGCAGGTGAATTTCTGAGTTCAAGGCCAGCCTGGTCTACAGAGTGAGTTCCAGGACAGCCAGGGCTACGCAGAGAAACCCTGTCTCAAAAAAAAAA
>NC_034599.1:104800115-104810115 GCF_900095145.1 Mus pahari | reverse complement strand
CTCAGTGTCCTAGTGAGGAGCCTTGGAGGTGAGCTGACTAATGTTCTCCTCAAGACCCACTAGTTGTCAGTCAGGGGCCACCCCAGAGAGATGTACAGTTACAGCCAGTCCTTGCTCTGAATGAGTAGCAGCTGAGCAGTGCAAAGGTCAGCCTCCAGTGAAGGCAGGGGGTGACTTACAGCTCAGAGCCAAGTATTCAGGGCTCTAATGTGCCACAATAGGACGGTGGAGAGAGAGCTGAACAGCATAACTCAGAAATCACGGCTGCCTCCCTTTGCCCTTCCTCCCGTGGCATCACGCTAACAATACTATCACAGAGAACTTGCTTTGCTGAAGTTGGGAGTAGACAAACCAGCACTCCACAGCCCCGCTTCCTCCCTGAGGCTCTGCTTTCTGTACCCTGCTCCCCCAGGAATAACATGCCCCTGCCTAGAGCTCTGGGAACTTTGTCTCTCTGTGATCCTTAGCCCAAGCTAACCCCAGTAGATCACCCCTGTACAAGCCAACAAACCCCACTCCTCAGGCCCCCAAACAGTCTCCTTAATGCCAGCATGT
This sequence comes from Mus pahari, assembly GCF_900095145.1. Classification (NCBI taxonomy): domain Eukaryota; kingdom Metazoa; phylum Chordata; class Mammalia; order Rodentia; family Muridae; genus Mus; species Mus pahari. The sequence goes on along the minus strand of NC_034599.1, from coordinate 104,809,560 downwards.
GTTGTAAAAGCAGCTGAGAGTGGGACCTAGCCCCCACTGGACGGCTATCAACCATCAAGTAGAGGACAGAGAATGGTCTGGGCTCAGGAGTGAGGCGGAGAAATGACTCACTGGAAGGAGCAAGTAACAACCTAATTCCCTCCACAGCTCCTCAGCCCGACTCCCAGCAGGCACATACTCTGGGAAGGTGTCCCCAGACGCCTCTGCCCAGCCCGGGAGCTGCCTCATCGTTTCTCCACCACACCTCGCCCCCAGAGCCAGACGTGGAAAGGAGTGAAAACGTGGGGCTATATTTGAAATGAATTGATGATGGTTCTATTTCTCCCGCTCTGATCTAGCCTGCTAATTCCCAAACACTCTGCCTGTACTGTTTCTTTCTAACCCCCTTTGTTCTTCTGTGACTCTCTGGCTAGAATCAGAGCTCTGGGGAGCAGCGTACAGTAAACCTCTCCACAACTCTTGGGTGACCTTTGACAAGGAGGTAAGGTAGCTCTAGAGCTTCAAAACAGAGGTTCTTTCAGAAAAGGATGGAATGAGGGAGGTCTCTGAGTGACTAGTGCCTCCCCCATGAAGATTAATCAATGACAGCTCCCTCTGTGGTGTCTTCTTCCTGCAACCTCCTGCACCTGCCCAGTATGTTTTTTCCAGGAATGGCGTTCTGATTGCCCAGAGGGGAACCGCTCAAGCTGGTGTCACTCCCTAGCAAGCAAGTTTCCTGTGGTGTAGAGGGGTTGCACAAGTACACACATGCACACAACACACTCACGCAGAGCACACATGCACTCAAATCGCACGCCTGCACACACGCCTGCACAGTGCATCCCCGTAGGGTCTGCCTCTGCTGCCCCCTCGTTCAGAGTGGGGTTCCCGACAGTCACCGAGGGCACTTACCCGGAATGGGAGGCGCAGGGCGGCTGGGTGCCGGCGGGGCGGGGGTCGCGGGCGGCGGCGGCGGGCGCAGGACCGGCGCGGCTGGCATGGTTGGTTGACGGCCTGGCTGCAGGTGGCAGCTCCCGGACGTGGCCCGACGGCGGCCGAGCGGGCGCAGGAAGGCTCCGGGACTACTCGCCGCACAGAGCGACTCAGGTCTCCTCTTCCTTTTGGTTGCTGCTGGCGGCAGCCACGGCGCAAGAACAGTCTCCCCAGCGCGAGCTTGACAACCGCGCTGCCGCTGCCGCCACCGGCGCCGCCGCCCCGCCCCGCCCCGCCCCGCCTCGCCCCGCCTTGCCCTAGGTCACCCGGGGGCGGTGGAGTTGGCAGTGAACTTGAGCAAGCAGGGCGCTCCAGGAGAGCTAGCAGGACAGCCAGTACCCAACAGGATCTCTCTCTCTCTCTCTCTCTCTCTCTCTCTCTCTCTCTCTCTCTCTCTCATCTCCTTCCCACCTCCCTTCTCTCTCCTTCCTTCCCTCCTTCCCTCTGCTAAGGCTGTTCCAGCCAAGGGACTTGGGGATTGGTTTTGATTTGAGGCTCTACAAGGCTCTCAGTGGGTGACTCCCAAGTCAAGGAGGCCTGGAACTCCAGCAACCCTGTCTCTCCCTGCGTCGCAGAGGCCAAACTGTAGGTATGGTACGCCACCAAAACGTCCTTTTTGCACCCAGAGTCAAAGTTAGGGCATAGTGGTTCCAACCCAGGGGGTGGGGGGAAGAGAAGCAAATAGACTGAGCTTTAGGGATCAGATGATGAGCCTTCTGCCTTCTCTGGCAGAAGTCAAGCAACACCCGATGGCTGGATGGATACCCATCGTTTCCCTGTGGTTTGGCTTAATAGACTCAGCAGTAGGGGTGAAGCTCTCAGCTCAAGACAACACACCATAGTGCATTTATCCCACATGTTGCTGCATGCTGTGGGGAAAACTAACTGTTCACATAGTCACAACCCTCCCCCCCCCTTATTAACAGAACACCAATTTTAGCTGAAGACATTGCAACCCTCAATAAAGACTGTATTTCCCAGCTGCCCTGGTGCCAAAACTGACCATAAGAAAAGGTCTTGGCCAGTGAAATAGAACTGGGAAGCTTTGTGTGAGACTGTCAAAATGTTTTTGAGGCTAATAGATGCTTTCCACTGTCCCATTCCACCTCCTGCCTCATCCTGGCATTCAAAAATGGTATCTACAGTATGTTAGATTACAGGAGTGATTTCTTGTTCCATCTTTAATAGACTTAGACCACCTACCTGTATTAGACAGTCTCATTACTGTGACAAAACACACATGCTAACCAGTAGCCAATTTTTTTTTAAATTATTTTTTATTATTTTAAATGTATGTGCACAAGTGTGTCTTGGGAGGTGCACATTGGTGTGGGTGCCCACAGATTTTTGCAGAGGGTGTCCAAGACCCTGGAGCCTGAGTTATAACAACCGACTTGTGAGCCATCTCTTGTGGGGCTGGGAACCAAATTCAAGTCCTCCCCAACCAACACAAGGGAGTCACTCTTAAGCACTAAGCCGTCTCCCTAGCTCCCTGAGTTCCTGCTTTAAATGGAAGAAATATTTGGTTGGATCGCAGTCTCAGAGGTTTCACTTCATGCTTGCTTGGCCCTGGTGGTGACACAGCATGTCATGACAAGAACACAAGGAGGAAGAGATTTATTTATTATATCTTGACAGCCAGGAAGCAAAGACAAGAAAGTGCTGGGGCCCCAGTATCACTTCAAGGGTGAGATGCCAGTGGCCTAACTTCCTCCCACTAATTGGCAGACCCAAATGGCCTGCCACCTCCTAATAGCACCACAGGCTAGAGAGCAAGCCTTCAGCCCCTAGGCTTCTGGGGAAAAGCCCAAATCATAGCAACACCCTGTGCCCCTTCAAACCACAGCATTTCTCGGCAGCTTGTCTGTCGTTGTGGCCATCTTTCTTAAATGGCCAATGGGATGCTATTGGATGTGTGTCCTCCCGGACTTGCTCCCTAGGATCTGCTCCTGCCCATGGAGAACATAGAGAAACATGAATCAGACCTCAACATCAACCTACAGATAACATTTGACCTGATTTAGAGCTACTCCATAGGACTGTAGACCTAGAAGTGACCGAGATAAATGCCCATAGTTACAAACAAGTAAGTTCTGAGCTATTGTGTCCCTCAAGATTGTTGTAGCAAAAGTTAGCTAATATGGTGTCCAACAATACTGGAGCTCCATCTGCCTTCTTGGATTAAATGGTTGCCTTAAAATTTTAAGACAAGCCCAAAATATTACAGACTAATAAAATAGAGGTCGGGGTCCCACATGACAGTGCAAAGCTACACCAACAGTATATTTCCCTTTTAAAAGAGAATGCATCCTTGTATATTTAAGCTGCTACAGTGTTGTTACCAGAGAAATGGTATTTTTTGCGAATTCTTCAAAGTAAAATATTTTTCACACACACACAAAACAAACAAACAAACAATGAATACAGATGAAGGCAGTCATTTAAATGCAAAATAGAGGTCTAAGAAGGAACTCCATGCTCACAGTGAGCCACTGAACTAGAGATAATTCAGCATAGCTCAAGGGAGTGCAACAGTAGCCATGGAGCCTGGCCAAGGCATAGGGCCACTTTGGTCTTGAGTAAGTAAATTCACTCATAGCTCCCGTTGAGTAGAAGAGTCAAAGGGGTTTGAGGATGTCTAGGGAAATCTATGAGCAGGGCTGGGGTAGGGGTTGAGTGGGGCCACTCAGTGGTTAGAGCACTGGCCACACAGGGCTGGGGGCTAGAGTGTGGCTCTCCAGCTCCTACTTCAGTACCAGGCTGGAATCACAACTCACCTTCCCAGCTTCAGAGGCGGAGATTGGAGGATCTTCAGGGGAAGGTTGATTACATAACTGGCCATATTGTCCAGCTAAGTTCTGGGTTCAAGAAACTCTACCCTAATAAATAGTATGAGAAAGTAATCAAAAAGATTCTCAATTCAACACTGGGTCTCTCTACTTGCAAGTCTTCCCAAAGCAGCAAGGCCTTACCCAGAAACGCCCCTCACAATGGCGTGTCTCAGGATCTGCCTTCTCCAGGGAAAGAAGACCCTCCCCCCAGGATATGTATTCTAATCAGCTTTGTTGAGGAGGGGCTTGGAGATGTTTCCAGGAAGGCTACCCTAACTGGGGTGCCACTGCGGGTTTAAGGGTAACTTGGAAGAGAGATTTTGGTGGAGATCATGGAACCTGTAAGAGAAACCTCCCTGTTCCCAGAATTACATGGAGGTGGGGAGAGACTCCCAATGGGAGTGGAAAAATGGGGAATCTCCCATGACAGAACTGCAGGGAGATGAGCCTGCAGTGAGCATTTGGTCTCCTTACCAGATTGACAGGTCTCCTCCCCAGGGAAACTTGAAATCTGTCTCTGTCTCTGTCTCTGTCTCTGTCTCTGTTTCTCTCTCTCTCTCTCTCTCTCTCTCTCTCTCTCTCTCTCTCTCTCTCTCTCTCTCTCTCTCTCTCTCTCTCTCTCTCTCTCTCTCTCTCTCTCTCTCCCTCTCTCTCTCTCTCTCACTCGTTCTCATTTCTCTTTTTGAAACAAGACCTCATGTATCCCAGTCCGGCCTCAAACTCCCCATGTAACAGCAGATGGCCCTCTTATCCTCCTGCCTCCACCTCCCAAGTGTCTGGAACACAGGCACGTACTACACAGGCATGTACTACATGGAGCAGAGGACTAGAGATATAGCTCCATGTATGCGGTGGTGAGCTTAAAACCCAGGGCTTCCTGCATGCAAGCTAAATAAATATTCTACCCCAGCTACATCTGCAGCCAGTCACCAGCCCAAGAACCTACTTCTCCCTGTACATACCCACTGCTGTCCATCCTCTTTAGACTAGCTTGGATCGAACTGTCTCTGTGGGATGTCTCAGAAAACCACTTCTATCCCTTTTTTCCTTCACCCCGCTATTATGACCAGTTTCCTCTTGTTCATTAAATTTTCTTCTGGTCTAACGTCCTGGAACCTGTTGGTTTTGATCTCATCCTTCTTAATCAAGCATGGATTTCTATAAGTCTGGGACCAGACTGAGTTATAGGAGACGCTGCCCAAAAAGAAAGTACAAACAAACAAACAAACAAAACAGGGACTGGAGAGATGGCTCAGCCTTTTCTGCTCTTGCAAAGGAGCCAGATTATGTTCCCGGTACCCACATGATAGCTTACAACTGTCCTTAACTCCAGTTCCAGGTGAGCCAACACCCTATTTTGGCTCCTTGGGCACCGTGCACATGCATACACATAAAATAAAAGTAAAATAAATCTTTCAAACAACAACAAATAAATAAGCAAACATGTTTGCTGTTCTCTGGAGCCCCTTAAATCTTACAATTACTGGGGGATTTCTTGCTGACTTTGGCACACTCTTCTTGGGTGATCTTATCTAAGCCCTTAATTTTCATTCCCATCTTGAGTAGCAACCTACGGGGGTCTTCTACAGTATATCCAGAAAGCTCTCCCCACCCCTGCCTGTCTTTCCTGCAATATCCTTGATTGTATTTAACTCATCCAGGCCATAAACCTATGAATTAATGTCAAGTCCAACTCCATCACCAAGTGCTCTGCTGTCCCTTCCTCTGCCCCACTCACTCTATCGGCCCTGTTCAAGCTTTCTGAGCGTTCTCAGTCAGATCCTTGACATCTCTGCATCTCTTCACTTTCGCCTTACCCCAGATCATTGGCTTTAGCAGAGCTAAGGAAATTTCCTTACTGGCCTACACTGTTGTTCAATCTCCCACTTAAGAGCCTTCAGTGACTCATAAGAGTCCAAATTTAAAGCCATTTTAGGATGGCTTGCAAGGCTCTTCGACCTCTGATCTCTGAACACTGACTGTGGGTACTCAAGGCCCCGGCGAGAGCACACCCCCTATTTTTCTGACTTCTGGCTCTTTTCCTATCCTGCCCACCTGATTCTGAGAAACCTCTGCTTAAGCATCACCTCTGCCAGGTCAGGGTTCAGGCTCATGCCATCCACCATAAATGTTCTGTCCCGCATTGCCAATGTGAAAGAGGGTGAGAAGAAGAGTGACAATATCAGGGCCACTTGGATCTGTCCCTGGGGAGGACAGCTGACTGGGCCAGTGGTAATCCCACCAGCTATTGCTTCCTACCTATCTTGTAGTCAACAAGGTCGTCTATCTGGTTTGAAGACTCATCAAAATTCACCAAAGTCCTCTGCACTGAAAGAATTAAAAGACAAAGAAATCAACTGCTACCCTACATTGGAGAAAACATGGAATTTGAGTGCGTGCCTGTAATCTCTCTTCTCACTTGGTTGGTAAGTCAGCTGCTGCATGTAATAGGAATTAATGAACACATCTGAAATAACGTTGTCACTTTTCCTGGATACGGTTCCTGCTTTCAAATGGATGTTTGCCCTTCTCCTTCTTCTCCTTCTCCTTCTCCTTCTCCTTCTCCTCCTCCTCCTCCTCCTCCTCTTCCTCCTCCTCCTCCTCTTCCTCCTTTTCCTTCTCCTTCCTCTTCCTCCTCCTTTCCTTCTTTTCCTCCTCTTCTTTGAATGAGTGTGGTATATGAGTGGTGTATGTGTGTATGTGTGTGTGTCCGTGTATATACATGTTCTAGTGCATGTGAATGCATGTGTATGCATGCAATAGAGGTTAGAGGTTAATCACTATCCACTTGGCTCACCGGGAGAATCCACTTGACTTACTGAGGCAGGTTCCCTAACTAAACTATATCCTGCCAATTTGGCTGGTCTAGCTAGCCAGCTTGCCAAAAGGACCTCCTGTCTCTCCATCTCAAGCCCTCTAATTATAGTGGGACCACCAAACCTACCAGTTTTGAAGAAATGAACTCCTGCCCTCACATTTGTATTAGAAGCATTTAAGTCACTGAGCCATCTCTTCAGGCCCTCAGTCAGTTTATTTCCATTGTCTGGAAAAGTCTCACACACACACACACACACACACACACACACACACACACACACTTTTTTTGAATCGCCACAGATCGTATATTACTTCCCATACAGTCATTGGTAAGGAACTTTCACCACAGGCTTCATGTGTGCTCTCTCTGGACAAGACGTTGCTGTGGTTGATGTGCCTGCTCTTTCATGATTCTCTTCCTGGTCTCAGAAAGGTTGCCATTTCTGAAATGGGTATTTTTTCCCAGCCATTAATTATTAATTTGCCAATTTTACATTGGAATGTGTGGTTTATCCTGGAGGCCCCTTCCTGCCATTTGGCCACAGCGTTTTGAGATAGAGTCAGGTCCAGTTAGTTGACTGCTATGTGCTGATGTTCCCGGAAGAAAATCACACTGAAGATTCTGCAAGCCCAAACAATGGGAGAGAGCTTCGTGGCTGTGGAGCTTTGGAATATTGCAGATCCAGAACCAAATTGTGTGGGCTATCCTCATCCCCTTTAGTAGCCGTGCATTGTCCACCTGTGTGTCTGACCCAGCGTGCTTCTCGTTATCAGGTAAAACTATTGGCACGCATTAACTCCGCAAACCATAGCTTCCACCAACCCAAAAGTTAAAAATGTCATCAGATGGCATCTGAAAATGCCTCGACCTATAACTTTTGTTATATGACTATACTAATTTCATGTTAACTGTTTGCCCAATGACACACATTATTTGGGACACCCTGAAACTTTGTTCCCAGATCCTAGTCATTCATCTTTGGCTCAGAATAAATTATCATTTGTTACGTTTGAAGTGAAAGCAGTATTTTGAGCTGACATTGCCAGATTTTTACATCTTCCCTTGTAAGTCTACTGCTTTTATTCTAAAAACAAATAAATAAAAAAGATAAAGACAGAAGCAAAGTAAAACAATAATATCTGTGTGGATGAAACCACACAGAGTTCTGGCATCACTCTGTGCACAGCCACAACTATTTTGCTTAGTATAATTTTCCTTCACAGTGTATGTGGAGAATATTTGAGTTGCCAGTGTTTATAATCCATTTTCTTTACTTCACATAGCTGTGGAGAAATATCGTAAAAACCTTGCCTTAAGTAACCAGAGCTGCCACTAGAAACTCAGATGCCTTATCAAGTTCACAGAGGGAGCATCCACCCTTGAAAACATTGGGCAAAATATTGCCCCAGATTACACAGCAAGAGGAGAACATCTGATTTGTAAACTATCGCTATAATTCCAGATGGGACGGGACTGAGGCAGAAGGATGGAGAGATGGAGGACATCCTGAGAGTAAAGGGTCATTGGGGAAAGGGCTCGCTGCACAAACTTGATGATCTCATAGATGAGTGTTGTGGCACATAGATGGGTGTTATGGCAGACATCTATAATCCCAACGCTTATACCATGAGACAGGAGAGCCACCTAGAAGTTCTTGGGCCAGCTAGCCTGGAATACACAGATGGCAGAAACAAGATAGACCCTGCCTTGCATAAAAGCCAAGATACAAGCCAAGAACTGATTCCTGAAAATTACCCTCTGTTTTCTACACACACTCTGTGATGTGGCCACACAGAACCATATATAACTCATACACACATACACATCACATCATAGGCACATACACACCACCATGACCACCAACACCACCACCACCACTATCACCACCAACGCCACCATCACTGTCACCAACACCAATACCACCAACACCACCATCACTGTCACCACCACCAAAATGAAAAAAACAAGCAGATAAAAAAAAAAAAAAAAAAAAAAAAAACAACCTCGCATCAGGTCATGCTGGGCTTTGGGGTCTAGGCAGTTTTCAGGTCCCAGACCAACACAGCAAGCCTTGGAAGCGACATGATAGGCGGGGAAGGCTGTTCTCGCTCTTTGTATTTGAGTGCAGCACTCGTATCCAGGGTGATCTTTCTATCTTTTTGAGATGAACTTGAGGAGTTTATCAAAGGATAACTGAAATCTGGATAGATGTGTTACAAGAGCTTGGGTTTCTAGTGTTTGCAGCTCGGTGTACCTCATAGATGATGGTGAATTAGATGTAAGTATCTTGTACATGTATTTGTGTGTGCATGGGTGTCTGACTTTGCATGACCCGTGCCTTATTGCGGGAAGTAGGACTGGTGTTCATTTGCTTATACTCTCTTCATTCCTTGAGGACAGGTGTGGCAACTCGGTGGGATAACACGTGTTTATTGTAGTAGCCCAGTATTTTCAGGCTTAAATCTAGCTGGTGTTTTCTTTTGTTTTGTTTTTAGGTATGATGTTCAACTGTAGGTACAGTCTTTGTTTTGAGATGTGCAGTCTAAGTTTCAGAAGTATAGCAAGAGCCTGTGGTACACAAAATCTTGCCATGAATCCATTCCCGATGATGGGGACTTGAGACTAGGTTTTACTTTCCCATGGCCATTCATATATCAATACTGAGTGGTGGTTTTGAAAGCCGTTTTTGAGGGTGTTGCTTATTTACCTATATCTAACCACCATCAAGAAGCATCTAGCCCATGTTTGCATAATGTACTGGCTAGTTTTATGTCAACTTGACACAGCTGGAGTTATCACAGAGAAGGGAGCTTTAGTTGGGGAA
>NC_034599.1:104795588-104799685 GCF_900095145.1 Mus pahari | reverse complement strand
GAGAGAGAGAGAGAGAGAGAGAGTATGTGTGTGAAATTAAAATTACTTGTACTAATATATGGACAATATATAGGCCTGTAAAGTATGACCCAGCTCTTGCCACATGACACGTGAAGGAAGGAGCCATGCTTAAGTGGCTGTCATACTCCAGGAAAATAAATGGCATGGGGAAGATGGAGAACAGATGGAGGATGGATGAACACTGGGGACAATGCTGATAGTACACCAGCCACAGGCCTAGACAATGAGAATATCCCCACCCTGCTAAGGGCCTTCTCCTACAAGCTAATTTATATGGAGTCATGTTGGCAGACAACAGTCAGAAGTCAGAATCTGTCTGCCCTGTGGTCACTGTACCATACCTGAGGGACCCACAAAGTTGATCAGCTTGCGGCAGCTAATGTCTCCTTTCCCAGGGTGATACAAGGAAAAGCAGGCAATAAGAATAACTCTCCTCTTCCCAGCGTCAGACACAGTCAGTTAGAGGTACGGTTACATAAGTACAGAGATGAAGACGCCTCCAGAGTCTGCATGTGGTTTCAACCAGCCACGTGGGTGTGGTTTTTTTGTGTGCATCTTTAATAACTAAAAAGTAGTAATAAAAAGATATAATTCTAACAAATAGGTATCATTGATCAGTGCTGACACCCACCATCTGGGACCTGACACCATGTGACCTTCAACCCATTCTGTGTGGTCTTCAGAAAGAGACGGCTCCATAACTTTCCATGGAGAGCTGTGGTGCCAGTGTCCAAACCAAACAACTGAGCTACCCAATACCTGCTGGCCTCCTGAAGGCCCAGAACTGTGATTTAGTAGTAATGAGCATTGCAGGGAATGAGAGGAAGCTGAAAGAGAAGCCAGGACCTGTCTCTCCCACTCCACATCTGAAGCTGCATCATACACTATAATACTTAAATTCCATGACTAATATTTTTAATGAAGGGTATAAATTTGATGGTCCAAAACTCCCATAAGTGATCAAAAACAAATTTTTTTTAAATCAAATTGCTGAACAAGTGGGTTTTTAAAAGAAATGGCAACACATCTCCCCGTGGCTGTCAGTCAGCGATGACGGGCATTTTGCAGTTTTTCTGAGTCCATGTCTTTGTCCTGCATAGGAATTCCTGGTTTGAAATTTCAAGAATTTTGCAGCTGTGGGGTGAGTGTTGAGAGCATCCCACTGACACTGAGTGCAGACAGAGACTGCCAGACCCGGATAAACAGGAGAGCCTCTGCAATGTCAGAGAACACAGTCCAGACCGCTTCCTTACGAGCCTCAGATTCCTCTGTCCGCCCATGATAATGCTGTCTCCTGCAGCATTTTAGCACCAAGGAAAGTTATGCCAAGAAAGAAAGAAAATTCAAATTACCCTCAAGTCAGAGACGGTAGCAAATGTAGACTTTTTTTTTTTTTTTTAAGGAAGAAGAAGAAGAAAGAAAGAAAGAAAAACTATTTTGAGTAGAGCATTTAAAAAGAACAATTATCTAGCAAGCAACCCTGATAATTATGTAATTCCTCGGCTTTTGTCAGCATGACTTCTGCTTAGAGGAACGGGACAGGATTTGTGTTGCAATGTCATATGTGCAAGGGTTGGTTCTCCGGACCCCTGGAGATGAACACGTGAAGTACATGGGTATCGTCAGCCAAGTGTCCTGCAGGGACAAATGCTATTTATCTCAGTTTTTAAGGGGAAAAAAATAACTTAAACATGGAAATTGCTGGTAATGAAGTAGAGCTAATGGTTAAAGAATGTTTTATCTTACAAAAGAGAATTCATGTCATGCAATCAGTGACAAGACTGGCTTCCAGAACAATGGCGCCTCCCACACCTTGAACTTTCAGACGGTGTCACCTTGGCTCTGAGACAGAGACTCAATTGTTGAGCATCTAAAATGGACTAGGCTGTGTTGCTAGCTGTATGCAGATTGTCTAGTGTGTGCTAGGCTGTGTGCAGAAATTGTCGTACCCACCAGAAGGATGAACTAGCTGAAGATCATATAACTAGTAACCAAGTTGGGAAACGAACCTAGTTGTTGATTTTCACTGTACTGTTGTGTTTCAGGCTGGGAGCATTCTAGTTAGCTTTTGCTGTGTAATTACCAACCCTAAATAGGCATGGTGGTCTACTCGTCAAATCCCAGCACATTAGGAGGCTAACGCTGGGAGATCAGAAATTTAAGAACACTTCAGCTACATAGTGAATTCAAGGGTAGCCTGTGTCACGTGAGACCCTGTCTCAGAAATGAAATCAAGGGGTAACTAGATAGGTCAGTGGTTAGGAGCACTGACTGGTCCTGCGAAAGACTCAGACTCAGTGTCTAACACCCTAAGACAGATCACAATCACCTGTAATTTTACCTGTAACTCCAGGTCCAGGGGATCTGATGCCCTCTTCTGGCCACCATATACACCGTAAGCATATGGTACACAGATATACTTGCAGGCAAAATACTCATGCGCAGAAAATAACCTTAAAAAATGTTTTCTAAAATAATAAAATAAAATAAAGTTATGAAGAGATGCTCAATAGGTAAAGTTTTTGTTGCACAAGCCTGAGGAGAAGGGTTTGGATCTCCAGAACCCATGTGAGAGCCTCGTAGTCATGGCAACCCACCTGTGATTCCAGTGAGAGAGGAGCAGAATCAGAGAGTCCCTGGAGCAAGCTGGCTAGCAAGTGAAATACGCTGCTTCAATACATCAGACAGGGGTGATCAAAGGAGACACGGGGTATCAGCTTCTGGCCTTCACACGCACACACACTCATGCACACATATGCTCACACACAGGCACACATACATAACAAACATACACCATAATAAAGCGGCACCCACAAGACACTAACTCCAAAACCCAGTGTCACAAAATCACAGCCCCTTATTTAGCCTTCATGATGTGCTTAAAGATGTAGGCTCAGGTGGGCTCCCTCAGTGCTCTTGCTGGATGAGTGGCTAGGTGCTGTCTGGTCCAGGAGGGTTCTGTGTGGCAGGCTTGTCTCTGCTCCATGGAGTCTCTAATCCTTGATCAGGTTTATCAGGGTGACTGGCAGTGTCCAGAGAGAACAACTGGCAATGTGCACACAATTTGGAAACACAGGCATGAAAGTAACAAAACATCCTTCCCACCACAGTCTGTCATCATAAAAGCTCAGCTTGGGGGGGGGGGGGAAGACTAAGACTTTATCGCCTAAAGGGAGGAGCTGCGAGCAGTAAAGAGTGTGCCGGGGAGTGTATACACACATATCAAGAATAATGAAAACTTACCTTTAAAAGAAACAGTTGCTGGCCGAGTCAGAGCACACCTTGAATCCTAGGAAGCAGGCAGATCTCTATGGGTTTGAGTTCACCCTGTTCTTATGTAACAAGTTCCAGACCAGCCCAAGGCTAAAACAAAGAATTTGGAAAGCAACTAACAAAATGGCAAATGGAGAAACAGTGACCTGCAGGCACTATCAGAGCCATAAGATGTAGTAAGAACAAACAGGAACAGAGATGAGGCCTCTTTGTTGTGTATGCTTAGTGCTGGTGGGTACCCACAAGATGGGTACTCATGGAACTGCCTCACAGGGCCACCATGCCTGAGAAGTATTTTGCTTTAAGCTTCTGCAAAACTAAGTACTCTTCCTTAATAATTGCCTAGGAGACTGTCCTAGGAAGATATGCTTAGATGCAAAATGATGCGGAAAAGGATGCTTACTGAATTCCTGCTGTTCAACTGGATGTTGAGCACACTGACCTGGGAAAACTGTGGAAGTGAGAGAGATACACAGGAGACCCCTTGTCTAAGTACCTTAGCCAGCACAATGCAGCCGGGCATTCGGGCTCAGCTTTATCTAAAGATGAAGACCATGCTCTCTGTGTTACGAGTCCTCATCTTTTCTTCCTCTTGCCTAAAGTCATGTATTGGCTACTTTTCCATTGTTGTGATAGAACATTCTGAGGAAAAGCAAATTAAGGAAGAAAGGGTTTATTTGGACTTACAGGTCCGGAGTAATACAGTCTGTCATGGTGAGGTAGGCAGGGTGGCTCGCCCAGCAGGCAGGAAGCAGAGTGATAACATTGTATTTGTGCACAGAAAGGAGAGAGAGAGAGAGAGA
>NC_034599.1:104730581-104795373 GCF_900095145.1 Mus pahari | reverse complement strand
AAAAAAAAAAAAAATCAAAAATCATTAACTTTCCTAAAGCACCAACTGAGGACCAAGAGTTCAGATGTACGAGCCAGTGGGGAGCAGTTCTTGTTCAAACCACAAGTCACCACGCTGTGATGGTTCATCTTCATTGTCAGCTTGACAAGAATCGCCATGGAAACACACCTCCAGGGTGTCTGTGAAGGATTTTCTAGTGGGAAGATCCAACCTAAGTATGAGTAGCGCCGTTTCACGGGGTAGGCTCAAAACTTCGTCAAAAGAGAGAGGCTCGATGAGCGACAGACGGCATTCATCTCTCTGAGGAGAGACATGATGTGAGCAGATGCCTCCCTGCCACTTGCTATGTCTTCTCTGCCATGGGAGATATATCCCCTTCAACTGCAAGCAAAAATAAACCTTTCCTGGTTTAAGTAGCTTCGGTCAAGTATTTGGTCACAGCAATAAACAGAATAGTTAGTATAATGGCTATGGGGTGTTAAATGGGGATTCGAGACCTCAAAAGACGCATCTTCAGCCCTCTGCTGAGGGATACAGGAGGGTGTGGACTAGATTCCAAACAATCATCATCAGATAAAATTCAGAAGTCAGATAGAAGATGCTAAGGGAAAACCTAAGAGTGGAATGATGAGAGCTCGTGACACACTTTCCATTTCCCAAAGAACTTGGTCTCCATGGAGGGCATTTGAGACAGATGTCAGAGTGTCAAGGGAATCGTTCACACACACACACATACAAAAACGGCTCAGTGGAAAAAAATGTGTCCCAAGACATAAAGCTGATGTTAATAGACCCCCCCCAACAACTCCTGTGGGACCTGTGGGACTCGTGACCCAGCAACATTCCGAAGAATAGTTAGTAAGGCTCCCAAGGATGCTGCTTCCTGCCCAGTTCCCCTGAGCCCAAGGAAGCCCCATGGGGGTTAGGAGCTGTGGGTTACCAGGGCAACGCAGCCTGTGGGTTACCAAGGCAGCACAGCGAGGAACTCCCTCCAGGGAAGATACTCAAGGAAAGAGCCTCTGGATCTAGCTACTGTACTTCCATCTCCAGTTCAGCCTCGACTCTGAACAGGAGCATATGAGCGAGAACCGATGATGTATGCCGTGTCGTTCTAGTGAAGGAGGTAGAAGGCCTCCAAGCTACACCTTCCCTGGTTGACAGACACAGTAGGTTTGCTGCCCCTGTGAAGATCAGGCTTTTTTCCTTGTAAGGAAAAGTTAGAGCTTATCTTTAAAAGAAACAATATGAACAAAAGTAAGAGCCGTGTATATCCTAGCCCAGGAGCAGGGTTTTGTCAGGAAGTCTGCTACTGTCCCTCTCCACTTGAGCCACTACACAGGACCTCGGGCCTCTGTGGTACATTCAGAGGAAGACAGCTAAGCCCTGAAGCTTGGGTAGGGTTAGATGAGTGACGATGGAGGCAAGATCCTAAAAAAATAGTTTGTATGCGCAAGGCTTTCATGCATCCAGAAGCTACATAGAGAAGATTCATAAAAAATGTCTGGTAACATCTTAAACACACAAAATAGTATAGAGAGCTAGTGTAGAACTAGCTTGGTGGTGTTCTATCATCTCTTTCCAAAAGTGTGTGTGTGTATACGTGCTCATGTATGTCCACTTGTATGGTATGTGTGGTGGTTTGAATATCCTTGACCCAGAGAGTGGCCCTATTAGGAGGTGTGGTCTTGTTGGAGGAAGTGTGTCACTGTAGGAGTGGGCTTCAAGACCCTCCTCCTAGCCATATGGAACCCAGTTTTATCCTGTCTGCTTTTGGATCAAGATGTGGAACTTTCCACTCCTCCAGCCCCACATCTGCCTGGATGCTGCCATGCTTCTGCCTTGATGATAATGGATGGAACCTCTGAACCTGTAAGCCAGCCCCAATTAAATATTGTCCTTTATAAACATTGCTCTGGTCATGTTGTCTCCTCACAGCAATGGGAACCCTAATAAGATGGTGGTATGTATGTGTGCATGTGGATGCCAGAGATCACTGAGTAGCTTCTTCAACTGCTCTCCACCTTATTTTTTTAAGACAGGGTCTCTCAATGAGAGAAGAGCTCACTAACCTTGCTAGACTGACTGGCTAGCAAGCCCCAGGGAGCCCACTGTCTCTACCTCCTCAGAGCTGGAATTCCAGGTGGATGCCCCTGAACCTGGCCTTTCACATGGATGCTCAGGATCTAAACGCAGTTCCCCACGATTGTGCAGAAAGAACTTAGACGATCAAGCCATCTCCAGCCCCACAAAATTATATCTACCAAACCTGAACATATAGCCATCCTGTGACCCTGCGATTATACCATCAAAGTGTGCATGTCCAAAAGAAGTGCACACTTAGCTAGAAACGTTCACAATTGTTCAGAAAAGACCAGTCTATGGTAGCCATGTTAGAATTGTTAAAACAACTGCTTTCTTACCCATTAAGACTGAAGAGTAGACAATCGCCGCCACTCTCATGTCTCTCACCAACACCAGCGTGAAAGGAGTCAGGAATTCAAGTGCACATTGCCTACCTGCATTTATATGAAGTGCAAAGCAACCTAGCACATGAATGTTCCAGAAACCACAATAGTGCTTATGCTCAGAGCAAGGGTACATAGAGAGACCTCCTTCTGGCCAAACTCCGGCTTCACGTTATTAAGATGCTAGTTATTACAGAAATATGGTTTAGGAAAATTCAGCAAGCTGTGCAGTTATCTTAAGGACACTTTACTCTTTTATGGTTAAATTTTTACCAAGTATTGGAATTAAATCACCCAGCACCTGTCCACATCCTTATTGAGAGCCACAGTGGCCTGGAACTAAGCCCTTGTCAAGCCCTCATGAACCCTTCCCCTGTGTCCTCGTGCCCAATGTTCTGTCAGCCTTCAAAACTCAGTGGCTGACAAGATATAAACCACAGGCCAATCCTATTTGCTGCTTGTCTTTGTAAATAAAGTTTTATTAGTATTCAGACTATGTCTGTTCATTGAAAAACTGTCTGTGGCTACTTTCATGCCCTAACAGCAGCAGAGATCACACTGCCCACCAGTCTCAAGGTGTTTACTGTGAGCCCTTTATAGGGAAACATTGCCAAGCCCTGGCCTACTGACCCAGAACAGTGAGATACCCATTCCATCCAGCTCATCTCGAACTCCTATTCTCTTTGCAGAATCCAGAGAAACACAGCAGCAAAACTCTTGTTTGTATCCTTTAAGAGAACCTTGATTGGTACTCCTGAGCCTTCCCTCCAGGGCTGTCCTCTGCCTCCTTCCTCAAATGGCTTTCCCTGCTTCTAGGATGGTATGCAAGCTTTCTCATGGTCCCTAACCCTTATACAACTTGGCCAGCTCTGTAGCTCTCAGGTCTTCTCCTCTGTCCTTATTCACTGAAATGTTCTCACTCTGGCCTCATTCCAAGGCTTCGCCCAGCTCCTCCACACCTTGGGGTGGGGGGGCTTTGTGCAGTCGATACTCTCTCCCCGGATGCTCTTTCCCATTTATTCATCCCTCCACCTCGTGCTCTCATAAACAACTTAAACAGAAAAGAAGTCATTCTCCAAGGGCTTTAACAGAGCTGCATCCTGAAGGCTCTATCCCCAGCTCAGGGTCTGGACAGCCCACACCTCCCAACTGGAGCCTTTACTTCACCCAATCCATGCCTGCCCTTTTAGGTTCCCCACATGCTTTCCCTTCCCACAGGTTTCTCCCTCCCCAAGCTCCATTAAGAACCCACTCACCCTTGGTCCTCCCTCAGCTGATGGTTTGTTCCACCAGAGACAAAGAGCTGCTACCACATCCTGCCCTCCCCTCTGCCTGCTGCTTGAAGCTTAGCACTGCTCCTCACTGTGGTGGTAATGGACTTACATCAAGAAGTCTCAAGTCTCAGCTTCAAGCAGAAAGATCAACCGCCCAGGCCCACGCCAAGGAAACGCCACCATAAGTCTCCCCAAGAGCTTCCTCAGCTGCAGAGTCAAGGACCAAGGAGAGAGAGCATGGAGGCCTGGCATTCAGTGTGCCTCAGCCCAGCCTCAGGTGGTCTCCCTCCAGAACACCCTGCCTGGCCCACAAGACCCCTGGGCATCTCTCTTCTTCCCCCTTTCCTTCAGTGGATTTTGATTCCTGCTGAACAGCTTGCTTGTTCCTCACATGCTGCCTCAGCACCAGCTTCCAAGGAAACCCGCCTATTGCACTTGTCCATATGGCTTGAAGAGATGAGCAGAGCTCCCAGTCAGCCCTGAGCTAGCATTTGTCACATGTGCTCACTGACCAGAGACCTTAAAGGTGTTTGATAGCTTCCCGGGTTCTGTCTCCTGCTTATCAAGTGGAGAAGGAAAGTCCTCACTACAAGCTGATCTTAGGGTTCACTGAAGGAACATTCTATGAGACAATGTTTGTATGGGATATGTATATATATTTCTCCTCTAAAAGAACCGGGACTTTTAGCCACTGAACCATCTCTCATGTGTGTGTGTGTGTGTGTGTGTGTGTGTGTGTGTGTGTGTGTGTGTGTGTGTGAACCACATGACCTTGACTCCATGCCCATTTATAAGTAGTTTTATTGAAGTACATGTCTCAAAGGAGCGTGGCCTTGACATCTTGACCTCACCCCAGAGGTAGGGCTGCCTCATGCTTTTCAGCTGGCTTTAAGGAGAAGGGGACTGACTTCAGGAAGCTGACAAACCACTGTATTTGTTATTTTCCTTGTCACTGTGTGCAAATAACTGACATAAACAACCAAAGGAAGAAATGATTTAGTTCAATCGTCAGTCTATAGACTCTGGCTCTGTTGGCTCAGGCCTCTGGTGGAGGAGAAAACACCACGCTGTGAGCATATGGAGAGGGCTATCTGCCCTGTGACCAAGGCACCAGGATTTGGATGATGTTCAGCCTCCCTAACAAGTCCCCAGGTGATGTGGACACCAAACTCTTTCCCACTCTATGGAAGCCCACCTCACAGGCCTTAATGTTTCATTGAGACCCATATCCCAGAAACTTGGGATGGAGAAGGAGTTGATCTTATCAAACCCTAACTTACCCAGGGGCCTGAGGATAACTAGTTGTTTCCTTTAAGATAACTTGTCTACTCTATCCATGCCACCCTCTCAACTCACCTTTCCCCTCCTCAGCTTGTAGCTCTGCTGTTCTGCTAATTCTGTTCCACTGAAGGCCTCAAAAGACCCTCCAAATGTTGTGACCAGTGGAAATCATTGCCATAGATGAACTTTATATTTTACTGGGCACTTAGGTCCACACCTGCTGCCTCAGTTTCCCCATATTCCAAAACAAAATTATGGAATAGAAATTGTTTTTAAAAACTGAACTTATTCCAAGTGTTCAAAGGACAGGAGCCCTCTAACATGTGTGTGGTAGCTAAAATTTATAGAAAACCATGAGACATGGCTAGAGAGAGGGCTCTAAAAACTTGCTGTTCTTGCAAAGAAGCCTAGTTTGGTTCAACGCACATACACCAGGAGGCTCATCCGCACCTGTAACTGAAGTTCCAGGAAATTTAACACCTTCTTCTAATCTCTCCATGCACCTTCATACACGTGGTGTATAGACACAGACACAGACACAGACGGACAGATGGATGGACAGACAGGCAGACAGGCAGATGGACGGATACACACACTCTCTCTAAAATATATTTCTAAAATGAGAAGAAAACCATGAGACAAAGGCCAGATGGTGTATAAATTCAGGTTTGAGGTAGTTTAACGGCTTTTTCTTTTTCTTTAAAAAAAAATTCTTCCCCCCCCACCCCACCCCAAGATTTATTTGCTGTCTTCAGACACACCCGAAGAGGGCATCAGATGATTGTGAGCCACCATGTGGTTGCTGGGAATTGAACTAAGGACTTCTGGAGGAGCAATCAGTGCTCTTAACCACTGAGCCATCTCTCCAACCCTAATGGGTCTTTTCCTAAGGAGTAAGGTCCCTGGGCCCCAGGCTGCCTCCGTTGTCTCCACTCTCAGCATGGAAGGGTACAAGGCACCTTCTTTAGAATACTTCCTGTATCCTCATCAGGTCTCCAGACTGTTCTTTGTTAGCATGGGGGGTCCTGATTATAGTATTCTATTGTACGGACACTGGTCACTCTCCCACCACCAGAAGGATATGTCCATATCTGTCAGCAGTGGATTGGCGAGGACCATGAGGACAGTGACCCAACCTCACACTAGTAATAGTCAGAGGGATTCTTCACAGAGACATTTACTAATGCAATGCCAGGATTCAGGACTAGGACAATGAAAGGAATTTCAGGGGGCTGCAGAGGTGGCTCAGTAGTTAAAAGTGACTGCCTGCTGTTCTTGCAGGGGACCCAGTTCTGTTTCCAGCTGTGCCCAATAGCTTACAACTACTTCTAAGTTCAGTTTTAGGGGCTCCCACTCCTTCTTCTGGCCCCTGGAGACACCTTTGCACACATGATGCACATACAACAAAGCATAGATACCTACACTTAACCTTTAAAGAAAAGAATTTCAAGATGATGAAGAAGAGATGGAATTTTTTTAAAGTGGTGTGCTCTAGGAAGGAAGAAATCACACCTCAGAACATAGAGGTGGATTCATCAGGGACAAGTTACACCAGATGTCTTTACAATGGAGCTATCTGTGTGTGTGTGTGTGTGTGTGTGTGTGTGTGTGTGTGTGTGTGTGAGAGAGAGAGAGAGAGAGAGAGAGAGAGAGAGAGAGAGAGAGAGAGAGAGAGAGATTAAATCCTGTGTCCTCTAAGAGAATTGTCAAGTTGTCAAGAGAATGTAACTTGCTACAAGGCTTAAAGACTAGAGAATTTTTCTCCAACAAGTTGTAGGTAGATTTATGAGTTATGGTATTGTTTAGATTTAGGAACAGTTACACGTGATTGGGCCCTATGTGGGTACAATCTACCTACAGTCCTTGATATTCTTGACTGAGGTATCCCTAGAAGTGTACCATCTGGCCTGAAGGAGAACTTTTTCTTGTCATTGACAAAATGCCTTTTGTAAAAAAGGGGCTTTATCAGTGCAATCTGGAATTCCCTGCCTTTCTCAGCAGAAAAGCAAACCAAATCATAGGCTGCAAGGCCCCTTCACTTTCCACAACATGTCACTGTAACTTCCCTGTCTTTGTCCTGTCTCACACATTTACGGTGTTTGTCTTTCCAGTCATTCTTCCCTCCTTCCAAGACTCTGCCTCCTTGTTTTAGTACCATTGCTCCAGGGGTAGGGGGAGGGGTTTGCTCACGCTCTTCAGATATTCTTCTGTGCCTATCCCTTCATGCTATCCCTTCCCCAAGATGGATACCCACTGATCAACCTGTTGCCCATAGAACTCCCATCTAGATACCACAGAAGCATCCCAGATCCAACATGCTCCTTCTCTCATGTCCCCTGACTCAGTAAATGATGCCAACATCCACTCAGCACTTGGGAGACAACAGTGACTGCTCACCCATCTTTCTTTATGGAGCCTGAGGGGCCTACCTGTGAGCCTTTGTTTAGGTGGGCTTTATCAGGAACTCTGCCCCCCTACCTCAAACTCCTCACACTCCACTCCACCTTGAGTCTTTATAGGCTCACTGGCAAGAATGTAGTTCAGCCTACACTGATCTGGAGTCACCAGTGAGCAAAATAGATGGGAAATTCTGCTCATGTGCTCCTGCATCTACAGTTAATTCCTAGAGCATAGCCCACCTTGTTCAATAAACACTTCCTTGATGCCTTCATCTCATGAGAGAAATAATCCTAATCTTTTTCTAAAGTACAGTTACAGGAAGGAGAAGAGCAACAGGGGTGTGTGGAAGTCATGGGACATTCCAGGGCATCACAGAGGAGAGAAGATGCCTCCTGCACACATGTTTCAAAATTAAAACTTGGCATAAGAGTCCTCTTTGGGCTCTGACTCTCCCCCGGGAGAAACTTCAAACCATGCCAAAGTGTGTATTACGGACAGTTTCCGTGTGAACAGAAACGTGCATTGCAGACCTTGAGAAGTGGAAGGACAGAACAGGTCTACATGCTCAGGCAACCATCCTCAGAAAGCAAGAGACTAGCTGAGAGCTGCAGCAATGGCATAGGCACCCACAAATGAGGATAATGGGGATGCAGCTTTAGTATTAATGGATGAAATCTTCTCCTGGGCAGGAAACATCAGTTTGGAAAGATGGAATGATACTGAGGTTGAGAAAACAGCAGAGATTTTTTTCTTGGTGTTTGTTCCCCATATGGATCAATAATTTTCTTTCACTACTTTTAATCTTACATATCAACCCTGACCATAGTGATTTTCCTTGACCACAATGACCATTCCTGAGCACCGCCTAAACCTCTTGTCAAGAGGTAGACTAGAAGTTGAAAGACATTATGGTTACAGCCAGACTTGACATTCCCAAAGGCTTGGTCTCAGTTTCTTCTCTAATTGAATCATCAGTAGAGTCTTCTGCATTCTGGGATCCAGGATAAAAATGTGATTGGTCCATTTTCTAGGACACACTATGTACATGGAAGAAAGAAAACAATGAAAGTTTCCAGAACTTGCAATGTATTTAAAGCTCATGGTTTCATATAGTAAACAACACAATACATTAGCAAAAAGAAGTCAGAACATTGAATCCCAGTGTCAATGGTGAAACACAATATGCTCAGCAAAAGCTGTCACTCAACTTGGCACAGTGCTGCCCAATTCTGATGATTCAGCACTTGATTCTCTGGCCTCAGTTCTTGGTGTGCTCTCTCTGTCTCGCTCTCTGTCTCACTCTGTCTCTCTGTCTCTCTGTCTCTCTGTCTCTCTGTCTCTCTGTCTCTCTCTCTCTCTCTCTCTCTCTCTCGTGTGTGTGTGTGTGTGTGTGTGTGTGTGTGTGTGTGTGTGTGTGTGTTTCAGACTAGGGAGGAGGAGAAAAAAGGTGTCATGGACGGTGTCATCTAAAGTCCTTCCAGTTTGGGTATCTATTTTACAGTCCTACACTAATGCTTGACTTCCCTCTTGTCTGCCCCCTAGGTTGTAGCATTATGGATTTTAATCTCTCTTGCCATCCTAAGTTAGAGAGTGAATGTAAATCAACAGTTTTCATGTTTTCCCCTTGAATCTAAGACTAACTATTTCTGTATACAACATTCCCAGTTTTACACAGACAGGACCTTGGTTATATATGTGAGTGGATGCAGACAATTCTCCCTGGTAAAAATAGCCCAGCTCACCTAAAGAGGGGAGAAAAAAAATGCAAACAGCCACTTGTCCATTCCTTGCCATGATAACTATGGTCACTCATCACGACCCCTCCCAGTTGTAATTGGTGTGTGGGTGGGACCTTCTTCCTTCCTCTAAGCTGAGTGCTTTTGGAACCCTTTACTATGGCCGTGCTGACTCTTGTTCATCTTGCCTTGAACCACCCTGCATTTTACATATACACTCTCACTCACACATAAGCATGTGCACACTCAGACACACATGAGCACACACTCACACATACACATGTGCAAACACACACACACTCTCACATACACTCACACATACACATGTGCACATGCACTCACACATACTCACACATATATACTCTCTCTCTCTCTCACACACACACACACACTCACACACACACACACACACACACACATAGGAGGGGGTGAAGAGATCAGTTTTTGTTGTGAACACTGTGGAAAAACACAGAACAGAAGCTGGAGGGAGAAGCACAGGCAGACTTACCTGGCCGACATTTGGCCTTACCCCAGCAGTGTCCACGGGTGAGCTTCCTTCCTCACTCACTCACTTTTCCTATTTCTTCATTCTTCCCTATTTGGTATCTTACAGAAGTCTCTAACGCTGATGTCCCCAACTGCTGCCTCATGCTGCCAAACCCAAAAGGGAAGCCCACTGTGGCAGGCTGTAGTAGAGGGAAGCTCTGGTCCTGGACCCAGCAAAGGACCATCCTGAGCCATCAGCCCTAAGTAGGGGGAGCATCTCTGCTGCACAGACTTCCCAGGACAGCTCACCCTTGACTGGCCCACTTACTGAGCAAGCCTGGCCATTCTCACCCAAAGCTATCAGGCATCTTTGGGGCTCTAGCGTTCCCCAGCAGGTCACTGAAGGCCCTCATTCGTTCTCTGTGCAGCTCGACTTTTCTGCTTTGGCCCACTTCTGCTTCCTTCCTCTCCCTCCCATCAGTATTGATCCCAAGGGTCCTTCTTAATAAATACAATGCAGGCTAAGCTGCTTTTCAAAATGAGCCTCCCACGGAACCCAGCCTACCACAGACAGTAACGCCGAAAACCACCAATGTGTCCCCAGGCAACTAATACACACAAAACACATGGAATTAGCAAGTCTTTATTTCACCTCCTCTGCCGTCCAAAACCATCCAAAGGTATGTTTTTATATTTTTTTTAAAAAGGTTTATCAGTGTTATGGTTTATATATGCTTGGTTGAAGGAGTGGCACTATTAGAAGTTGTGGCCTTGTTGGAGTAGGTGTGTCTCTGTGGGTGTGGGCTTTAAGACCCTCACCCTAGCTTCCTGGAAGTCAGTATTCCGATAACAGCAGATGTAAATGTAAAACTCTCAGCTCCTCCTGCACTGTGCCTGCCTGGATGCTGCCATGTTCCCGCCTTGATGATAATGGACTGAACCTCTGAACCTGTAAGCCAGCCCCAATTAAATGTTGTCCTTATAAGAGTTGCCTTGGTCATGGTGTCTGTTCACAGCAATAAAACCCTAAGATAATCATCCTTAGCACTTTTGGCATTTGGAGGTAGTTAACTTTTTTAAACATTTAGTGTGTGTGTGTGTGTGTGTGTGTGTGTGTGTGTGTGTGTGTGTGTGTGTGTGTGTATGTGTGTTTGCATGTATACAAGCACAGCCATGTCTATGGAGATGAGAGGAAAGTTGGTTTTCTTCCTCTACCATGTTGGTCCTAGAGAATTCAGATCATTAGTAACAAGCACCTTTACATAATGCTGAGCCATCTCTATGGCCCTTCAAATAATCCCTATTGTGAAAGCAAATCTGTGTATCCACTCAACTATCTCCCTGCTCCAAATAATCCCCATCTGTTGTAGAGTAAGTAAAAATGGCCCCGTAGTCCCATACGGAGTGCCACTATTAGGAAGTGTGGCCTTGTGGGAGGAAGTGTGTCATGGGAATGAGGGGCTTTGAGGTCTCATATGCTCAAGCCATTCCCAGTGTGGCATTCACTTTCTTCTACCTAGGGAATCTAGTTGTAGAACTCTCAGCTACCTCTCTAGCACCACGCCTGCCTGCATGCCACCATGCTTCCCACTATGATGACAACGGACTAAACCTTTGAAACTGTAAGCCAGTCCCTATTAAATGTTTCCCTTTACAAGACTTGCCATGGTCATGATCTCTCTTCACAGCATTAGAATCCCTAACTAAGACACTATTGCCTGGGCTGATCTGTAGGTCTCACGGTGTTCCGCCTGTTGCTAAACACCACAAACTAGTCTGCAGTAGTGTCCCTCACAGTTTTTGTCGACTTGACACAAACCTAAACATACCTGAAAAGAATTCATTGCTTTTCTGAGATTATTCTGTGGGCATCCTGCCGGCCCCGTCATCCTTGCTAGGTAATGTCGGAGGGCCCAGCCCACTGTGGGTAGCACCATTCCTTAAAGCTGCTGTGTAGATGAAGCTGGACTTAAACTCCCTGCTGAGCTACTGAGTTTACAGGCACATGTCCTCATACCCAGCTACACCAATGCAGTGTGCAGAAGCTATACAGGTGAACAGATAAACATAGTTATGGTGAGAATACAAACCAGACTGTCCGCCGCCCCTGGCTGCCTCTTTTTGCTCCTGTGAAGGAAATGACAGGCCTCCTGCCAAGAACTTATCTGTGAATCTCTACCCTCCTAACCAACTACCCAGACATCCAGACTCCAGGTTTAGGTAAGTATCATTTTCACTTCCACAGGGAAGGTTTTAGAGCTCAGCTGGGCCCTGGATGACTTGCTGCCAGCCCTACCCACCCTTGGGGGTTGGAGGTGAGATGGTGCAGAATCAATGGCACAGACTCTGGGAACAGGTGTGAAATGTAGCAGCAAGCTCATCTGAGCACTGCTGCAAGCTCCTTCAATACCCTCCACCCGAGCCCCATTGGTCCCATGGAAGCATCTCTTCTAAACAGCAGTTCCCAATTGGCTGGCATTGTCTGCACCAGCAATCCTTGGTCTCTCAGACAGTCTTCGATTAGGTCCTCCTGCAGGAGATGCCTTTGTGGCTGCGCGGCCCCCAGCATTTATATAGAGGTGACCATAGGTGTTCCTACTACATGCAGTTTTCCAGACTCCAGGACACCAGAGGGCTACAGGGAAGGAACGCACCTCCCCGCATCTGTATAATGGGTACGTGTCATGCAGACGTATCCCCCCTCCTCAGTTCCCCCACCTCCTCAGAGTTACACATTTTAGACCGACCCCCCTTCCCTTTCTGTCTCCAGGGAATCTGAGACACCCGGACTTCATGAGACCTCCCTTTTCCTTTGAGACCTGTAAGAAAGGACACCACTTCCACCCCCCAGCGCTCTGCTTAGTGACCTGCCCTCTCCAGCGAGCCCTCCCTCCCCCGGTGCTGCGGCCTCTCTGTTTGTTCATGGTGGCAACAACACTTCTAAGAAATCTTTTACCCAAAAGCTCAATCCACCCCAGTTTCCCCTTGATTCTCAAACCTTTTCATCTCCAGTGTAGGACAGTGAAAAACAAGGCCTGTTTCCTGGGCACAGAAAAGCATTCAGAGCTAGTGTTCCATTGGATAAAAGGTGATCTTCCCAAAAGAGGCAAGATGCAAAAAGAAATCAAAGACTCAGAAAGGACGTGACATGGAATATTCATAACTGCAGTTTCAAATGTGTTCTACATGTTATCTGACCTAAGGGACCATTGTTGCTAAATGAAATCTAATATGTCGGCCTAGAATATCACTCCTTTTTGAGCACTGCAAGGATGCTTCCTTTAGGGATCTCTCTCCAGGGGCTACAGACTGAAGATGCTCTCTCGATATTTGTATATTGAAATGATTTTCTGTTTGCCGTAAGGCACCCTGTCTCTGCTGTCATTGTTATAGAAGCCAGCAGGCATTGTTCAACTCTCAATAAAGCAAATCCAATGTTTCCCTCCCTTGCCCAAGGAGAGCGTATAGGTGTTAGGCTAAGAGTCCATCTTCCGAAAGTGACAAAGCAATACCCTGGGGATTTATCTGTGCCGGCTCATAAACAGTTGCTATGGCAACAACAAAACACAGCCGTTACCAAATGTGCACATCTCCACGGGCTTTTCCAGACCCGCTTGTTCTGCACACGCTCCCCAAAATGCTGCGGGGACTCAGTGTGTGGGATGTGGAAGAAGGAAAAGGAGATGAACTAGAGACTTTCGAGTAAGAGACAAGCAATGTAAAATGGTGAGCTCTCATGTGACAAGTTAGAGGAGCCGAAGCTGCGGCTCAGCAGTCACGAACGTGCACTGCTATTGCAAAGGTTCTTAGTTCAGTGGCCAGGAGCTAGTCAGACAGCTGACAACAGCCTGTAACTCCAGCTCCATGGATCCTTTTTTGTCCTTTTCTAACCTCCATGGGCACCCAAACACAGTCATTACATGTGAGTAAGCCTCTGTGTGTCTGTGCGCACACACACACACACACACACACTTACACAAAAATAAAACTTAGTCTCTTTAATTTTTAAAAATTGAAAGCTTACTGTGTTTAAGGATCACTGTGCACTAGCCAGCGGGAGCTCCTGACTCGGAGCTGTCCTTCTGAGTTTTGACATCTCCACTATGCCCCCACGACCACCACCACCGACATTCGGTAAATTGGAAAACCCAACTGAGCTGAGGGTGCGGAGGTGAGTTTAGACATCTGACTCTTTGGGAAGCTGCATTCCAGTGGGAGGAAACAGACAATGAGGATGGAAGCACAGGTTGGCAGGGTAGCCCAGGCCTGTAACCCCAGGACTCAGGACCCCAGTGGGAGATAATTGCTCTTTGAGGTCATTGTGGGCTATGAAGTGAGATCATCCAGAGCTGAATTGGAAGGCCTGTCTCAACCCAACAAGAAGGCGCTGGAGAGATGCCTCAGCTGGACAGGCGTGAAGACCTGAATTAAGATCCCCAGTAGCCACACAAAAAGCACAGCAGTGGGCATCTGTAACCTAGACACACGGAACCTGATCTGTATAGCTCACTGGCCAGCCAGTCTCGCCAACCAAGGAGCTCCAGGTTCAGTGACGACCCTGTCTCAAAAAAAAAAAAAAAAAAAAGAGAAGACAATTATTCTAGCTATGTCGGTAAGCATAACAGATTATCACTAAAAGGGATCGGTGCTTGCCCGTGGGACGGGTCTCAACTTGGGCCAGTTATTGGTTGGCCATTCCCTCAGTTTCTGCTCCATCTTTGTCTCTGCATTTCTTATAGGCAGGACAAATTTGAGGTCGAAGGTTTTATGGGATTGGTGTCCTTATCCCTCCCTCCACTGGGAGTCCTGCCAGGCTACAGGAGGTGGCCACTTCAGGCTCCTTATCCCCCACTGCTGGTAGTCTCAGCTAGAGTCACCACCATAGACTCCCTGGAGCCTCCCCCATCCCAGGTCTCTGGCATGTCCTAGAGATGCACCTCTCGGATTTACATCCACCCCTCCCAGCCCTCTCTCACCAGTTCCAGCCTAGCATAACTGTCCTCTGAGAGGCTCCACCCTCAGAGGCTCCAGCTCCCACGAATTTTAGGTCTCGTGTTATGTGACACCAACTTTGGGTCCCTGTGCAGAGAGGCCAGTCTAGCTCTGCTGGCTGCTCACATAAACATGTGAGAGCAGAAGAGAGCCAGTGTGTTAGAGAACATTTGGGAAGGTCTTAGAGAAAACAGGGCAGCCAAGTCCAGAGCAGTTTTTCTCCTAGTAACTCATTCTGAGGCCAAAAGACTGCTTAAAAAGTGACTTATACCTTGGCCTTTTTGTGGCTCTACGAACAGAGTCCAGACACTAACAAGGGTTGGCTCATCACCCTCACAACTTTTATATCCTACAAATCAGAAGTAAAACAGTCCTTGAAGTCATCTGAGTGGTCCAGAAAATTCTAGTCTTTGACAGTGCCGTGATGAGTAGTAATGAGGTTCCTCAAAGAATTAAGAAACTATGGTGTGATCTAGCAATCCTGCTCCTGGGTCAAAGGAAATGACATCAGTATGTCACAGGCATCATCGACACATTCATGTCCACTGCCATGCTCACCATAACACACACACAATAAATATAAAAATGTCTGTCTACCAGTTGCTGAATATATAAGAAAAATGTGGTGAATGGCATGCATAATGGTATATCATGCAGCCCTAAAAACCATCTTGTGATATTAATTCCCAGAAGCATTTATAGAGATGGCAGCAGATCTTGAAAGGGACATGATCTGCTTCTTGGTTTGAGCCTGACACAGCTTAGCACCTCCCACACACAGACGAAGACCCGGAGCCTGGATTTCCCGGGAAACCAGTTTGCTCCAGCTGCCTCTATTTGAATCTCAGGTTGACACATGGCTGGAGATTTCCCAGACTTGGGTGGGGAAAGACCTGGAGCCCAGCTCTTTCCTCCCGATTGGCCTCTTCTCGTTGTTATCTCAGTAGAGTGCCCTCCATATGCATCCGTGTGGGCTCTGCCCAGGGTGGCCTGGTCCCCCAGGAATCATGCCGTCTGGCTGGGCAGGGCAGGGGAGCAGAGCGGAATAAGGAACAAATGAGACAGCAATCCTCAAACATTATGACAATCTCCCATGTTCTCACTCAAGTGCACACTCTTGGCCCTGATCCCGTGTGAAACTGTGAACGAAAATGTGTCTCATCTAGATAAGAAAATGTGTCTCAGATCTCAAATAGTGACTGTTCAACCCCCAGCCCTCTGTCAAACGTTCGGACATGATGAAGATCAGATGCTCGGCTTCTGGCCCTTCCCCCTCTCCACCCTGCCTCTGCCCCTTGGGGCCAGCTGTAGCTTCCCTTTGGAAGTCTTTGGAGCAGGTCCAAGGACCCTGAGACTTTTATTGAACAAATGTCCTCAGGATCTCTTACTCCTTCCGAAACTATATGTCAACAAATATTCGTTGTGAGCCAGCTTATAGCTTAACGTAGGGTCAGACAGCCAGGAGCTTGCCATGGGGACTCCAGCAGTAATGGGGATGCTCTCTACTTCGTACCTGCGTTGTCTGACATGTGACCACCAGATGCATGTCTCCAGCACTTAATGTTCTGCTTAATGCAAAAGGGAAACGAAGTTGTCCATTTGATTTAATTCCCACTTATATTGCTGCAAATTCAGAGCTACTGCTGTTTTGCATAGTTCAGGGCAGGAAGAAGCAAGCCAGACTCCAGGTCCCTATCCTATCTTCTGCCCCAAAATCCTACAACAGAGGCCCAGAGGCTCTGAGGCTGAGGTGACAAAGCATCATCCTCAGGGCAGAAAGAGGTGAATTTACCCCTGGGGATTGGGAAATACCTCTTGGAGATGGGTGCCAGCGGGGGAGCATTAAAGGGCAGACAGGATGCTGTGGGTGGATGGGACTTTAACAGGGCCAGGGATGGGGGGGGGGGAACAGACACTGCTCTGTAGCCACAGAAGCCTTGGGAGTTCCCTCAACTCAGAACCTCAAATCAGGGAAAACTAGGTGTTTGGCCATAGCATAGAAAAAGTATTTCAGAACAAGGCAATTCAAAACAGGGTTGGAGTTTACTAAAAGTCAAAGACACTTAGGGAAAAAATATTGCGCGCGCGCGCGCGCGCGCGTGTGTGTGTGTGTGTGTGTGTGTGTGTGTGTGTGTGTACTTATCAAAGAAGAATTGCATCTCAGTGTCCTTAGGGTAAGCCATTTGAGCCATCTTGGTGGTTCTCAAGTCACACCTCAGACTCTCACATGGTGTTAAGAGTCCCACACATACACACACCTCTCTCATAAGTAATGGTATAAGCAAATCTTGGATGGGATTATAACCTGAGATAAAACTAAGTTTGCACAAAGGACTGAGGACATGTCTATTTAGTGTAACAAGAGATGAAGCTCCAGAAAAGCTTAAGTTTAGAGTTAGCAATGAAGAAAGGGTTTCAGCAGGCATTCTTAAAGCTGTGTTGAGATTCTTTCTCTTTAAAACTGACATTTTTATCTTTAAATATATTTATTTTGTTTTAGTTTAGGAGTGGTTTTGCCCACAGGCATGCCTATGCAGCATGTGGGCTTTGCCTACAGAGGCTAAAAGAGGGTATCAGAACCTCTAGGACTAAAGTTATGGAGGGCTATGAGCCACATGTGGGTGCTCAGAAATGAACCCCAGTCCTCCACAAGTGCTCTCAACCACTGAGATGTCTCTCCAGTCTCTGTGTTGGACTTCTTAGCAAATGATGTGACTTTAACTTGTCCAGGGGGACGTCTGAGTC
This sequence comes from Mus pahari, assembly GCF_900095145.1. Classification (NCBI taxonomy): domain Eukaryota; kingdom Metazoa; phylum Chordata; class Mammalia; order Rodentia; family Muridae; genus Mus; species Mus pahari. The sequence continues at coordinate 104,777,994 of NC_034599.1, read as the reverse complement.
TCGCCCTCAAGTAACTTTCCACTTCCAAGACACACTGACACTCTTCCAAGACCGACTGCTGTAGCATCAGGCTGCTTGGTCAGAGTTGAGGCAAACTTAAGGATTGGGTCAAGATGCAGAACAGGGCTGTCAGTATCAACAGCTGTACAACGTCGGACTGAAATCTCTAGGACAGTTGAGAGTTCTCTGCCTGTTGTTTCCTTTACACACACACACACACACACACACACACACACACACTCACCAGGCATGTGGTGGTGGTCTCCCCTTAATGGGTTCAGGGGAGCATGTTGTGCCTGTTCCTTTGTCTGTTGTGCCTGCTGACTTCTTGGAATTGATTTTTCTGGTATAATTTTAATATGCTCATGTGCAGATAATCAATCTACCTTGACAAATATACAGAGTGGCACCTATTTGCTTTCAGAAGTAGATGATCTATCAGCCTGTGCCTTGTGGTGGTGGAAGCCAGGCGGTAATCTCTACAAACACTGCATAAGTGTTTTGCAATGAGTGTATTGCAAACGGAGCTCCTTATGACAAGGCCAGTGGAAAGCCCTGTCCACTTGGCCAGGACCTGTGGGAACAATATTGCAGAGCCCCGCTCCGATCCTAGAGGGCACACATGCTCCGGGATCTCTTGGCTATTGCTGTGTTTTCTCTTGTTTCACTTTGTTAGTCATGGTTATGGCTGAATTTATGATTAACCAGAGTGGGTTTTTTTTTCCCTCAAAACACAGAAACCAGTTCACCCTGACACCCCTGGTGGCCTTTACGGTCATCTTGAGTAAGCAAGAGGAACTCGCTGAGATTAACAATTCTTGCTTACTTAACTGTTCTAAAAAAGAGTTAATTGTCGAGAACTTAGGAGATAGTTCCTTAAAAGATGACATTAGAACTTATAGAACGTATAAGGAAGAAATAAAGGACGTAAAAGGTCAGACATCACTCCAGTGTCAAAAAAAATCAACACAGGAATCTAAATCTCCTATTACCCTTGGAGACTGCCAGAAAGAATAGAAACTTGATCCCAACAGTTAAGAGTTAGGTATTCATTGTTACCCTTTCGAGAATGTATAAAGAATAGGGCCACAACTACTGCTCTCACAAAAATGATATGCGGGCCATAAAATTAGACTTGCACCTGGAAAATATTGTTCTAGGACGGGTATCATACTCTCTGATGACCACAAATACATGAGAGCACCATACTGTTAAAAACTGACCACAGAGGTTGGTCTTCCATTTCTGTAACCGCATGTCTGCTGCCATCCTAGGCACAGTACGAAGAAGATGTGCCTGGCTAAATAGAATCACTTGACTTACAATAGAAAGTTCATGCTCAGTTATGAAGTCAAGGTACACTGATGTTTAGATTTTTTGGTAAGGGCCAATTAGTGATGACACAGGAGTGGGGAAGAGGAAGAGAAACAAAATGGCTAAACATTAATGATTCTTAGGAAATGATTCCAGAGGAAAGAATTGAAACTGCTGGTGCTTGAATGCTTGGGAACTTGTGTGAGTAACGACGGCTGGAGCTGTTCAGAGCCAATTATTAAAAAGACAACGGAGGTCAGATTCCTCAATCTTCACTGACTCCACCCATCCTGCTGGAGCTGGACTTTGACACTGTGGGTGTGTCACACAGAGCTGCTTTTATGGCCTCTGAGGAGCAGAGTCACCCTACCTCTGTATTTAGATTCAAAAAGGAGTCAAACGCTGCTTGTAAGAGGGAGTCTCTCAAGCAAGGCACAGCCTGAGAGCAAAGCTTTATACAATATGGAGTAACTTAGGGCAGTCTGTAGCTGGATGGCAACAAGGGAGAAGTTGCTTTTCCCCAACACTTGCTAAATGAGGCCCTGGTTACTGATACTAGGGCCATTGCCAGAGCAGTAAGGCCCCTATCGTTCCCCTTAAGCCAAGGACAGGCATCCCACCCAACAATGAGCAGAATGTCCCTCTGCCTGCATGACCCTCCCACACACCCCCGCTCCCGTCAGCACGAAGATGACAAGCGGATTTTTCCATCCCTTCATGCTGCATGCTCCCACTTCCCTTTTTAAAATATCCCCAGTAGCGAGGGTAGACGAAACAGAGTTTGTTCCTTGGCCAAGGCTGTGTCTCAGAAACATTCCCAGACTCTGGTTCGTTTGGACTAAGTTACAGTGCCTTTAATTCCATCTGGACACCCTCGGGCAGCCTGCATACATATTTTTTAAACTTTGAAAGTGGTGCAAAGAAGGAACGGAATGGGCAAGAAATTCACTCACATGCACCCTCTCTTCCTGCGTGTCCCAGTTCCCTCACATGTATGCATGTGGCTGGAGAGATGCCTCGGTGGTTTAAGAACACCACCTGCTCTTCCAGAAGCCCTGGATTCAGTTCCCAGATGCCATGTGGTGGCTTACAACCATCTGTAACTCCAGAAACTCCAAAGAGTCTGATACCTTCTTCTGGCCTTTGTGCACACCAATGACTCATGGGGTACATGAGCAGACATGCAACAACATATGCATGCACCAAAAACAAGTAAGCCTTTTTTAAAATGTCAACCTGGAAATGTCTATTTATGGACAAAGTCTTAGTCACTGTGACCTCTAATTCACTGTGTAGCCTAGGATAGCCTTGAACTTATCCTCTAATTCACTGTGTAGCTGAGGATAGCCTTGAACTTATCCTCTAATTCACTGTGTAGCCGAGGATAGCCTTGAACTTATCCTCTTGCCTCTGCCGCCCAAGCACTGGGGTTACAAGCATGCACTACCACATCTGGTCTTATGCAGCACTGGAGGTCAAACCTAGGGCTTCATATATGCCAGTCCAGCACTCTGCTAACTGAGCGACATTCCCAGCCCCTTGGAAAGCTCTTGATGGAAGTGATACTAGAATTCTGGGAAAGTGCAGCTGTTGCGAGCGCAGGTCTCCTTGGAGCACTGGCTAACCTGGGTTCTTCAGAGCAGAGTGCTGATGAGCCAGCATAGCAGATCAAGGGCATCACTTTGGGCTGAAAAGTCCCTGATATTTGACCTTAAGACCGCAAAGTCTCAGAATGACGGACCGTATCCTGCCTTCTATACTGGCATCTTCTGACATCATTGAGCCCCAGGAAGTCTGTCTTGCCCAGCTCTGACTAAGCTGAAAAGGTCACTGCCTATAGTCTCATATAGTTCCATGTCCCCTAGTAAAGTCACCTGATTTCGCACGTGAGTGATGCTTTCCATTCCTTGGAGGTGCCCAATGCTGTTATATTAGACTATATTAAATGACAGAATCCCATCACTGGGCCTACCTCAGAGCTCTCCTACAGAACAAAAGAAATGGACTCTGTAAAGGGCTCACCCAGCACCTGGGCAGGTAACCAGAGCTCCAGGGTAGAATTCATGAGAAAACAGGTCCTTCCACTCCCATTAGCACCTGCAAGGACAGCATAAAAAAAAGCCAGGGGAGCCTGAGAAATGGCTCAGTGGTTAGAAGCATGGTACTTCCAGAACACTCGTGTTTGGTTCCTAATTCCCATGTCATGTACCTCATAATTGCCTGTAACTCCAGCTCACAGGAATCCTACCTACATCCTCTTCTGGCCTCATCAAACACCTGTGTGCATGTGTACATACTAACACACATACACACACACATACACACACACCCAGAGAGAGAGAGAACGAGAGAGAGAGAGAATGAGAGAGAGCTGGAAATGTGCTGACGTTGCTCCAAGGAGACTGAAGAAAGGAAGACACTGGTCTGGCAGTGGCATGGAAAACGGAAGAAAGGTTTGCTTAACTTCAAGAACATCTCTACCCTGCATCCACGTGGTCCAGAGTTACATGGAATGGCTGGAGACAAAATGCTAAGCATTGAGTATGAAGAGTTCTCTGGGCCCCGCCTGCACCTGTACAGTGGATGCAGCAGCGGCTTCCCTCCTGAGCTTGTGATATTCACTAGGAAGAGACTGTGCAAGCCAGCATAGAGGACTCTGACCATAAGTGGCAGTTGTTGTTACTGAGGGAAACTTCAGAAAAGGAAGAAGAGGAAAGGGAAGGGGGCGTTGTGAGGAGTTGAGACCCCCCAAGGCAAGGAAGCTTTCAGGCAGGAAGGTAGAAAAGAGAAAGCCCAGATTACCTGGACATAAGAAGATCTGGGGGTGAACAGTATTTGTACAGACAACATTAGTGGTAAGACTCCTTCTTAATCACCAGAGGCTAAAGATGCATGCCAATTGGGTCAGTTGGGTGAGAGACCAGTTCTATACGGATCCCCAAAGGTGTCCCAAAGCGCTGATCTTTCTTTTAGCTTGTCAACACCATGGAGCACATGATAACACCTCTTTCTGGGGCTTTGCTAGCACCCAACTGCCTCTTTGTAAGCACCAGAGTGAATTATCTTCCAACCATCTCTTTGAACAACAAACATCTACTTTATTGGACCTCTCCAGTTCGACTTCCAGAAACATTTCCATTGCTTTACATTGACAAATATAATACAAACTATTTTGTAAAATTCACCTCGTATAGAATTCTCAAGGTCAATACCATCAACAATTCTGGACCGCAGTTTTACTTACTTTTGGCAAAAGTGGATCAAACTACCAAGCTCCCTCTGCAGCTTACACTTCAGTGAATGACTGATCTTCACCAACAGACCTTATCAAAGGTGATTCAAACTTTGTGTTCTCCAAGATGGCCCTGTAGTGAACATCTCTCCATCACCTGTAGAAACGTTTCTCTAATATAAACCCCTGAAAATGAAGCTAACAATTACTTACATGGTACAGAATTTAACCTAAAAAGGGAGATATTCTGACACCTATTAAAATGTGTATAAACCACAAAGATGCTAAGTCAAATGAAATAAACAAAAACAGGCTGTTACAGTGTCAAAAACCAGAAGCTAACACTGAGATGTTACAAAGTTAAAAAAAAAAAAATTATTCTAGGGCCAGGACAAACTTGCCGTCTCCAGTAGGAGAAAGAAGTGGCCAAGACTAGAAACCAAGGAAACCTTTTTATATAGCAAGCAAGCAGGTGATTACAAAAAGCAGAATTTTGCAGTTATTTTATGATTATTTTATGAGTTTATAGTCAGACAGTTCCCAGAATATTCTATGGAACAATGGAACCAGTTTATGGTGTGTAAATCACAAGGTTATAGAAGAACAAGTTTTTAAAAATGTTGAGCTTTAGTTTGGGACATGATTAGAGAAAAACACCAATGGGAACAATATAGAAATAAAGCAATTCTAACATTTAACCAGGAGAAGGAATTAAAAAAATGGAGTCAGCTGGCCCTTCACATAGGCAAACAGTGCAGGGTCCTACTTGTATGAATTAGCTAGAGTAGGCTTCCAGGAGCCGGGGAGATGGGAAGATGGGACTGGTGTCAATGGGTGATTTCAGCTATGGGTTTGTGAAAGTTCTGCAGGTGGGTTCTATAGCAATATAAATGTACTCAGCATTACTAAACTGCACACTTAAAAACAAGATGGAAAATCTCAGGGTTATATGAAGTTTGCCACAGTCACAATTGTATTTTAAGCTGGAGAGATGATTCAGTCAGTAAAATGCTTGTCTCAAAGTCAAAGTTTGATTCCTAGAACTTATATGAAATCAAAGTTGGGAATGGTGCACATTTGTAATCTTGGCAGCACACAGGCAGAGACAGGTGTACTCCTGGGGCTCCACGGCTGTCCAGCCTAGCTCAATCAGGAAATCTGTGAGCTTCAGGTAGAGGTGAGAGACCCTGTCTCAAAAAGACAATGTGGATGGCCCCTGAGAAATGATAGCTGCGACTTCAGTGTGGCCTATACACACATGCACACACATACACAAATACATACATACACACATGTACATATGTGCATATGAAACCACACAGACACACACACACACACACACACACACATAAATGAATTTGTTGCAAAGAATAAAAAGAGTGTTGGATCTGAAAGTAAATCCTTGTTTATTTTAGTAGACACTGTCAAAGTCTTCATTCTCGTGTGGGTGACAGGGCGGTTCCTCCCACAAGCTCCTGACTTGGGTCCACTCAGTCTTCTTCCCATCATGGCTTGGCAATGGCTAGGGAAGGGGAAACAGACTAGAAACCAACATGTCCTCCTTACGTGTAACAGAGACTATTCATCCGCCAGGCCCTACGCAGAGCCTCAGAGAGTGCATCTGGGCGGTGGCTTTCTGTAGAGTAGGCCGAGATCTCTGTGGACGCCTCCAGAAACTCCAGAATTATTTGTGTTCTCTTCCCCCTTCCCACTCCCCAGCCATAAAAAATGATGACTCCCAAAAATCACAGACTGACCTACATATTTTCCTGAAACAGCTGGCCTGTAGAATCTCTGAAACTTAAGTTAAAAATAGTCTCTGGCTCTAAAAGAAGGATGGGGCCCTTGGTAACAAAGCCATCTTGCGAATGTTCCCCTCTGAACCGAGGGCACACAAAAGCTAATTCAGCTTTCTCTTCCTTACTCATGATCAGCCTTCCCTGTGCTGGAGACAAATCCCTACTTGCAATCATTTCAGATTCTTGCTTCATTTGTAGAAGGTGGGCAGGGAGAAAAAGACATTTACAACCAAGCTAGAAGCCGGGTCACTACTTCTATTTTACAAATTCCCATCTGGGCTCAGAAAGTTGAAATGACTCATCTGGGTTTTCACAGCCAGTATAGGAAACCACATTTTAATCTTCGGTGTCACTCCAGATATTGTGGTGCCTGTGACCTGCTCCTCTGTTGCACTCCAAGTCCCAGCACATAATCAGGTCATGAGTGTGCATCCCAAGCAGAGAGTAGAACTCTGAACAGAGTTGGAATTCTCCAGGACCCAGAGATGTGCTTCTAAACAGCTCATCTAAGGGACCTCAGTAGGGTTGGGGAGACGGCTGAGAGGGTACAGTATATGTCTAGGACCTGTGTTCTGATCTCTAAAACCCACAGAAAAGTCTGAAAACAGTAGCACATACACTTGTAATCTTGGTGCTCCTATGAGAAGCTGGGAGGCAAAGAAGGAGAATCTCTGGAAACTTGAGGGCTAGCTAGCCTGTAGTATGCAGCACACAGGAATAAACATGCTTCAAATGAGGTGGATGGTATAGACACCCAACATTGTCCTCTACACACCTGCTGGCACATGTGAGAACACACCCATGTGTGTGAGGGGAAAAGCGCACGTGTGTGCACACACACACACACACACACACACACACACACACACGATGCCTCAGGTATCTTGCTGACCGATGGCTTCTCCCTCCACCCGAGTGAGCAAGAATATTTTCCCAGGGAAGGTGAGTGAGTGGGTAGTCAGGCATGAAAATCCACAGTCTCACTGTCAAAGACCTGGTTTCTCCCTGTAGTATGGAGTCAAAGTTATCGACGATCTCTTAATCTTTGTGCTGACAGGAATAGGAGTTTCGGGTAGGATGTGGCACCATATACCACCCACCCAGAGTTTTGTTCCAGAGGCAGAATCTCTGAGGTAAATTTATAGGGACAAAATCAGGCTAAAGCCAGTTTCAGTCAACTAGGAAAAAAAATCAATTGTATCAAAGACAGTTATCTGCTGCTTTGACTTATCCACCACCAAATCCTGAACTCAAAGGTGACCCCAGGGACACAGAACTGTGATAATTATAAATATGGATCCTGGAACATATTTAAGGCAGCCTAGGTCCAGATTAGGCTGCTGGTGACAACTTTGAAAGATGCATTTCATCTTGAGAGGCAAAGAGGTTAGGGAAAAGAGAAGGGAACTGAGACATTTTTGACAATTTCATGGCTGAAGAACCTGTGGATTCTGACTCCTGGGACACACAGAACCTAAGGAGATGGGGTCTGGGGAGAAATGACCGAGAAGAGGGGATAGTACCATGCTTCTACTGCAGACTGTGCCCAAGATCTGCAAAGAGGATTCACACTCCCTTTTTGCTGGCTAGTGTTTTGGTTTTGTTTTTAATTTATTTTACATCTCAAACTCAGTTTCCCCTCCCTCCTCTTCTCTCTCCACCTCCCCCCACACTGATCCACACCTCCTCTGTTTCTCTTCAGAAAAGGGCAGGCCTCCTGTGGATTTAAACCAGTCATGGCATACCAAGTTGCAGTAGGCACTTCCTCTCATTTAATTTCTACTTGATACAGCAGGTCATTTGGGAAGAGGGACTCTTAATTGGAAAATAAAGTCTTTATAAGAAGGAATTATGGGCAAGTCTTCTTGATTAATGATTGACGTGGTGGGCACAGCTCACTGGGGATGGTGTCACCCTGGGCAGATGGTCCTGGATGGTATAAGACAACAGGTTGAACAAGCCAGTAAGCAGCACACCATCATAGCTTCTGCTTCCAGGGAGGGCCCTTTTTTTAATTTCTCTTAGTGATGGGGTGTAGTCTGAGAGTTCTAAGATGAAGCAAATACTCTCCTCTTCCAAGATGCTTTTGGTCATAGCATTTATCACAGCAGTAGAAGCATTAAAACATTAGGTGCATTCTAGTATCCAGATGCTCCTGTCTGCACAGTCTTGAGTCTTTCCCCCTCAGATGTCCTGGATTTCAGATAAGAGACAGCAAGTCTGGCTGTTTGGAGAGGAATGGGTACTGCCAGCAAATGTGTTTGGATGCATGACTGCAGTGCCCATACACAAAAGGGAGCCTTCTGTAATATAGTGTGAAGTAGAATGAGAAGAGTGGTAGCTGTAGGAAGCCTTCCTTTGTTTTTAAAGATATTAGGGGCATGAGCTGTGTAATCCTGACTGGACTGGAGCTTACTAAGTAGATAAGTAGATCAGGCTGGCCATTCTCCTGCCTGCGACTCCCATGGGCTGAGGTTATAGGTATGCATCACCATATCCAGCCTCCTTCTGCACTATTACCCAAGTTTCCACAAATGTTAGCCTTACATTGGCTCTCAGTGGCCCTGAGGAAACAGATCTCCAGAACTGAGTGAAAAGGCCCAGTGACATGGTCAGAGGGCTTCCCTCATATTTCAAGATGCCCTGCAACTGAGTCTCAGCCTGCATAGCCAGCTAGTTGCCGATAGCCAAGATAATGAATGCTGAATGCTTGAATACAGGGGAGAGTTTTGGGTACCCTCAGTCTTGGGGCCTTAAGTACTAAGATCTCGCTGTCTCCACCAGGCCAGGAAGGTATAGGGAAACTTTTCACTTAGCAGCAGGCTGAGCATACAGGCTCCAGTTGGGAGCTCTGTTCTGCCAATCTCCTGCCTTGGCTTCAGGCATCCCTTACTTTAATCAGGTGTCCTGTGGATTTGAGTGACTCTAAGGTTTGGAGTTGGAAGAATAATGTTCCTCACACTATCTGACATGCAACAGGCCTTCACTTCGGTTCCCTAATTACCTGTATAACAAACTACCCTAAACTGGGTGATTGAAGCCAGGAGTGGCTAGTTCTATAATTTGGCTGTGAGAATTGGGGGCAAGTCTGAGCTGGTTCTTCTCGATTCGAATCAGCCAAGGGCACAAACCCAGCTGCTCTCAGTAGATACTAGACTGACTCACATGAAGACATGTGGGACTCCACTGGGGTCCTACAAGGCTCTCCCCACACTAGCCTGGGTCTCAGGAAACTGGGTCTTCCTGTGGTTGGTGGCTGAGTTACCCCAAAGCGGTCAGGCCTTTACAAGCCAGCTTAGTGTTGGTATACTGTTGTCTTGGCTGAAATTAAACCCTAGATGAGGAGGAGTAGACTCCATCTTCAGGTGAGCCAAGTAGTTCACACATCCAGAGGTGGAATGACAGAGGAGACTGACCATCCTTGGAGGTCTATTTGGCCCTCAACTCTATTCATCTGTCAGTCTGTGCTTTTTCTATTCTTACTCTGCTACCCCAGGAAAACAGCTAGTCCTCTGTTCAGGGGCAAAGAGGGTGCCAGGGTGTGTTGTGGCCAGAGGAGACCTGTGCTCATGTTCACAACAATGCAGCAGGTGTGAAAAAAGCCTGAAGGATGGGACAAGATGGTTCAGCCACAGACACTTGGAAGACAAGCCCCAGGGCTCCCAACCTCGCACATGCTCAGCTCCAAAAAGAGGCAGTCACCTATTGTCTCAGACTGTGCCACTCAGACAGACCGTGTGTCAAGGGCAGATGTGACATACTATCATATTGTATGTGACTTATGGTACATGCTGTACCTCCCATATCACAGAAGCTTCTTAATTCTTAGAGAGAGAGTTCAGGTAAGCAGGGGCTTCTCAATAATGACTTGTGTTGAATTTCCACAAGGAGAACAGGGCACAGAATTGGATCTGAGTCAAATTAACTAAAAGAGACATTTCATGCACAAGGATGCACATGAGTACCCTATTATTAGGCCATTAACCCCAGGATTATAAGAGGCTTAGTGCTATCAGCTGGAAACACAGGAAGCTCACAGCCAAAGCCATTTTAAAAATAAAAATGGAATGCTTCACAGAAGAATTATGTAAAATACAGAAGTGGCTTGGTTAAGATTGTGAAAGTGTGAAGCTAGAACCAGTTGCCTAGGCCACAGGAGTAATCCTGCTGTTTGGCTTGAAGGCCCTTTCTGGGTGAGGGTGGAATGTAAATCCTATCTACCTCCAGTCTTGTCCCTTTCATGGGCCCTAGTCCATGTGCCTACCCAACAGCAACAACTACAGTGGCCCAGGAAAGCTTACTCTGTCACACTGGAGACATTGATAGCTGGTGCACTCTGGCCACCAGTGGGGGACCTGGTGACAATCAGGACCTATGAAGGTGAATGTTCTCTGTATGCTACTGATAGCAAGTGCATCATAAGCCATTACACAGTGAGCTGTGAGCTGGCCCATGCAGCAGTCACTATAGACCAGGGCGCTAGCAAACCTGGGGCTCACATTGAACTGTAAGATCCCATTTGGGAAACGGATGCCCAGTGGCTTGGGAAGGGCACCTTCCGCCCTTGCTGAAGAGCTGGGTACACCCTGAGTGACATGCTCCTGGTAACCCTAACTTTGTTCCACTTGCCATTCCTGTTACAGGCCGGGCTTGGGTTGCCTTTGCAAAGTAAAACATCATCATGACTACTGTGGCATGCTGAATCCTTGAGCCCTCCATGTGGTTTCTTTGGACCCCACAATGGACTTGTGACCTTTATATACACCCACATCCTGTTCTTCCAAGCAGGCCTGGAATAGCCAAGCTCTTGCCACAGGACTAGGCTCTTGAGCTCAGTTCACTGTTGGCATTTCTGACCCTCCTGCTGACCTCCGCTCTCTTCTCAGGACTTCCAAAGCTGTGGAAGAGGACTATTGAGGAAGGGCATCAGGTGCTTACCAGAAGCTGCAAGTAGACAAAGCAGTGGGATTATCTGTCCCAGTGCTGAAACCATAATCCTAAAGTCCAGGGTAGAATGCTTGGCATTCTCCAGCTCAGATGTCCTCCTGCCTCACAGCACCAAGACTTGAAGGTATCCAACCTCATTGTATACAGTCCAACTTCGTCAAGTAGGAAGGGGTTTTTGTCAATTTCTCAAAGAGGAAACTGAACCCCAAATGCACTATGCAAATGCTGCTGCCTCCCCGTGCACGATGCCTCTCTATCTCCTCTGCTTTCTCCTGGAACTAGGTCTCTACCAGGTCCTGAGGCTGAGGAAGGTGGGGCACCTGAACACAGGGTTGAGCAGATCTGCTTCTCTCAGATGATTCTCACTATGGGCAGGAAAGGAATCTGATTCTGGGTCTCCTATGGTCTCCTATGGCCTCCTATGGCCATGTTCATTGCTAGGAGGAAGTCCTGGTACACAGCGTTGACAAAGTCCATGCAGCCCAAACCTATTGTATAGCAGCAGCCAGACTGAAAAGGCTGGATCTCCACACACTCCTAAGCACGACTGCCTGAACTCAGCTGCATTTCTGACCTTGAATTTCTTAACCTTGGCACAAGAAGACAGCATCAGCGAGCAGCCCAGAAAGAGCCAACAGCACCAGCCCACACTTGCTCTCGGTGGAAATTTTAAATAAACAAAAAGACAACAACAGGTAAGAGAGATGCTATAACTTTATAAAAACAAGATAATACAGCAATATTGATTGGATTTTCTGGCAAGTTTATAAAAAAAAATCTGGAATAAAAGTGAGAAACATAACTTAATAAAAATTACAAAACTTGTCATGGAAACACGTCTTTAGAAAGACAGTGGAGGGTAATGGTGAGCAGCAAGCGCAGCAGCAACATGGAAGAAAAGCTGGTTCTGTGGGAAGACAAAGCCCCAGAGAGTGGCGCGAACCTAGGCTGAGTGGGGAAAGGGCAGGCAGTGACCATCAGAGAGGCAGGGAGGTTTCCCAGACGAGGCCAGGCTGACAGTGGCTGGCAGTGGGTAGAGGGGAATGCAGGCCTCATGCAGCGCCCCTGGCAGGGCCTACAGGCCACGTGGCAGTGATCCACAGAACTATTGTTAGAAGTTCCTCTGTCCATTGTACCCCAGTGAGCAGAAATTCAAGCTGTCAACCTGAGCATAGGTGTGAAATGTGCCAGGGAAAACCACGAAACACAGATGTGCAAGGCATAGGCAAGGTGCTTCTCCTATCATCTACACAATAGCCAAGGCAAAGGCAAGACCACTTTGGAGTGGGCAGGAAACACCTTCAAATGTTCATTGAATGGAAAAATGGAAAGATGTCCAAAGGCTGGGTGGATGCTTGACTACATTCTGAGGTAGTCTAACCCTGACTTGCACAGGTAGCTGGGAATGATGAGAGAGAGAGAGAGAGAGAGAGAGAGAGAGAGAGAGAGAGGAAAGAAAATGAAAGAAAAGAAAAGAAAAGAAAAGAAAAGAAAAGAAAAGAAAAGAAGGCAGAAAAGTCGCCAGAGACAAAAGGAAAATATACCACAGTAGCCACTCAGACAACCAAAAGGTAGCCTGAACTCAGGGGTCGCTTATGGCAAGGCCCTAATGTACTCTGGGCACAGACAGCCTTGGTTCTGCTTGCTGTTTTACAGCAGTGTGTCAAGAGATGTAGGATCCACAGAGGGATTTCTTAGCCCAGAGCAGGGGCACTCCAAGCACTCCAAGCTGCCAATCTAAAATGCCTACTCCCCTGCTACAATGGTTATGAGTCCAGGAGCATGGCTTGGGGCAGAGAAGTTCCAGCACTTCTTTCAACTACCTCCCCTCTAACTGGACACGTGTGGTGTCTGGGGAGCAGTGCTGCTGTTAGACCTCAACTTGGAAAACTAGAGGTCCCTGCATGAGGAGCACTCTGACCCTATGCCACCTCTAACTGGGCAATAGTGACAATGGACAGCAAAGGTGGCTGTCCCTTTTTAACACTAATTCACATTATATTTCTCTTCTGCATCAGCCAGCATTCAGAAGTTTAAGAGAGGATGGAATGATCTGAAGTTCTGGGAGGCAACAGATGTGTGAGCACACATTAGTGCTTTCTCTGCTTCCCACATTTCCGGGCACGCCTTCTAGGACAGAGCTCACCAAAGTCTTCCACTTCATTTTCAAACTCTTCTTCCTGAACAGTACCTAGTCAGGAAGCAAAACAGCAAAACCCAAGTGAGAGTGGCAGTTTCCTGTTCTACCAAAGTTTAACATCCTGCTAAACCTGATTTCTCTGGAATCATTGTTTTAAGTTAAAGAAATGAAGTTTTCTGCCAGGGTGGTAGGGAATGGAACTTTCTGTTGAGTACTGTCCTTGGGAGTCGCTGTGCTAAGTCTGCACAATGACTGAACATCTATGATAACTCATAAGCAGCTACCACAAGCCTGGAATAACGGCCTTCAGCTGACAGAGAAACTCTATCACTAACAGTCTGGCAGATACTCCTGACATCATGGCAACCCCCCCTGACACTCACCTGAAAGCCAGTGGTACAAGAATCACAGGAGCCCAGGTATCACCTGTCCTTGGACATCAAGCCTTACCTTCATCTTTTAAGTGGGGCTCTGTCTTCTTCAGCCACTCCTGTGCGTTCTTGACTGACAGGGACAGAATTTTGACCTGCCGAGTCATCACCTCCTCTGCTACAGAAACAAAACAAAAAATGCTCTAAGCAAAGAGATGGCTTCAGGCACTAGAGCATCAAGCACTAGGCCAAGATCGCTGTGTCCCAAAGCTGCCTTCTGCCACCACAAGCACAAGGTACTTTAAGTGATAGGCTAGTGCCACAGCTGTGGGTCTGCCAATTGCCAAAAGCAAAGCTTTCTGGGAAACTTATATTCAAAGGATCATCAAGCCTGACCCTGGGAATGTGTCTGGATTACAGAATGTTTTCAGTGTAATTTTGTTAATTTTATGCTTAGTTTACAATGCTGGTAAGAAACAGCCAATAAAGAAGCAAGCGGAAAACTTTATTGTAAGAGCAGATGGGAGCACTCACCACTCCCATCAGGGGCCATCCTAAGAAGAGATCTATATACCCTCAGTTCCTAGCCTAGGGCTCAGCATCTTGTTGGTGCTCAAGGAATCACTGAATGAATAACCAAAGGCACCTCAAAGAGTTTTCTCACAACTTTAAAATTTCTGCCTGTATCTTCTCGATAGCATTAGCTAACAAACCAGTTCCTTATCTGTACCACCCAGAGAAACCATAGTTGTTTACAATAATCACAAATATTTAACTGGCTATAGTCTCAACAATGAGATTTTGCTGGAATCTGTGAACAGCCTTTTCTTGTCTTTCTGCTAATACTAACATCCCACCCTACCTAAATCAGTTGTAAGTGAACATCTTAGGTATAAGCTTACCAGTGCCTGGACCAGTCCCCTCTGGCTCTCACCTTCAGCCCAGGCCTTCCGCCTGTAGAGCTCCTCCACCAGATCTGAAACCCTCCTGATGTGCTCCTGCACCTTCCTCTGCAGCATGTGGCTCTGCTCCTTGGAGCCCAGGTGACTACGGATCCAGACACTCTGCTCAATGCCCTGCACCACCACTTTGCCTTCTTCAATGATGGGGTCTACCTTTTCATGGAAAAAATCTAGGTATTTCTGGTAGGCTGCTTGCTGCCTCCGGTGGCCTTCCAGACGAATGTGCTGCTCATAAGACTCACTGATTCTCTCTCGGCATTCCCTCCCTTCCAGTTCAGCCCTGGAAATGATCACAGCCTCTGCAGCTGCTCCCTCAAATGTTTTGCCAGGACTGAAGTAGCTTTCGGGGCTGCGGGTAAACTTCACTCCACACAGGTCGCACTGGGTCCTGTCTACATCGGCCCTTTTGAAGTTCCCAGGTCTGACCTCCCTGTCCTCCTCTCTGCTGTGCTCTGTCTGGATCCACCTCCTCCAGCTGATGCACAGAGACACCACTAGGCAGGCTCGGCGCAGCTTGCGCTGAATCAAGGCCTTTCGCTGCTTCTGGGAAAGGATGGCAGCCAGAAAATTATCTCGGTCTTCCTGGGCCAACTCATCTAATTCATGAGTCTCATCTTCACCAAAATCCCACTCTGAATCAGCAAACTGGTCCATGGGGCCCATACAGAGCAGGCGGTTCAGTCTGACCTCCTCATGGCAGAGGCCACGGACCACAGTGCCTTTGGTATGCACACTGTCCCACCGCCAGTGGCAATCCACTAGGTACTCTTCATCCCGCTCGAAGAGCAGATCCTGCAGTGCCTCAGCCACAGACTTCACACTGGCTGCCATCAGCACCCTCTGCACCACCTTCAGCAGCCTCTTAGGCACCTGGTCTGGCCAGTCCATGCTCATCAGCTGCAGCCTTGTCTGGATCTCCCGGAAGTGGCGGAACAGAAGCGGCTTGCAGAAGGGCTGCAGGACTTCCTCAGCATTCACCAGCATCACCAAACACAATACCAGTGTCCGCTCTGCCTCCCCCGATATCACATAGTCTATTTCACTGAAGGAGTCAAGCAGGACATTGAAGTTCATATTCTCATAGCCACACAGCACCTTGACAAGGTAAGACAGGTGGAACCGGAAGTCCCGGATAGCTCTGGTCACATCCTTTGGCTTGTACTCTTGGATGATGGAGAACACGTCCCCAGATTCCCGGTCCTTCTTGCCGTACAGAAACTCCCAGAAGTGCAAGAGTGCGATGTAGCTCTTGGGGAGGCACAGGACAGCATTCTTCCAGAGGCGGGTCAGTACCACTCCACAGTGCACAAACTGCAGCTCCAGCAGCACCACTGTATTGATAATGCTGGGGACCAGCGGCGCTTTGCACCTCTTTATAAGAACATTCATGAAGCGGAAGAAGAGCCTCTTGTAGTCTCCAGGGTTCCTGCGAACATAGAGCTGGTCCATGGAACTCTCCAGCAGCCGGATGAAGCACAGATAGGACTTCTCCACGTTCTCATCTTCCCTGTTGGGCACCAACATGCCAAACTTCCCTTCTATGCCTTTCACTCTGCTGCCTCGACCCCTGCCTCTGTCCTCTCTGTCAGTCTCGAGCACTTTCAGTTCCCGGTTGTAACTGTCCTCCTCTTGGTGGAGCAGCTTCTCAAACTCCTCTGGGTAGCTGGAGGACAGAAGGAAGGTCTGCATGGCACTCAGCCACAGGTCTGTGGACTCCCTGCGGCTGTGTGCACTTTCTTTCTGAAACAGGTCATGGATGTACTCTTTCAAGGTATACCGGAAGGAGCGAAAGGACTTGTAATTTGGCTTAAGGATTTCTTTACAGGCCATGGGATTTTCTGACAGCACTCTCTGGTGGAAATGCCTAGGGAAGAGGAGGTTTAGGAAGGATTTGCAAAGGCCAAATGTATCTGGAGACAAAATATAATCTATTTCTTCAAGATCTTCAGCTAAGACATTGGGGAATACTTTCTTGGCCTCCAGAAGCAACCCGCTGATTGCAACCAGGTGCATTTTTGACTGAACCATGCACTTGGCTTCACAGCGCCTGAGGGGCCTGTGGAAATCTTCACACTGCTCATCCTCACATTTCAAACCCACAATAAATCTCATGCAGATTCCTGGGTAGGTCTTCCCGAGCAGGATTTGTGTGATCTGACACAGTCTTCCCAAAAGGTGCTTATTCAGGGCTAATTTCACTTGATCCGTCACTATTAAGAAATGATCCTTTGTTTTCTTCTCACTCAAGGTCAAATCCAGGTCTAAAATTATTCTTAATATGGGCCCAGGGTCGTTCTGGGCTATCTGGCAATATTTGGCATCCACCTGAAAAATTCCAAAGAACTCAAAGCAAGATTTGACCATTTCCTTCTCAGCATTGTTGGTCACATTTTTAAGGGCCCTGACCAGATTGAGAAGGACTTCCAAGCCCCCGGGAGCCAGGGCCAGAACCTTCTGATGCTCAGACTCACACAGGCTGGCTGCTTCATAGAGAGCTTCTACCATTCCAGCTGAATGGTTGAGCATGTCAAACTTGATGAAGGCATCTCTAAGCCTCTGAAAGTCTTTCAGGATAATCCCTAGCAGGAACTGGGCCTCTGCGATGCCAGCCAGCTGGCTGGTTTGATAGCAGAGATCGAGTGCTTCTCTCAGAATAGCCTTTGTGTGTTCTATGTCAGAATCTCTGGCCACATTGAGGCGAGCAACCCCCAGGAGGCATGAGGCCTGGAAGTCCTTGTTGGCAGTGAGCCTGGCAGCCTCCAGGAGGCAGCCATGTTGCTTCATCAATAGTGCAGCCTCTTCCCTGCGGCCCTCCCTGTTGAGCAATTCTGCCGCTTCTGCTAGGCGTTTCCGTGACTTAAGGAACACCAGCTGGTCCTCTACATCGAGCTTGGAGAGGACGGCCATCATTTCCTTGCTCTTATTTGCACTCAGGTACTTTGCAGCAGCTTCCAGGTAAAACTGACCGGCAGAGTAGGAGAGCTTGGGAATGGGAAAGGCCTTGTTCTTCAGCATTTCTTCATACCTGTAAAGACAGAGGGCACACATGCCAACCTGCTGTCACCAAAGCAGGAAAGTTACCCAAGTCAATGCAAAGCTCCTTAAAGAAGGCCCCCATAAGCAATACTAGAGAAAAGACCTAAACCTGTCTACCACTCAGACATTTCTGGAAATGCTTCGTTGTCCAGGCGAAATTTATGCATACTGAAAAGTCAAAACACAACAATATTTTGGGTACTGAACTTTGGCAAACATGACTGTGATTCTGAAAAGGGACACACTGGTGGCTGCAGCAGTCTTTGTTTTTATCTGGCTTACAGTTCTTCTCTTTTGCTAGGTATGTATGTGATTGGAATCATGTTACACAGATAACAGATAAAGCTCTCAGGAGTCCTTCCACTCCACTGACTAGAGTCAGTACATTCTATTAAAACACACCAGGACACAACCTTCTTCTACAGCCATCTCTGTGATGATGGGTCAGAGCTTAACAAGAGGCTGAGAGGCAGAGTCACTCTCAAGGATCTCTGAGACTGCACTGAAGCATCCTCTCAACTGAGAGAGAATGACATGGTCAGGCCACTTCAGAATCAGCAGAGTAACTACCATGGCAAGCTATCCCTGGAGGAGGGAGAAGGCAGGCAGATGCAAAAGAATAAAACCACCTACTTTTCCACTGCAATAGCAGCTTCCTCAAAAAGCTCCTCTTGGCAGTACATTCTGAGTGCAAGATCAAATTCCTGAATCTGCTCAAAGCATCTGAAAGCATCCTGGAAGCACTGGCTGCGCTTATAGAAATAGGCAGCGTCTCTTATCTAGAACAGCAAAATGTTACTTTTATTTAAAGTATCCTAGTTTCTTTAATCTTTAAAGTAGTAATACATAAATAATAAGCATGATTATATGTCTATTTCTTGGAATCCAGTTAGAGCAACTATAGTTTAGATAATATAAAAACAAATCCCTTTAAAATAAAGGGAACAAGCTAAATCCCAATGTCATATCTTATACAAAGATAAGGTACAGGTGAACTACAGATGTAAAGACAGGAGCTAGAGAGATGGCTCAACAGTTTACAGCCCTTGCTTGTCTTACAAATTCAATTCCCAGCACCTACATGGCAGTTCACAACCATCTTTACCTCCAGTCCCAGGGAATCCAATATCCTCTTCCAGCCTTCTCAGTAAACATGCAGTAAACATACATACATGCAGCTAAAACACGCATAAACATAAAAAAACAAAAATGAAAAAGCTTAAAGGTTTAGATATGAAAACCACTGAAGAAAAATGTATGGAGATATCTGTGTAAGTAAAAATGTTTCCAACAAAACCTAAAGATAGAAATCTTAGGGGAAAAGCTAATGAATTTTATGACGTCAAAGCTGTTCAAAGGTCTCATGAAATAAAGCTAGAAAAAAAACAGTTTTAAGGACTTTGAATGAAGCTCAGTGGTAGAGCACTTGCTTAAGATTTGTGTGAGGCCCTGGGTTCGATTCCTAGCATTGGAAGTGAAGGAGAAGAGGGAGGAGGGTGAGGAGGCAAGGGGGACAAGAACTGTAGCACTGTCCAACAATTCTAAGAGCAGATGTATCTTACTATTGTAGGATCCAATCTGCCAGACACTAGCTAAACCTGAATAGCAACCTTGATATATGGGGTACTGTAACCTAAAAACTGAATTTTAAATTTTATTTAATTTTCACTAATCTTAAGTAGCCACATCTGACTAGAAGCTGCCATATAAGAATTGTAAGTCTAGAATATAAAAGGAATTCCTGTAGCTACAAAGTAAAGACTTTAAACTACATAGTTTTAAAAAGGCAGGCTCCATCTGTCATTTACAGTGGGGATGTGACCAGCTGATGTGAAGCTGTCCAGCTTCAGTGACAGTCAGAGGAGTACAAATTAGATCCCCAGTGAGCAAGTGACATCTATGAGCTTGAAAAAGTTAGAACCTGTTAAACACAGTCAAGGACACAGGGAACGCAGAATCTTTACACGAAAAGTGGCACGGCCATTCTGAACAGCAAGGTGATCACTCACACCTAGTAAAATGAGGTATCAGTATCCCAAGACCCCAGGGCAGCAGGCCACTCATAGCAACACGTCACCAATGGCTCCAGCAAGACTGAGTCATGCTACACCAGTGTTGTTCGTATGTGGCAGCCAGGCATTAGTAGGCAGCCTAGACTTTGCTCACTGGAGAACTGGGGTAGTGATACATAGAACACTCACTCTGAAATGTTACTGTGGTAACACAGCCAGAGCTTAGCACAAGAGAAATGATGGGAGAGCAAAAGCACAGAACAAGTTGGCACTTAGACAGGCTTAGAACACGCGTGCAAAAGACACCGCTGTCTAATCTTTAGCAGGGTGATAATGTGAGGCTGAAGCAAGGTTAAGAGACAAGGTATAACCAGCTCCTTTTCCATGACAGAGACTGGGAGGCAAAAGTGGGAAGCGATAGGCAAACCTGTATCTTGTAGCCTCTTATTAGGGTTCAAGATGGTAGCACCGAAGATGGCAGGGCAGAGTAAAGACATTAGAGAGCCTGGAAACGATCTCAATTCCTAGAAGGTAGGATGCCTGTTCCCAATAAATGCCTACTCTATCCCAATCTACCCCATCTCGTGCAAGTCATGCCCATAACAACCTTGGAGCCAGGACTGCAGCATTGGGAGGGCCTGATCCCCTTCTCAGACACTGACCTGGGGCCCACAACTTCAACTTCTCAGAAGGTCTCATTCCCCATCCCCAACTCTGACTCCAATGCCCAGGGTATACTAGAGACTCTAGACACACCGATGCAAAAACCCGAGTTCCAAATGGAGGGTAGGAAATCTGGGTAGATGACTCAACAGTTCACAGCCCCATGCTTTCTATCATAGTTTTTCCAACTCCCAGACCATTTTAAGTTCTTACTTGACCACAACTGATATACTGACAAGGAATAGCTGGGCTGGGGAGATGGCATGGTAGTTAAAGTACTTATACAAGCCTGAGGACCAGAGTTCTGATCACCAGAACCCAATCAAATGTCTGGTGAGAGGAGTGGCTTGAAAGTGAAGGCAGGGGAATCCCCCAAAGCAAGCTAGCTGGCAAGAATGGCCATATCCATGAGCTCTGGGTTTGATTTGCTGACCTTGTCTCAATGAGTAAAGGTGAAAGACGGATGGAAGATGATTCCCAACATCAGCTTTGGCTACACACACACACACATACACACACAAACACACACCCCAATGGAAAAAGAAACAGAGAAACTGCTGAGACTATGACTGCCACTTGGAGTCACAGCAGTGTGATGCAGCTGTGAACAATCTCTAACTTATTTTTTTCTCCTGTTTTAACCTTGCCACAAACAATCATTCCACTGCCAGCTTGTGGCCCATTGCCAGCCTGCCAACCTCTGAGAAGCCATGTCCAGACTAGAGGCTCTGTCCAACAGAGCTCTGAGCAATAATGCCATTTTTGGTTTTTTGTTTGGTTTTGGGGGTTTTTGGGGGGGGGGGCTGTTGGAGAGGGTTGGGTTTTCGAGACAGGGTTTCTCTGTGTAGCCCTGGCTGTCCTGGAACTCACTTTGTAGATCAGACTGGCCTCGAACTCAGAAATCCGCCTGCCTCTGCCTCCCAAGTGCTGGGATTAAAGGCGTGCACCACCACTGCCCAGCTAATGATTTCATTTTGTAATGATGAGCATTCACACATGACTAGTGACACTGGGGTCAAAGTTTTAACTTCATTTCCTCTTAATTAATTTTATATCAAGTAGTTGCACATGGCTGCTGGATTAGACAGCAATGATCTAGATAATTACTATGAACACACACACATACACAAAAACTCCCTGAAAACACCAGGCTACTTACTCAAGCTGACTACAGACTATGAACATATGGAAAGAGAAAGCAAAAATATTCTAACATCCATCTGGTTTGGGTCTGCAACTTGGCCTCCCTGTGACTGACTTCAGACCTTGAATAGTAACGCAGATGTGGATGAATACAGACATGCACTCTCTCTCTCATGAGCAAGTGGAGAAAGAGCAATCACAGATCACAGGACCAGTCTCTCCTTCCTGCCACAAGCAGAGGCTGAGCACCACCCCTACTTGCCCAGATGAAGCCCCATGCTTCAAGCAGTGCCCTTGGGTGGGACCATACCTTTCCCAGCCTCTCACATAACTGGGCAGAGAGCTGGAACTCCTTAGCGTAGCTCAAACACTTAAGAGATAGCTTTGGCTCATTGCATTCCAAGTAAGTCTTAGCCAGTTCCAAATACTGCAGCTCCTTCTCCCTGGGGGAAAAGAAACCAGCATTGTCATGGAATGTGGCTAGTATATTCGACCTGCTGCTCTCCTCAAAGAGCATCTGAACCGATCCTGAGACACTTACTTGGGGCTGAATTTCTTGGATTTCATATTCAGGGCAGTGTAGTGGGCCAGGGCCAGCTTCTCCTTCTCTAATGCATCTCCCTTCTGGTAACACTTAGCTGCTACCTAGAACAGGTCAAAGGTTTGATTCCCAGCAAGGTAACAGAGTTAATAGAACAAGAATTAGCACATGCATTGTGTTCCTATGGACAGAGTTCTGTGCCTGGCCCAGCCCAATCTGACATTGAAAGCAGGAAGGTGCAGGTAATTTAAAGAGAGACATCTCCAAAGACAGAGCCCAGCTGTGGGACCAGCTAACTCAAACCAAAGGTTTCATTAGGAAATAGCCAGTAACCATGAGAAGGTGAATACAACATATATCTATAGGCCACCACAACACCAACTTTGTTTAATCTTTCAATAGCCACACGCAGGGGACGTGCCCTCCTCATTGTATGTAGTAGCAACTTCAGTCAGAGCCATGAAGCAATGGGTCCAAAGTCCCCCAGTGGCTATTCTGGGCTTTGACATAATTGTTAACTACAGTGGCACCTGTGTGCTAGTAGACAGCAGTGTAGACATGGTGTTATAAAAATACAGGAGAGATAATATCAGAGCATATCCAGATCCTTGGAGCATGCAGATCTGTGTTCACAAACCTCTGACTATGAGATGTGCAAAAGGGTGCCAAAGGGTCTCCAAGCATAATTCAAATCCTGGCCAGCAGAAAGCTGCTCTTCTGAATCAGGAGTGCTCGCTCTGTCTCAAAGCAGGAGCTAGAGAAGCAGTAGGCTCCCACTGCACCTGGCATTAGGTCGTGGTGTTGATGCAGGAGGCACTGAGGGATGCTTTCTGGTCACTCAGACAGAATGGCCTCTCCCACTCATGCTCTGTGCTCCTGGCCGTCCAGGCCCATGGGCTGGGACCTGTACCACCCTCCTTCCCAGCTAGGGCCTTTGCATGCACTGTTCTAGCTGAAATGTTCCCACTTCCTTTCTCTGCCTAATTCACTTCATTTATTCTACAAATCTCAAAGAAGACTTCCCTGACCTCCCGTGTCCAGAACAGGTGGCTCTGGGGACAGCTTGTTCTCTCCTCTGACACCTGCAATACTGAACTGTGCACAGGTCTATAGTCCACTGTTGCTCGCCATCATATTCTTGGGGTCTAAATAGAACAAACATCTGGCCCATAGCTCAACAAGTATTTGTTGGATGAATGATCTTGCATGGTGGTTCTGACACATTCATTGACATGCAGCCAAAAACTCAATAAGCCACCTGAGTCCTGAAGTCCTTTAGCGGGGTCAAAATAAAGTCAGGCGAGGAGAAGGCTTTTTATAACATTCTCATCTGTGCCGGCTCCCCTAAAAAAATTTTAGATTCAAACATTCAAAAAGGTATTTTTAAGGGATAAATAATTGGAATCCCATGGACAACACATATGGGTAACATCAATGATGTTCTGAAAGGAACGAAAGGTGAGACTTTACATTCCAGCTGCTACTGCCCAGCTTGCCTTACAGATCCCTCCCTGCTGCCTCCCTCCACCCTGACTAAAAAGATTTTGGTTTTATAGCAGCCAAATGTTCCATACTTCTATCAATTTCTATCTATCAATTTCTAGGGCTAAGTATTACATATTTTGAAAACGACTTTCCATACACAGCAAATCTATAACAGCACGGTCCTATTTCTTCACCTCATGCCCCAGCACGCTCCCACCTCTGACCTCTGCCACATGTCTTTGTCTACACCTTTGCTGCTTCTACTCCTGCAGTCATGAGTATGCCTGTCTCCTTGTCCTTCAGTGTAGGCTGTGACTTATCAGTTTATTGTGTCCAATGAGAAAACAGCAAAAGAGGCACAGGGCTAATTCTAAGAAAAGGCCTCCAGGGACTGACATACTTCTTTGAACCCTGGTATCATATAAACTTGCCCAGACTGACCTGCTCAAGGATTAGGGACAAGTTTTCCAAGAATCCAGTGGCTGCCATATACCCCTTCCGGCCCCCCTAGCCAGCCAATCTCTAGAAACAGAACAACACAACTGAGTGGAAGCTGAGTGTGGACATATGAATTCTCCAGGTGAGCCCAGAAGCTATTCAGCTGATTCAAACTGCCAGCCCTTAGAACTGGGAGCAGCACAAATTTCTTGTGATTTCAGTTCGGGTAGGAGGTATTTGTTATGTAGCAACAGGTGGCTGAGAAACCTAGATATGTGTTCTTTTCTGTGCATGTAAACCATTTCCCCTGTCATCACCGCAGACAAAACTTTCCTGGGAATCGAGGCTAAGGAAACTTAAAGAGCTCTGTCTCCCAGGTATGTGAGGCCACAGACACCTCATGGCATGGCTTTAATCAGTTCTGAATTGCAGTTCCAGGCTATTCACCACTGCCTACTTCCTTCACTCAGGCCTAACTTTATAGAATCAAATAATGAGGGTTGCTAGGCAACAGAATGAGCCCCACAGAGAGAGAAACCACTGTCTGACAGTGTCTATTAGTCATAGAAGCAAAACTGTGGGCATCTTTCTGTGACACTTGAGAAGCTGGACATCACACATGGGACGCAGAAGTGAAAAAAGCCATCTGTCAAACCCAGGCCAGCTGCTTTCAGCTGCAGACATGAGTACCCAGTCACTCAGGTGCCCAGGTGCCCAGGCAGTCAGTTCCAGGAGGTTGATCTCTTAGGGCTCTGTTTGTGGTGGTGTTGCTACTCACAGAATCCTCCTTCCTCTCATGCCAGATGGAAAAATCTACTCTACATAAAGGGCTGAAGCTGTCAGGCAGGACTGTACTCCCAGATGACTTTGCAGAGATGGGGGCATGTGACCTAGTACTGACCAGGAGAGCTATGATCTAAAGAGAGATCCTAAGGAACCAAAAGCCTGCCTTCATTCCTGTGTGGGATGCTGCTGAAGCAGCCACTTACAGATACAGAGGAGGACACGCTAACAGACTGCACAGACAATGGGAAGAAATAAAATAAGATTGGGCCTCTGATGGCTTTGTTGAGCTGCAAAAATCAATCAAGGAAATAAAAATAGGAGAGATCCTTGGCAGGAGACAGGCCTTGATACTCTACCTACCTATCAGTATGTTCCAGCAATTAGCTAAAACGAAGAACTGCCCATGTCTGCACTAACTGGGGAGGGAAGGGTGCAGGACAAGCTCAGAAGAAGTGACAGAATCTCTGCCATCCTCACTGTGTCCTAGTCACCAGTGTGATACTGGGAAACTTTCCCATGAGCTCTGCCAAGGTCAGCAGCCACACACACCCCTCACCCTTGGTGTCTGGCCCAGCCCCTTACCTTCCAGCACTGGTGCTTGGCGTAATAGTCTCCTTGGACGATCCACTCATAAGGAGTTGAGGTCTTAACAAACATGCTATCATCAAAGTCTACAATGAAAGCCAAAAGCCAGTTTGTTCCTCCAGGCAGTAGTCATTGACTTATTCCTGGTTGAACTAAACTGTATCCTCCCATATTCATCAAATTCTTTATCTCTACTGCTTCAAGGCTTTATTTGGAGACAAGGGCTATTTGATGAACCTTTAGAGTGATCCTTAATCCAATCTCACTGGTATCCTTGGAAGAGATAAGGATACACACACACACACACACACACACACACACACCACAGAGCAAAGACCATGTGAGGACACAGTGAGAAGGTGTTGCTCATCTGGAAGCCCAAGAGTGGCCTCAGAAGGAACTAGCCCAGCCCACTCCTTGACCACACCTTGTACCAACTAGAGATGTGAGAAAGTGACTTCTTCTGGCACTCATGCTTGCAGTCCAGACTTCTTCAACATGTGTTTTAGCACCAGAATGGGCCAGTGTAGGTTTCGGAAGGAGGGGGCAGAAGTGAGAAAAGGACATAATTTGCCTTCTAAATTCTGGTCTACTTTCCTTGTCTGTAGTTAGGAAGTAGAAAACAGTGATTATTAATTCCTCCTTGAAAATTCAAAGCCAACTAGTTCTTAGCAAGCTCCCAGATTCAAGGTAACAAGATTTTACAACGCATATGCTATTTGGATTCTGTTGGAATTACATCTCAATAAACTCCATAGTAAACTGGAAATACCATAAATTGAATAGTGCTTGGCTTAGCAAACTAGCACACTGTGGGGTTCTGGGCATTCACTGGTGTGTGTGTGTGTGTGTGTGTGTGTGTGTGTGTGTGTGTGTGCCCGGCAGCTATGGCTCACTGCCACTGACCAGCCTTGTACTCACTTATTGCTAGCTGAATAAAAGACAAAAATTCAAAATATAGTTTCTACTAAAGTATATCAGCTGTGTGTACCAATGTGAAGCTTAAAAATTAAAAATCCCAAGTTGAACAAAACCCATTTTTTGCTTTAGCTGCCAATATTGTCCTCATAGCTGTAGACAATTTAACACATTCCTGAGGGTGGGCACATACTACTGTAACCATCTGTTTGTCCTCCTGTTCCATACAAACCTTCCTGTAACTGCACCAGCTCTCCCATCCATGGCCCTCAGTATGTCACCAGCAATGAGCAGCAATGCACAGCTCATGAAGTACCAGAGATATGGTGAATGCCAAGACAATGACAGCAAGCCACATCAAAGATAATGGGAGCAGAGATGCCTAGACTAAAAGGTACCAACTAGGGAAGCCAGGCAACCATGCTCAGAAGGAACAAACCCAGGCAGAGCTGCACAGTCTGCTCTGTCCCTGCTTCCTTCTGATCGTCTTCTGGAACATAGCACAGCAAGGGGTTTGCAGCCACAAATGTTGGCTCTCTGTTCTGGCTGGATTTTATTCCCACAGTAAAACTCCACACCAAGCCAAAATGTATCATCACCACACTCAGCTCTCACTCACTGTCCGGGAGAGACAGATGCTCTGGGAGAGTTTACTGTGTACAACCATAGCTTGTGATTAAGACTACCCTTGCTTTTGTGCTCCTACTGCTGCCATACAAAAGAAACTGTCATTCTTGAATATTTAACATTGTAAATAAACTACCTATCTTAATCATATCTTCCAGTGGTACCAGACCATATCTGGGAATTAAAAGGAGTATGAGTTACAGAATAAATTGGAAATTATATACTACGCCAAACAACCGCTTTTCCTTTTAGTGAGCAGGGAAAAACCCATGGTGAGAAAGTTGGACCTGAACAAGAACAAGCTCAGATGGCAGGGTCCTTAAGACGATGGGGTTTTTAAATTTTAAACCTTCAACTTTTCTCATCTCTCTCTCTCTCTCTCTCTCTCTCTCTCTCTCTCTCTCTCTCTCTCTCTTTAACAACAGTTGGGTTCTAGGAGAAGAATGTTGGATCTCAGTCCCCAATTGACCTATCAGCAATAACCAGAAATAGACAAGCAAGCCTCTCTACAGTAGATAAGCCCTGCTTCTTCTCCAACCCTTAGAGAAATTAACCATAGTCTAGAGGAACAAGCTCATTAACTAGCTCTCAAGAAAGACAGATTTCTTCTCCATAGAGGGAAGATTTTTTTTCCTTCAAGGTTATCTTACTCAGAGAACTTCATTGTTTTATTAGCTAGTCTTTCTAAATTATGATAATGATAATATATGATATTTTGTAAACCCCTCTAATACTAATAGAGAAGGAAATGATGTTCACATGTACTCAACTAATTCACAACCACAAGATCTATACAAAAGTAAGCAGTGTAAAGTCAGCATCAGAGTAGCAGTCATACAAACATGTCTTTCTGCATTTTCTGTCTCCAGACCCTCTCTCCATGCAGCTCTCTACTACTCATAACCAGGAGTTGAATAGATGCAAATAACTCCCTTGCTATCTGAATTCTTGGCCCATGTGCTCTGATAGTCAGAAACCAAACATTGGATTGTTGGAACTCTCACTGTGGTGGTTTTAATGAGAATGTCCCCTATTGGCTCATGTGCTTGAGTGCTTGACCCCAGTTGGTGGAAGTGTTTGCAGGGGGTTAGGTGTGATCTTGTTGGAAAAGGTGCGACCTTATTGGAAGAGGCGTGGGGATGGGATTTGAGGTTTTCAAAAGCCCATGCCAGGCCCAATCCCCATCTGCCTGTTGCTTTCTCCTTGTGGATCAGAATGCAGACCTCTCAGTAACTACACTACACCATGCCTGCCTGCTTCCCACCATGATGTGGATCAGAATGCAGACCTCTCAGTAACTACACTACACCATGCCTGTCTGCTTCCCACCATGACGTGGATCAGAATGCAGACCTCTCAGTAACTACACTACACCATGCCTGTCCGCTTCCCACCATGATGTGGATCAGAATGCAGACCTCTCAGTTACTGCACTACACCATGCCTGTCTGCTTCCCACCAGTGATGATGATCACTGACTGGTCCTTTAAAACTGTAAGTAAGCCTGCCTGATGGCAGTGTATAGTTACTTCAGCTCTCCACTGAGGAGCTAACAGGAAAGTTGAAGACAAAGATGATGCGCCTTGTGCCCAATTGACAGTATGAATATGCTTTAAGAGGTTTACTCTGGTTTGGGAAGAATACAAAAACCAAGCTAATTTTTAACTTACTATTTGTATGAACATTATATGTACATAAACCTAGAGAAACTCCCTTGGTCATAGTGTCTCTTCAGAGAACAGTAACTAAGAGACTCACACACATAATTCTTAATGTACTGGTGTGGGAAATGAGTTTGGTTTAACAGTTATAGGTACTCAAACAGATTTCATATGCATACACACATACAAACATACATGCAAGTGTTCTATTATGCTATATGCTGATAGACATACAAGTTTTATATTTGTATTAATATAAAGTTCTTTAAAATTAGACCTTCTGTATTAGAAATCTATCTCAGTCTTTTCAATGATTACATTTGACCTTTCCCATACTGGATGAACACGGAGGATACATTCACTTTCTTGTCATTACAACTAGAGCTATGTGACCTCTATTTTGATACGCAATCTAAATCCAGCTACCTCAAAGCTTATGGCGACTTGTACCATACCAGGATAGCCTAGGAAACTCTTATCCAAACACTCACTCTTAAAGGACAAAGAACAGACCTTCCCCAAATGCATCTCAGACACTCTTTCCTAGACGCTTCGACATAAATAAGTTAAAATGTTTTTTTCTGAGAAAGTCATGGAAGGGATACTATTAAACAAAATAAAACTCTAAAGCCCTGGCTGGAAGCACAGAGCAGTGGTAGAGCACTTGCTTAGGGCCCAGGTTCAATCTTCAGTACTATAAAACACAAATATCAAAAACTGTGCCCTTTCTACATGACTAACAGAATAGTAGAGAGACACACCTTTCCTCTGACAGATCTTACCTTTATTTTCATCTGTCTTTACAACTTGGACAAAATCTCTCCTAATGAAATATTTGAAAGCAGGAGCTCTTTTCTCTAGGTTTTCGTCGAAGATCCAAAGGTTGACCCGAGCCCGCGTGATGGCAGTGTATAGTTGCTTCAGCTCTCCATTGAGGAGCTAACAAGAAGGTTGAAGACAAAGATGATGAGCCTTGTGCCAATTGACAGTATGAATATGCTTTAAGGGGTTTACTCTGGTTTAGGAAAAACACAAAAACTAAGCTAATTTTTAACTTACTTTATTATTTGTATGTGTGTTGTATGTACACGTGTTGGCACACATGTGTAGGTCACAAGACAACTTTGTTGAGTAAGATCTCTCCTTCTCCTTGTATCCCCAGGAACTGAACTCAGATAGCCAGGTTTGCCTGGCATTTTACCCACTGAGCCATCTCACTGGCCCACAAAAAGAAATTAAGTTTTAGAGGCTGAAGAATTGATTCTGCAGTTAAGAGCACTAGCTGCTCTTGTAGAAGACTGAATTGCATTTCCAGTCATGTAAGTCCCCAGCAGGTGCCTCCTGGATGACTATAATCCAGCTCCAGCAGATCCAACACCCTCTTCCCGCCTCCACAGGAACCCAAACACACATGAATAAATCATAAAATAAACATTTTTTATTAAATTAAGTTTTAAAGAATTACTGTAAACCTTTGAGGAGGACACCAGGCCCTCACGATTACTGTCACTTGATCTTTAAAATTAAGACACTCATACCTTGTATAACAACTGTCATTACTACTAAACTAGTTCAGACACATTCTGTGATTTTATCAAATTTCCTAAATAACGTTTAATTCCAGAGGAACTAAATGACTGAAGGCTCTTTCACCTGCATGGTCCAGTGCTCTGCAGAAAGGGAGGAGGCAGCCAGCACCACCTTCCCTTCACCACTCGCACTGCTGATGTAATGGAAGGAAGCCAGCTAAAAGGAAAGCTCCATTTTCCATCTCATCTTCCCTCCAAGCCTTCTTTGCTCTTTCCATACTAAATCACTGTGTGGACAAATTGCACATAGTCACCTTGTACATTTCTGGGTTCACCATAAGGGACCGCGCCTGAGAGGAACTTGATTTCTCCAAGGGAATGTCAACCAATGGCCAGTTTTCCTCTCTGGAGTCAGATGATGGTGTGAATGAGGAAATGATCTTCCATTCCTTGTAAGCCTGAACAACAACAAAAACAAGTTGAAGAACAACAGAATTTGCTTTTGAAGGACCTCCCAAGCTTCTTGGAGAACTGAGCCCTACCCAGAGGTGTGGAGCCTTCAACACACACTGTATAGAGGGAGACATCCCATGTCCTCAGATCAGGTGGGAGGAGATAAGGTTACATAGGCACAGGTCAAAGAAGCTACCATGAAAATACTCCAACACTTAGATCAAAGGGTTTAGAGACCAGATATAGGTACCCAATATGGGCAAAAATGCTAAGGGCCCCAGGGTGCTATGGTAATTCAAAGGATGTCAACAAATAGTATGGACAGAGGAAACCATATTCCTTGTCATAATGTAGTTAAGAAATGCCACATAGGGACAACATTTAAGACACAGGCAGCAGAATTATCTAAATTAGTCAACTAAGAATGGAGAAAAAAATCAGATATTGTATGCTAACATGATATAAGGTAGACAAGACATATTAATATCTAAGTTTTATATTTACTATCTGACCTTGAACACAATGTTCTTAATAGTGTATAACAGAACAACTCAAATGTGTTGGTAAAGAAAAGAAGATAACCGATGTTGAGGGTATACTTGCTTTTAACTCCCTCCTTCCTTTACCCAAAGCCCCAGAGCTAAGGAGGTTATATGACTAGGGGATGGCAATTGTTCCTCTAAGCAGTGGCTCTCAAACTGTGAGTCACAACCCCTTTGGTAGGGGGCACCTAAAACCATCAAAAAAACATAGATATTTACATTAAGATTCACAACAGTAACAAAAATATAGTTAAGGAGTAACAATAAAAATAGTTTTACGGCTGGGGGTCACCAAAACATGAAGAATTATATTAAAGGGTCACAGCATTAGGAAGGTTGAGATCCACTGCAAAGGGTCAGATAATGCATGTTACATGTTTCTCACTGGTCAATCTGCCATAGTACTAAAGCAACCATAGGTAGCAGGTAAATGAATGGACATGCTATATTCCAATAAAGTTATTAGTCAAAGTAAATTGAGTTTCATATAATTTCCATGTGCCAAGAAATATTGTTCTTCTTTGAGTTTTTTCTAACCATTCAAAAATGTAAAATCCATTCTTAATACCAAGATTTTGGAAACAGCCAGTGGGCTGGAGTTGGTCAGCAGGCTTCAGAATTGGTTTCTGACCCTAGCAAGGCGGAACTGCCCAGGTTACATGTGGTACTAAAATGTGAAACTCCCAGGAGCCTCGGATTTTATACATCACTGTATCTTCTAAGTGTAGCCACTTCATTCTCCATCTTTTCCTTTTTATAAAGTGATGCAACTTG
Source organism: Mus pahari (assembly GCF_900095145.1). NCBI lineage: Eukaryota > Metazoa > Chordata > Mammalia > Rodentia > Muridae > Mus > Mus pahari. The sequence continues at coordinate 104,746,036 of NC_034599.1, read as the reverse complement.
GCATCTTTGTAGTGCTCAAAGATGCCCATACCATGAAGTGGCTAGAGCTGAGAGGTGTTTGCTTTAAGTTATTCTAACCATGTGATGAAGTGAAGTGAAATGGCTAAAGCACTGCCTACTAAACATGGCTGGTTGTGTTACTATAAAAAAAAAAAAAAATCAACTATGGGGTTCATTGTCATACTCTAGAAAGTGATGCCAGCATAGGTGAAATCATTTGAATAGTTGAAAGATTTAGAAAAACTCTTTAGGACATACTCATAACATCCTCTTTGTAAAGCTATTTAGCAAGCCGTTCAAGGAAAGCAGGTAAAAATGCAACATTCAAGAGGACTCTCTTGGCAGGCAAAGAGGCAAAAAAGGGGGAGGCTGACAAAGGGGCCAAAGAAGCTAGACGCATCTTAAAATTGCTGGGAGAGGAGCAAACCTGCTCATTTGGTTTGTGGTTACCTATTTCCAGGAAATAAACATTGTTTTTTTATCATTAATTCAAAATGAACACAAGAAGAGGTTGTGTGTTTGTAGCAAGGATAACAGACCTGCAGTATTTGGGGCCATGAAAGGAGCTGCTTCTTCAAAGTAAAAAGCTTGGATCCACAGCAAGTCTCCACAAAATTTGTGGGTTTCAAGGTTCCTGACACCATCACCCCCAGCCCCCTCCTATATGAGTGTGAAAGAATGCCCCCAGGACAGGGTGTAAATAGCAATCGCCCTTCTAAATTCCCAAGGATGGCTTAGGGTTGCTGAGAAAGTAACTTCTCCACTAAGAAGAAGAAACATCCTATAAGGGTCTGGTGTGGCCACTCCTTGGTTGGCCTCCCAACTCGGACAACCTGGTAATTATGTGAATCAACAGGCAAAATAAATCTAGAGAGAAGAACACAAACAGTGACCACCCATGCCCATGCACACCCAGGTACAAATGTCCACCCAAGCCCAAATGCCAGGTGTTCCAAGGCAGTGCTGCCTGGGACAGGAACAGGAACAAAGACAGACGACCTCCACCATCCCTCATGTCAAACATCGACCACTGTTCAGAAACTTTCATCCAGCCGCCTCTAAAGAGACTCTAAATTCCAGACCACAGAGGGTAGGGAAGTCTGATCTGCCTTCCCTTTCTTTTTCCCCCCTAATGCATTTCCTTTCCTTTTCTTGTAGCATTTTTTCTGGTCTGGAGATTGTAAAGGATGAATTGGGGGTATACTTTGCACCAGGGAACACACAATTGCATTACACCAGTAAACACCATTAAAAATATTTATTAGAGGTCTCCTTATGTATACAGAATAAAGCAAATATTATCAAAAGATTCTGTTTAGGTGTTTGTTGCTTTTGTGTCTTTCTGAATTTCACAAAGTCTAAATCATCAGTGGGAGGACAGGTAGGAACCTGTGCCATTCCCAGGGTTAGGTGGAAAGAGTAACTGATTTTTCTTTCAAAAGCAAAGCTCCCCCACATAGATCCTTAAATCTTTGACCTTTGACTTTATCACTGGCATGTGCATACAAATGGCACTTAATAAAGGACAGGAACAACAAAGTCTTACCCCTTTCTCTTTCAGGAGAGCCTCAGTCCAACCATGACCAGTGGATGTGTTATTAGGAAAAAAAAGTTAGACCTCAGAGATGAAAATGGTAGCAGGGTTAATGAGCATGCATCTGCTTTTATTAACAAACCTACCAGGAAGGGGCTGTACACAAGAAATGGCAATGATGTATTTATTCATTGTGGAAAGTTCTGGAAGCCAATTCACAGGTGAGAGGGAAGGGAGGACAAAGGAAAAATACTTAGTGCCCAAAGCATTTCTTCAGATTCTGCTATGAATATTTTAACTATGGACAACTTACTTAACCCAGTAACCTCTGGCTTTATCTACAGAACAAAGATAACAAAATTCCTTAGGGCCTCAGAATATTGGTGGGATGAGACACTATATTTTAAAAAGTCCCTTATAAATGGTAAGGCCATCACCAGACAAATACTGTTAAGTCAAATATGGCATCAAAGAATGATTTAAAAACATAAGGAAGGATTCTATTTCAAGAGTCATATCAATGGTAAATTTTAAGGTATCAAAGCTAAAAGGTGCTCTAATTTAGGTATAAAACAGCCTCGCCAAGCTTGTAACAGAAAATCTGCAACAGGGACCAAAACACAGCAAGCTGTAGCACAAAGAAGACCCACAGCAGTCAGCCTGAGTCCCCACCAAAGACAATGTTAGTGAAAGGAAAACAGCAGCTAGAAGCCACAGGACAATGGTCTTGATTTAGTGGGGCACCCAACAGTAATTTAGAAATTTAAAAAAGAAGAAGAAGAAAAAAAAAAAAAAAAACAACTTGGCAAGGACTCAGGAACCACACTAAGGCAATGGCTTGCACAGAAGTCACTGGGGATGAATCCAGGGACTCTGACTACTGTGGTCTACATGTGTGAAGCTGTGGTAGTGAAGCATGCCAAAGGGAGCTGGGGACAGGGTGACTGTTCTTGTCACCCACATTACCTGATCCAGCAGGCCGGAACAAGCCTCACTGTCTTCCTGGAGTTGTCTTTCACCTGACTTTGCCCAGTTCTGCCCCTATAGGGTGGACATTGCTAACCTAGTCCTCATGTATGACTCTCCATAGAACTTGTTCCAACTTAGACAACCCTAGGAGCCAATGATAACAGCCACTAATAAAATCTGGCCTTGAGTACTGGTCATTCAGAAAACATGAATATAAGAGAGCCAGGGATATGTACATGGAAAAATAGCCCATAACAGCTCAGAGCTATTTATTCTCAACCCCCACCCCCATCGACTCCTAAACCTCACCCTAAGGGCAAGATGCTCTACAACAGACACAGGCACCTGTAACAAAACTCTTAACCTCAGAGCAGAAATCCCACTCAGGCACAGACCTGGACTGTGTGAAAAGAATCCAGTGTGACGTACCTCAGAATCAGTAAAAAAGTTGTAAAGGAGAACATCATCAAATTCCAATCCTTTGGCCTCATAAACAGTTAGCACAAGAGCTAACCCCAGCTCTTCTGGAATTTTCTCCTTAGCCTTTTCATTAGCAACAAGAATCACCTAAAATAGAATAAACCCAAATAATATCAGATTCTACAAAGACAAATAAAGGGAAGTTTTGTGTTTCCCTGTAAAACAAGTAATGGCTCTAAAGAGAACTGGCCAGGATTGACTTGATCATCTAGGACTGGGAAGATAGTTAATGGCCTCTTTCAAGCACATACCCATTCTATATTAAGAGCATATTAACTCACCTTCTTTTTCTTTATGATGAGACTTCAAATTGACTTATTTCAGAACACATAATCCCAAGAAGCTTACCTGATGGGCACCAAATTCGATGGGCTGAGTTTTTCTTTTGTTCCCTCGCAGCAAAATTGCCAAGTCACTTACACTACAAGAGTCCAAGAGAGTTGGCTTGGGACCATCAAAAAGTCCAGAATCTCTTGGAAGGCGATCAAAGGATTCTGGGAAATAGAACTGAAGTAAATCCACTACTCCAGATGCAAGATTGAGGATTCCTGGATGAGACAGAAAGACCTGTCAGATACTGCACAGCATGGCTGAAGTTTTGATTATTTAGTTTTGTTTTTGTTTGTTTGTTTGTTTGTTTATGGGGGAGCCATTATACACCACTAGTATAGGGGGAGTTTCCCTAATTGTTGATTGGCTAAATAAAGATGACAGAAGCCAATCACTAGGCAAAAGATAAGGAAGAATCTCCAGGCAGGACAGGAAGAGGGGGACAGAGAGGGTTGGGAACCGTACCGATGGTGGAGTGGAGAGGAAGCTATAGGTTTCTTGGGGCACCAATAGATTGTAGCCTCTGCAGTTACCAAGAAGGATGGGGCAGAATATTCTTCGCCTAGCCTTTGAGTTATCTGGTCAGTTTTAAAACATAAAAGTCTCTAGTGTTTCTTTCCACTGGGCCAAAGAGAGCTGGGTAAGGCGGCCACTATGGCAATGGGCATGCAGCAGGCAGAAACTGGAAGAGCTAGTGTAGGAGCTGAGTGAAACTGGAATGGTCACTGGCTGCTGTTCTCAGAGCATAGTTGGGAAGGCACTCTCGACATTGTGGGAAAAGCATTAGCTTGCAGGCAGACAGCTGCTAGTCCCACAGCCTAGTCGGAAATAGCATGGTTTATTACAATTACATAAAACAGATGGCACCCAATATGGGGCATGAACCCAGGACTCTGAGATTAAGAGTCCCATGCTCTACCGACTGAGCTAACCCTGACAGTACACTTTATTTCAAGCTTATATCCAGTTCCCACTCAGTTAACAATGAATTATAACTCATTATCACTCTGGGTGTAGTAGATGAAGGCAGAAATGTGTTACTGAACCAAATGTGTTATGCAACTTTTGATTGATAACAGAAAGATTGCAACTTCTGATGATAACAGAAAGATCACTGCTAAATAACTCAAGGCAGACATGTCACTACAACTACAGGTACTAGAATGTCCATATAAATATGGTAAAAATATGATAGGAAATCAAGAATCACTGTTTCCTCCCATTGGTCCCCACAGCACTAGAAGCAACATTTCCATGGTAAGAGCATGAGGAATTGTTAACTGGAGACAACCAAGGCCTCTGTCATCCTTTTCCTCCAGGTTTACACAGCTGAAATAGGACTGTACAAAGGGAAATTGTCAGAGCCAGAGAACAGGCTTTGCAAAAAGATTTTTTTTTCCAATCAGGTCTCATTTCTTATCAGTGCTCTAAAGTAATCCTGACTAAAGTCTGAGATACAATAGTCACTCTCATAAAAATCACTCCATAAAACCATTACAAGAACCCAATGAGCCAGACAAAACTATGGAGATGTTACTAATGGATTCCACCGCCTGAGAAATAACTAACCTCTAAGTGATGGTATCTCAAGTTAGACTGGATACCTATCTTCTTGGGTCTCTCTAGTTCCCTTAGAAGCCATCTTTCATTGCCTAACACCAGTTAGATTAAGACAGAGCACTGAAAACTGCATGTGTTGTCACAACTATTATCAAATAGTAAAGATAAAATGTATTACCTAATTCTTTAATTATTACAAATTTCTAATATATAGTAATAATGAACATAATTATCAACTGCTGCTCCTAAGAAAATCTGTTGCCACTGTAGTTTCCTGTTAGTTAAGAACTAGCAATGGCCAAAAATTTACACTGATGGAGGAGCCTGAAAAAGAGCATAAAAGTACTGTGCTGAACAACTGGAATTCACTTAAATATTCTCCAGGAAACTCAGCAAGTAATTTTTGATATTACCATACATAAGGAATAAGACAGGCCAACTATGAAAAGGAAACACACACACACACACACACACACTGTATTTGTATATTTGATAAATCTTGAAAAGATTAAGTAAAATAAATCATACAAAATTAAGTAAAATATGCACTCATACCTTTCAAGTCACAAGAGATGTCTGTAACAGACAACACCATAGAAACAGAAAGATAAGTGACAGGAAGAAAACTATGAGGGATGACTGCCTCAATGAATAAGTTGGAGAAGGATCAAGGGAGACTCCCAACTTCAGCCTTGGTCTTCTACACACACATGCATGCATGCCTAACTACACACCCACACATGTGTACCAATACACTTGTAGATATGCCTACACACATACACAGCACATGAAAAATGCAAAAGGAAAAGAGAAAGTGTTCAAGTGTATATTATCTCCCAGTTGGCTTCTTTGAGAAAAAAACTATTTTAAGGACTGATGAATTATTAACCAAACATTACTTATTTTAAGCTGATAAAGTGGACTCGTCTTTTCCTGGTGGCACTGGGCAAGTGTTAAGCATCATGAAAATGCTGTTCTAGTCATTATTAAAGTCAATAGTAAGGTTTTTTGTTTGTTTGTTTGTTTGTTTCTTTCTTTCTTTCTTTCTTTCTTTGTTCTTCGTTGAGACAGGATCTCACTATGTAGTTCTGGCTAACCTGGAACTTATGTTAATCAGGCTGGCCTTGAACTCAAGGAGATCTGCCTGCCTCTGGCTACAGAGTGCTGGAATTAAAAATGTGTACCACCACAGTCAACATTAATAAATTCTTTAATTTCTTCTAAATAAGCAAAGAAATTGGGAGGCAGGCAGTTTGATTCCCTAATTGGCAGCTGCCTTCCTCTCTCTTGCTGCCGTGGCCATCTTAATTAAAAGGACTGTCAAACAGCCAGCATAATTACCAGAACCAGCCATTTTGAATTCCATAAATGCCTTGAGAGAACTATATAATAATGGCAGCCAACTGCCCCAATTCCTGGAGACAGAGCTTCAGTCAATCAGAACTCTTTCAAACAGTTTCTAGGAGACTTTGCTATCACAAGGCTCAATAAACTCGAGATGTCCCTGCAACCACTTCCACCTACTCTGGAGGAAGAATAATTCTGGCACTAAAGAGACAACCTTTGTTTTCATTCAAAGTGTGCTGTGATTGGTTCAAGCACCCCTTTTCTGGCCAATAAGCAGGCTGCTTGGCTCAAGTAGTTGAGAGACATCCTCCTGAACAGCTTCCCTTCCATGGTGTCACAATATTAGGCACAATAAAAGGCCTTTTCTCCTCTGCTTTGCTTCATCTGGACTGGTAATATGAAGAAAGAGGCAGTCAGTCAGTTGAGGCAGCCCTGTGCCATGAGGGCAATAGCAGGAGAAAGGCTATAACAGTAGAGGCAGTTGAGCAGATGACAAACAGCTGGCCAATGAACAAGAGGCCCTGAGTTCAGCAGAGCAGCCAGGACAGGGGCAAGTGGGATGGAGTAATCAGATAGATGGAATGAACTGAGGTTGCAGAAGGAGAAAGGTCATTAAAGAGCCAAAGAGACACTGCAGGCCCAGGTGGCTTAGGATTCCAAAGAGCTGTCAAGCTTTTAGGACCAATGGCTTCTGAGACCCCAGGCCTGGGAGTTAAAACATTAGCCACTGTCAAGAGCTAAGGAGTCTTGGTACCTAAACCCACCTAAAGCTGCAACACCAAATGCTGCCAAGGATAAAATATTCCTGATTTTCAGCCTTGTTCCCTGAACAGTGCTAACACCAGCAAACATGCTACTATGGAAGGGGAAGTGGAGCCCAACACTATTGCTGGAGTGCAGAGAGAGGGGAGTTAGCCTTTCTCAAGGATAAACCCACTACTTGGTTGTCTAAAACCTACTGATCAGCCCTGAAAACATACACATACAAACAATATTTGGGACAGCCATCTCAACTGGAAACGGCAGAACTCAGGAAGCCAGCACGGCTGTCTGACGGCTGCAGCAGCGCTGGGCCGAATGCTGTGATCCCTGCCGTTCTGTCTCTCACTTTCAGGTCTTGGCCTCTATGTCTTCCATTCTGGGGGACTTTCTGCATTATGGTTCACGTTATGTCTTTTCCCAAGAAAATTACATCTGAGTCTACTTAGGAAAGCCCTAAACTTACTATTCCTTCTCCCTTTAGGGAGATAACTTTATCTGGCAAAGACGCTAGGAATTTCTTTATGAGAACACGACGTCAGTAATCTTCTTGGGATATCCATCCCTGATCAAGCTCAGACAGTATAACTGAAAGAGAGTGAACTTAGAAATAGTTGGCCAACTCCAACTGCTCAGGAGAACTGGTGATACATCAAAGGCCGCTTTTTAGAATATGCTTGGGGGTTTCTCAAAATGTAGTTTAAAGATAGGCACTCACACAGAGTTTGCCCCTGGAGGACTAGAACTCAGTAAATAAGACAGATTGACTAAAATAACTTTTCCTACTTAATAGAGTGGATGATAAAAGGGTGTAAGGAAAAGAAATTAGGTATCAGTGTTTGATATTCATAAAGAGACCAAATATTTTCTATTTGTCTGGAATACTTTAAAACTGCAAATACTGTCAGCCTAAAAGCAGGCTGTCATATAATAAATATGTTTGCTTTGGTCATAAACCCAAGCATGTCATGAAAAACCAAGCACATGTTCAGAGACAAAGTGATATAATCTGTACTTTTTGAATAATCATGAATCTATCTTTGTTCTGTAAAAATCTCCATAAATAAAGAAGCAGCCTGATTGCTGGTCAGTCAGAGCTGCAAGTCTCCCCTCACCACCATGCCTGACTCCTCCCTCATCAGGAACCTGTCAACTGCTGGGGCTACCCCATGACAAACACTAAACAGATTGAGTAGGGTGTGTGTGTGTGTGTGTGTGTGTGTGTGTGTGTGTGTGTGTGTGTGTATAACAATAATCGTTAAAGAAAAAGAGGCCATGAATTTGAGAGTGAGATGGGAGACTTGGGGGGGCATAATCAGGGCAAAGTGATATGCTTATATTTTAATTTACTTAAATTTCAAATTAAAAGGAAAAAGAAAAAAAATTGACTTCCCAGGCCTACACTAGAGCTGTAACATTTTTAGAGTTAAAGGTCCTACTTTAATGCCAGCAGAACTTCTGTGCAAGTCCACAGTGCCACCTGCTGTGTTCCTGCCTGCCTACCGGTCACTTCCTACTACTGTAAACATGCTGAGAGCTACAAAAGCACATGAGAGCTTCTGGTCATCAACAGTTTCTGTCACATTAGAGAAAATGATCTCTGGCCAGATGACTGGTGCGACTACGAAGGAGTGTTAGCTAGCAAAGGCTTACATAGCACTTTAAACGCTCTCCGGAAATGTCTAGTACATCATGTAAACTCACGAATACACAGTCATTTAAGATTCATTTCTAATTTTAAAGGGGGAGGAGGGCTGGTGAGATGGCTCAGAGGTTAAGAGCACTGGCTGCTCTTCCAGAGGTCCTGAGTTCAATTCCCAGCAACCACATGGTGGCTCACAACCATCTGTAGGGGTATCTGATGCCCTCTTCAGGCAGAAAGATGTATATTCAGCAGAACACTCATATTAAATAAATAAAATTAAAAAAAAAAAAAAGATTCATTTCTATCACTACATCTTCAGTGATCTATTTACAGATGAACACTGGCAAAAATCCTAAGTTCTCTTGCTCAGGAACATATTAACTAACAGATTTCAACCACTAGCTCTTTCTTCTGAAGCAGACTGAGCCCGAGGCCAATGCTCCAGCCCCTCCCCGAAGGCCTGAGGTACCTGAGTGAGATCTGTAATTCTGGTACAGCTGGTGGATCCTCTTGGGCTTTCGAACAGCACATTGTTTGTCTACTGTGTTTCTGCTGGCATAGTGGAACAGAGAGAGCAGGTCGCTGAAACGGAAAGCCACACCCTTCATGATGCTTTGGGCAGTGTCTCCAGTAAGGAACATGGCGTTGGGGTCATTGATGCATTTCATCAGCAGTGCCAGCTCTGCTTGGGTGAAGTCCTGAATCTCATCACCATAAAGCTCATGAATGGACCAGGGGAGCACCCTGAGCTTCGCCAGCCTCCAGGACAGGTTGTACAGGACATCTTCTTCATCAAAATACCCTTTCTGGGACCTGATCTGTTGATACAGGCAGAAGAGGCTGTAGATCTCACTCCGATCTTCCTTAAAATTGGGGGATCGTTTCCTCCCTAATTTCTTATAGGCTTCTTCAGTCAGTCTCCCATGGGGACAACTAAGAGCCTCAAAAGAACCCTTCAGGAATGATTTTATTTCTTTCCAAATCAGTGCTGGGTTGTAGGAACTTCTCCCTTTGATCATTTTGGGCCATATCTCATTGGTGAACACCTCAAATGTCACATACACCCGGGGATCACTGTCCACTGTTTGTGTTTCTGTAGCTTTCTCCTCCTCACTGTAGTTACCATCAGCCTCAACCTCTTCATCATCCTCTTCCCAGCTGGGGATGCTAAACTCTTCCTGCGTGGACCATCCTACAATGGTTCTTTTTAAGCTTCCATCTTCGTTTCTCAGAAAAAAAGGTTTTGGCAGAGAGGCATCGAGCAGGAGGAGAAGCTGTTTAGAAGTCACAAACAGAGGGAAGTTTTCATCCCTCAAGTCCTGGAGTTTGTGGACGTTGGGATCCAGTGGTTTATAGTGACTGGTGGCCTTGGTGGACTTGGAGAGCTCAATAAAATTCCTTTGCACTTCCTGGCACAGGACATGGTTCTTAGTCACAAAGATCTGATGTAGATGCTCCAGCTGGTGTGGGTGATCCGGCATACATCCTTCTGCTACTTGGCTGTCCCCTGCTGGCTCCACTGTGGCTCCTCCTGCACAGGCTTCACTCTCTTGCTCCTCATCTGTACCATCCACTGTTTCCACTTTGATGGAACCCTCCTCTTCCTCATTTTCTTCTTCCTCCCGACCTGGACCCTCTTTTCCTGGTTCTACTTCCAACCTTCTCTTTGGCAAGATCTGTTTGGACAGCAATGGGCTTCCTGCCTGCTCAGCTTTCTCCCAGTAAACATGGAATTTCTTCCAAAGCCTATACAAGCAACAGGTTGTTTTTCCAGTGCCGCTCCGTCCAATGAGGATGATGGGCTCTAGGGGCTTAGGGTTGAGGTCAATCACGGCATACTCAAGCTCGCCCACTCGGAATGGATACTCCACCGTTGCGGTCATATCATTGAGAATGTTTAAGGCCATGTTGGTACTGAAGCTGTGGAACTTCATGATGTTGTACTCTGTCTCAACAGCACTGGCTGGAGGAAAGTACTCAGGATCTACCTGCTCTATGCTCTTCTCAGCCTCTGTGTCTTCCACATAGCAGCGGGGTATCCGCTTTTGGATTTTCATGTTAGCTGATACCTGTCCTTTGTTGATACCCTTCAGCTTCTTTCGAAGGACACAGGACAGGCCCCGGGTGTAGGCACTGCAGATAGCCATGATGGAATCTGACAGCTTGCAGTGATCTAAGACAATGTCCCAGATGCGGATGATTTCTGTATAGACCCGCCCTGATTTTTCCAGGGAGTAGGTATTCCGGTCCGTACCTATAATTTTCTCAGAGTTCTCACTGCACCGAGCAGAGAAGTCGATGGCAAGCTCCCACAGCATCCTGGCACCTTTGTCCAGCTTTGCTTCGAAGAGCTGGATGTTCCCTTTTGAGTGTTTCAGTCGCTTCTGCAGGCCCTGGGTCCACTCACCATTTCCCAACTGCTGGATGGCAAGGATTATTTTCTTCTTTATAACTTTGGTCATAACCTTACTGGACAGCTTCTTCAGCATTTCTGAAGTACACTCAATCTCCCAGGTCATGTTATCAAAGTCTTGTAGACAGGCTTGAATCTCCTGCATGGTCCAGTTCTCCTGATTATCGCTGGCTACTCCCAATCTGTTACCAACTGGAACAAGCTGTGAAGCCCCTGGACCTGCCTGAGGGCCATCCCCAGCCTCAGAGGCAACAGGGTTGTTTCCACTACAGCCAGAGCTCCCCATACTCTGAGTTCTCTGGAGTTTGTCTCTCTTTCCTTCTGTGCCAGCTGCTACCTTGGGAGAGTCTTGCTGAGGAGAGTCCTCTGGGAGAGGCATATCCACCTCCACCTGCTGGATCAGAACTGTGATGTCCTGTACAAGGCGGTCCCTCAAAGAACGTGTCCTGACAGCTTCAGGTTCCTGCCTGGTCACCTGGACATCAGGGAGAATCTCTGTAACCCCCTTAGAAAGGGTTTTGTCAGCAGTACCACATGGCAAAGACTTGAAGGATGTCTGGGACTTGAGCTGAGACGTATGGCCAGGGGCAGAAGATCTGGAGAGCTTTCCCAGGTGGGCAGCAGGGTCTTGGCGGTTCTTCCGCCTGCTCTCTGTCAGTGCTTTGTTCCAAGCCAAAAGCAGAGCATCATTCTTCTTAATCCGGTGCCTAACACCTTTGCCTGCTTTGTTCTTCAGGTTGAAGTTGATGTCAAACTTCACCAGCAGATCTATCAGTTTCTTCGTGCGCTTCAGCATGCCCTTCTGGAAGAGGAGATGCATCAATGTGTTCCCATTGCTGTCTTGGACGTTAGGATTAAGGTAGTAAAATTCGGTAGGGTTGGACAAGAATAAGTCCAACAGGTGGCTGAGGAAATTAAAGCCAATGTCAGCTGAAAGACACAAACAGAATCCTGTGAGTACGAAGCCATCCTTCTCAGGGGACAGCTTCTCAGGGAACAGTGGACTCTGGCCAGTTTGAGGCACCATACAACACTGACCTTCTCCAAAGATGTGATGACATGCACTAAATGACGATGTTCTCAACCAAGGTAATCTACCCCATGGGAAATATGGCCATGTGGAGGCAGTTTAGTTGTGACAATCAGGAGGGTATATTGGCAACCAATAAGCACAGGCCATGCACAAGATAGCCCTGTCAACAAATAATTGCTAGCCCAACAATCAGTGGAGCCTCCTGAAGTACCTGATGACACTGCACAAGCTCCTCTAAGTCAGGGCTCACACTGATGAAACCCACGGGAAGTATTTGTAAGCCACTTACAGCCAACCTTAGGACTTAACTCCCTCCCCACCCCCACTATAATCTGATCACTCACAGATATACAGTGTCACTAGATCTGGTCAGGAAACAGGCTTTTTCAGATTTCTTTCCCAGATAAGAGAACAAGTAATCAGTTCTAATATCCAGCTTCCTCCTCCAGAAACAGACTGCTTAAAAAAGAGGCTTACCATTGATGTCCAGAAAGATGTGGAGCGCTGCATGCAAAGGAGTGTCACCTTCCATGAGAGAAACATTGCGGGGGTCTGCACCCTTGGTCAAGAGAAGAAAAGCTAAGTCGAAGTCCTCGTGTCTCAGGCACATGAGAAGCGGCCTGTCTTGGCTGTCTTGGAGACCCTCGGGCAGTGCTGGAAGGGGAGTAGAATGGGAGAAAGAGGCAGAAAAGAGAGCATCAGGACCCAGGAAGGAGGGCAGACTTTCTACCAATGAATATCTGACTTCCAAGATGTCCCCCACCACCACCCTTCTGAGCGGCATGGCTTTCCAGGTCCTCAGAGAAAACCCTGCTCCTCAAGGATGGTGTTCTCTAGGCAGGCTCCTCCCACTGCTCCTGACTTCCTCTCTCCTTCCACAGGACCACACTGCCACGGAGTGAGGACAGGGAACAAGAACAATGGAAATCTTAACGCTCCTAACACCGTCTGCCTGACACAGTCAGGAATCGGGACCTCAGTACACTTCCAAATCTTTGTTTCTCCCCTCCCTGACACACCTCCACTCCACTCACCACCTCATCTTTTTTTGAGCTCAGTCCATACTCCCTATGCACTGCAGCCTCCATAACCTCCACCCAGAGGCAGCCCATCCCTGTAAATCTGCAGCCCTGCTGTAGTAGCACCTGATGCTGGAGATGATCTGTGAGTGTTGGCTGAATCAAAGAATAAAACAGGAATTCCGTCACAGCAGTCATTTCTGAAAGCAGCACACACAAGGAAGGGGCTTAAAGAAATCACTTGTAAAAGGCACTCCATCTCCCTGTGAGTGGAGCCAATGCCTAGAGGCTCTGTGCTGAGTGCAGCAGTTGGAAAGCCGAGGACCAGGGTGCTACTACTCTCTATGAAGGATTACAACACGAAGAAAACCACACAGCTGAGGTACTCTTCTAAAAGCCTGCACACACAAGCTCATTTAATATATAAAACAGCTCTGAGAAATATAGACTGCTGTTATTCCCATTTTATAAATGGGTAAGGGTGTGACAACCTGCTCAAGGCCACACTCCTGGTAGGACAAGAGTGCTCATGTGGAGAATACGGGTAGGAAGAGGCTGGTATTTCTGATTTATTTTTTAATTAAATCCAATCTAGCGCAATATCCTGCACATTCCAGACACACAGCTAACCAATACTCTTACTAGAGCATCCAATATTTCCACCCATGAACTACTTGGTTATTTCTCTATAAACTAGCATCATAAAATCCCAGTCTACTGATTAGAAAACAATGCCCCAAGAGTGGACAAAGGTCCACATGATATATCCAGGGCCGAAAAACAGTTTAGCCAAAAGCCAAGTGGAATTGACCATTGGGAGGAGCAAAGGCCAAGGACCCTCCACACACATGGTGCTCCCCACATACGAGAAAACTAGGAAAGGACTAGCTGGGACTAACAAGAATACAGCCTTCCTCACGCCAACTCACTTGAACCCTGCACTGTTTCAAGGGGAAAAAAAGATGGAAAAGTGCTGGTTTCTTTAAAGGAGGGACAGCTGGTCTGTAGTTGAGATTGGACAGACAAGTCACAGAGCATACTCACCTCCACTGTCAATCAGGCGGCTCAGAAGCTGGGTCTTCCTCTGGTCCCAGGAGCTGAGATGGGGAATGACAGTACAGATGTCCAGGTCCGAGAGGTCACAATCCTTGATGACACCATTTCTGAGCTGAGGCTGCCCGCTGACTTTGCGGGTGAGCAGCAGAAGCACTTCAGGCCACTTCTGTCTCTCCAGTAAGAATTTGATGAAGGTGGTGGCACAGTCTCGGTTAACGTCACAAACTAGGCCAGCAGGAATTTCTTTCAAAAATAAGAATAAGCTATACTTCAAAAATGGTTCATATGGTTCCTCTTCCTCACCCAACTACAATCCTATATATACACATAATTAAAGTGGTTTATAAGCCAAAACTTTTAAGTACTGTGTAAGTTTTATGAAGGAATAATGGATTACTTTGGACAAGTTACTTAACCATGAAGGAACTAAGGAGCTCCAGGATCAAGACTAAAAATACTAAAAATACCCAGTGAAGAAGACAGAGTCCAGAATTAAGATATTTGGAAGACAGAATGCTTGGTTCAGGGCAAATACTTGAGTTAGGAAAGGTCTGCCTTCAATTTTTCATAACATTGAGAGTATATTGTATTCATAAACCCTGAATTACAGGGAAATATGATAGAAGAGCTGGAAATCCAAGAGGTGTTAGAGATGAGACAGCAATGCCTTAGTCTTCAGTCCCTGTCATGGGACATAAGTATTTCCATCTGATTCTTGATGTGTAGACAGAAGCTGACGACTGTCCCCTTGCATGATATAGGTGAGTCTTAAGGTTAGAAAAAAATTAAATATGCTTCCTCAGTAAGAAGACTGCCAAATTTACTATATAAATTTACTATATAGATAGAACTGGCAGGATGGCTCAGTGAGGAAAGACACTTGTCACCAAACCCTATGATTTGAGTGTGATCCCCAGGACCTACATGGCAGAAGGAATGACTCCTACAAGTTGTCCTGTGACCTCTACATGTGTGTCCCCCTAACTGATAAAGAATTGTAGCTGGGCGTGGTGGTGCATGCCTTTAATCCCAGCACTTGGGAGGCAGAGGCAGGCAGATTTATGAGTTCGAGGCCAGCCTGGCCTACAAAGTGAGTTCCAGGACAGCCAAGGCTACACAGAAAAACCCTGTCTCGAAAAAACCAAAAAAAGAAGAAGAAGAAGAAGAAGAAGAAGAAGAAGAAGAAGAAGAAGAAGAAGAAGAAGAAGAAGAAGAAGAAGAAGAAGGCCCGATCGTCCTGCGCCTCTCCTGCCCAGGAGGGGTGTTCGCCTGGCGGCTGTCCGCAGGCTGACCCAGCAGCCAACACCTTG